>NC_087200.1:182335019-182372874 GCF_015104395.2 Macrobrachium nipponense | reverse complement strand
CATTGTGGCAAAATGGCTCACTTATGCAAAGTAAGTTGAGTTTATCATTATATTAATATAATGAGATTAATTGCCTTACTTACAAACACTAAATTGAATATATTATTATTAATTATATTAATATATCAACATGCTCACTGATATGAAGAAAGATGACTTTATCGTTATATAAATAATGCATCACTCACAAACTAAGTTGAAAATATTATTATTATTATTATTATTATTATTATTATTATTATTATTATTATTTCAAAAAAACACATCTCACTAACAACATCAATCAAAGAATATCATCAATTAATTCACTAATTCTGTAAGCACCATAAAACAACCGAATAAAAAATAAAAATAAAATAAATAATAAAAAAACCTCCACCGCGCACTCGGCATTATAAAACATTCAAGAGGTCATCAACCAAATCTATAACACCGTTCATATATAAAGCAGTAACCCACATTCAATTCGTTGCAGCGAAATGGCCAACATATCATCATCATCATCATCATCATCATCATCATCATCAGCGTCCTATAGTGATCATGCCCCACTTTCGGGACCATATTTTGAACGTAATGCATACAAACATTACGTATGTGTGTATGTATATATTTACATAAATACATACATACATACACACGCACACATATATATACAATAAATATACACATCTATAAAACACACATGTGTATGTATAACTGAAATTTGGAATGTGATGAATAAGCAAAGTCAAAATCCACGAAGCAAAGTGAAACAATGATGTACAGCTGCAAGGCCTTTCGAATCTCGTCATTTTTATATATATGTATATATATATATATATATATATATATATATATATATATATATATATATATAGATATATTTTATGATTACTTTTCTCCATAAGCATTTTTCCCTGCTGCTAACCAAAAGCTCTGGGTGGAAAAATGGTATCTATTTCGGATAAAAATGGTATACATAAATTAATTTCTACTCATATTAACACCAATACACTTCTGAAAATGGGAAAAAATAATGTTTTGGAAATACTTAGTTCAAAAACAATTTCACGCTTATAAGCAGTGAGGCGTTCGAAAAAAATGTAAAGTGATATGTAACATCTTGGTTGGTGTTTACCAAAATGTGACTTCAAGAGATAAATATTATATGCAAGTAATAACAAGGAGTAACCCGCCCTCCAGCTTACTCGCGACGCGTGCAAGATTTTCCCATTACGCATAAGTTGTATACATGATATTCCTAACTTAACTTAAATTAAAACGTGCTTGAATCAACGGTCAAATAGAGCCGTGTCAACAACGAAAATTAAAATAAATACGCTGTATTTCATTAGAAATAATTGTTCTGTACTGTTTAACATGCACATAATTTTTTTTTTTTTTTTTTACATTTTACACTCTAATAAATATATCATAAATGTCCCTTTTTTTACCCTAAAATTCATGTATCTTTCACTCAACGTGAAATAGCCTTTTTCAGACATTTTTAGGTTCTTTCATAGACCTTTCCTATCCCACCACCTCCATCAACAACAACAACAACATCAACAACAACAACAAAGTAGTCTGTAGGCTTACTCCCCGAGTAAGCCAAAAATTTATACGAAAAACAATCCCAGCCAAATTTCAAATTTTCATTTGACAGCAGGAAATGTTAACGACTACATATTGTGAGGCGTTTCATTATCCACAATATCATTCATTCACTCCGATATGTTGATAATTCACAGGATGGGCGTAATTAACGATTACACGTTAGTTGAGTTTGATACTACGAGAGAGAGAGAGAGAGAGAGAGAGAGAGAGAGAGAGCAGTTATATCTGTACTGCCGTAAACCTACTTTGCCGTCCTGGACAAAGAAATGCAAACAATTAGACAAACTCACAATGAAAGATAATGATTAAAGTAAATAGAAAAAAAAGTAAAAGTACAAAAACAGATAACAATACATCAACGAAAACAATCAAAGCAAAAATAAAAAATAAATAATGAAAAACACAGGAAGAAATAAAGACGGCAAAAAACTACGACTAAATCAGCCAGAATTTCTCGGGGAACAAAGTACAAGTAGGACAGAGAGAGAGAGAGAGAGAGAGAGAGAGAGAGAGAGAGAGAGGAACGCAGCAACCAATGACACAACGAGATATGAAACAAGGATGAAGCTGCTTCCTGTCTCTCACACTATCCCTTTGTCTCTCTCTCTCTCTCTCTCTCTCTCTCTCTCTCTCTCTCTCTCTCTTGTACTTTGTTCTCCAAGGAATTCTGGCCGATTTAGTCGTACTTTTTTGCCGTCTATATTTCTCCTGAGTAATTGTTCTAATTGGTTTCATTGATACTTTGTTTAGTATCGTCATACTTCTAATATATATTTTCAATTTTCTGTTTAATCCTTTTTGTTGCATCGTTGTAATTTGCAATGTCGGCCAGTCTTTATTAGTGTGCATTTCTTTGTCCAGGTCAGCGAAGTAGGTTTACTTCAGTACAGAAATAACTGAGGGGAGGCTCTCTCTCTCTCTCTCTCTCTCTCTCTCTCTCTCTCTCTCAGTTGGGTGAGGAGAGGGGGTTTCTGGGTCGACTTAATATAGATGAAGGGGTGAGAAACGATCATGTACGCGTTTATGTGTGTACGTGCGTATGTCCTCCTGAGCGCGCAACATTTCTTTGTGTATCCTTAGCGATAGACGAAAAAAAAAAAAAGTGTCCATGAATGCTAATAGAAAATAGAAAAGTTACTTACGGTACGTAGTGACTTGCGTTTCACACCTACCGATATATTACAATAAACACAGAGAATTGTATTTGATTATTTCCGTGAATTTCAACTTGTTATTCCTTTTTTACTGTCACTCAAGTGGAGAGAGAGAGAGAGAGAGAGAGAGAGAGAGAGAGAGAGAGAGAGAGAGAGAGACTCTTAAAACGTTTATAAATTTTTAATAGACTTTTTAGTAATCCTTTTTAAGCTCTCAGAGAGTGAAAGAGAGATTCTGATTAGCATTTAAGAATTTTGAACAATTTTTTCTTGGCATAATCATTCCTATCCTACGTAGGCCTCCATTAACCAATAAGAGAGAGAGAGAGAGTAGAGAGAGGAGAGAGAGAGAGAGAGGGCACATTTTAAATACCGAGATAGTATCTGGTGAAACAAAGCTAATGCAACTGTTGTTGCCCGCGTACTCAAAGAGTCCTTGTCTAGCCCGGCCACGCAGAGAGAGAGAGAGAGAGAGAGAGAGGTTAAAAGGCAGGTGTGTAAATGACATACGCCTTTGTCCCACGACACACGGGGCAGCTGCTTCTTACTAACTGCTAGCTCTTATAGCTGCTATTGGGGCCCGACCCTGCCCTTCAAAAGCTGCTGCTGTAGATACGCGCTCGCACGCACGCACACACACACACACATAGCTCCTTCATTATTGTAAACATGAGACGGTCTTTTCCCATATCATTCCATGTCATATGCATTTGTGAGTATGAGCCAGTGATTTACTACTGCCAAGCATTTTAACCTTATTTTTAATATGTATCTACGAATGTAATTGTATTAGCCACAGTGTCCTCTTACCGTCTCGAATTCTTCAAATTTTCCGGACACGCTTGTCACTACAATCCTTAGATCCTAGTGCAAGAATAATGAAGAAATTGTGACGTCTGTAGCAGGATTGGAACACAGTTTGTTTTGCATTTTCAACTCATCTGATCCCATACACTGCACGAACAGTTCACATTAAACAAAAACCAGACAAGAAACAATGGATGGAAACTAGAACTGAAGAGATACAACACATCCCACTGTGGGTACTTCTTTACATACAAGATATGTGACACTAAGTGGAATAAACTGCCACCAGAAGTTGTAAACAGCAACAGTGTGGAAGAGTTTAAAAGAAAGCTAGACAAAATCATTGGGACACTGTGAATGCACAGTAAAACCTGCTCCTATTTATAAGTGAGGACACGCTGTCTCCTCGGATGGACTAACAAGTCTTTGAGACATCCTAATCCTTGTAACTCCTTGTAACTCCAGTTCTTTTCTTTTATATAAATTCATTTATGGCTTCATTTTCATGTCAATAATGGACTCTGAGTACTTGTTACGCATGAATAGGGTTCATCTTCTGAATGATAATAATAATAATAACGCAACTTACACAAAGAAGTCTTTTTAGCATAATCATACCATTCTTACTTTAAGTTATCATTTTGTATTTCACTAAAGTGGAGAGAGAGAGAGAGAGATTAATTGATATATGACTGCTGAAACTGGTGTCACAAAAACAAACACATACAGCTTCTTTTGAGATTTTAAAGTTTTTAATAATATTTCTTAGCATAATCAGAGAGAGAGAGAGAGAGAGAGAGAGAGAGAGAGAGAGAGAGAGAGATTTTAAGAATGCTCCATAATTTTTTCTTAGCGTAATCATACCCATTCTATTTGAGTTCTTTTTACCTTCCAACATCTGGCTGCTGAACACAACCTTCACTCAGCAAGTTCTGCAAACCCTCTCTTGTCTTTTTTTTATTTAATTTTTTTTTTTTTTATTTCCTCATCTACTCTACAATTCGAGTCTAACTCTCTCCTGCCATCATTCACGATATGCACTGCGCATAACTAAGTTCCTCAACCACTATCAGTTTTCTCTCCCTCATTCATCCCATTATCTAAGTTCTTTTTTTATCACACTCTCCTCTAATCTCTAATCATCTCTTCGGGTTCTCGGGCATCGTATCCCAATCTTTTCTTTTGTTTTTTCAATTTGTCTGTATACTTGTCATATAATCCAACATTTTCCCATCAACAATACGATGTAATGGTTAATGTCATTGCCAATAATAATAATAATAATAATAATAATGATGATAATAATAATAATAATAATAATAATAATAATAGCAGGAAGCAATCTATTACTTCTATTTTGAGCACAACTTTTATCTACGAACAGTATCTATCTGCGTCTCAAAGTTACCCTGACGATATCTACAGCCATTATCTATTATTATTGAACGGTTCCTTAACAACTTCTGGCTATAGTAGATTCACATCAACCATGCATGTGATGTCTAGGTCAGTCCCTTACGACGGTCCTTATTGGTTGTTGATAAGCTAATCACAGGGCTGGAAACTCTCAGTCTCCCTCGAGAGTTCGTATAGGAATGACGTATGTTCCACCTCTCCTGAGGGATACGCCTTTCGAAAGTATCCCTAAGGAGATGTGGAACATGCATCCTGCCTGTGTGAACTCTCTCGAGAGACAGAGTTTCCAGCCCTGTGATCGGCTTATCAACAGCCAATCAGGAGCGTCGTAAGGGACTTGCCTAGACATTAGATGCGCGGTTGATGCGAATCTACTATAGCGATTCTGAGGAAAGTCAGGAGCAAACGCCTATTTGCTTATTAACAACTCCTAGTGCTACTTCTGCTACTATAATGCTGCTGGTGCAACTGCAACTACTACAACTCATACTAATAGGGTGAATGACTTATTACTGCCTGCGAACTATGGTACTTCATATTAGTACTGATCATGCCATCCCAATACTTCAGCTGGAAATAATGGTATTATAGGTACTGTTAACCGGGTGGGCCACTACCCACATACAGAAATAAATTGCCCACCCACTAAACTGATTCCGCCCAAAAGGTCTGTGGGCGATTAGAATGTAACTCCAACACTACTTGTTGAGAACGACAGAATTTGTAAAACTATTTCTTTGTTAAGTAACATTTTCATAATGTATGGAAATTAATGATAAATTTAAACATAAATCTGAAGGAATAAGTGTACAGTATACACTGATGATGTTTGATATGCGATGAACTAAGTAACAACAATAAAATGTCCAGTGTCCACCCACTAAAAAATTTAGGTTTAGCCTTGTCTCTCTCTGCGGGAAGAGGTGGCGTAATTTGGCGTGTCTAGCAGATTCGCAATACGATGAGGTAGCAGGAAGGGAACTGGCATTTCTATCTATGAAATCAGCAACAGTCCTAACCAAAAAGATACAAAAGCATTCATAGATATATTAGAAGGATATAATCCTTCAAACTGGAACAAATCTAATGAAAACATCTTGAAAATAATTGAAGAAGTTCCAAATAAAATCCAAGTGGTCAAGAGACTCATAAAGAAAATATACATAAACCAACATATTCCGACAAAGAAAATGAATAAGGTGAATCTTGTGAATATCCTAATTGATGCATTAGGAAAAAGAATGCCAAAAGCATGCAAACTGTGTAAGGTTTGTATAGCATAGTCAATCCACAAAACCTAATCAGAAAATGTGCTGCATGCAACATTCCGACCCATCCACAGTGTGCTGAGGTAATACAAGATTTGAGAAAGATACAAGAATTTTGTTCAACATGTCTATCATGGATAGACAATGTTATTAAATCAAGATTGAATGTACAAATAGTTGAGGATGAAGAAGAAGAGAGAGAAGAAGAAGAAGAAAAAGAAGAAGAGGAAAACGGAAGAGAAGTAAACAAAATGAAATGACAGAAAAAAAATAAGGAAAACAAAGAACAAGATAAAAGTATGGATGCAGAGATACTCATTGATACTACATATGAGGCAATAAAGCAGCATACCTACGAAGAAATAAATTACGATATGACAACAGAAAAGCAAATCCGAAGAGGCTCTACCCAGATCTATACAATGACGGGAAAGAGGAAAAAATAGACAAGAAAGACAAAATCTGCAACCTTTTGAAAAGAGGGAATTGCAGATTTGGAGAAAGATGTTACTACAAACATCCTAAGATATGTCAAAAACTATGAAATATATGGTAAATGTGCATACTTAGATGGATATGGGGATGATGCAGAGATCTGCATCCAAAAAGCCATGTAAAAACCTAAAAGAAGGAAAAGGATGTAAGTTCGACAAAAAATGCAAATATATGCACCCTGTAGCCATGAATCATAATCAAATAAATAACCAACCAAGTAATAAAATCCAAAATAAGAAAGAAACAAATAAAGAGAGAAATCAAGAATATCAGGTAAAAGAGAAAAGCAAACCACCAATGAGATATGCAGAGGTGTCAGCAAAAAATTTCAAAGCATCAGCTCCGAAATTCTACTCAAGAGATATAACTGTATTTATTATGCAAGAGGATATTGCAGAAACGGAGAAAATTGCAGATTCAGACACAAAATGAATAATTATGATGAAGGAAGATCAAATATTATGGAAAAGTTGGATTTTTTTAATGTCAGAATTTCTGGAAATGAAAAAAAGAACAACATACAGAACAGGAAAGAGACATGGGAAAATCCTATTACTACCAGTATTAAATGAAGGAGAAAACACGCAAACCATCATAGTGATGAATGCGCAGGTTTAGTTACGAGTAACTCAAAAAGAAAAATAGAGTACTTAGAAGAACTAACCCAAAATGAAAAGAAAATAGATATAATGAATATAAGTGAAACCTGGTATTCCCAAAGAGACTGGGAATGATGATCAAATAAAATAAAAGGGTTCCAAACTTATAGATCAGATAGAAAAAATAGGAATCAAGGGGGAACCGCAATATATGGGAAAGACAAAAAACAAGGAAAATATATGAGAAATATAGTCTCAAGAATGTGAACTAATAGCGGTAGAATTTGAATCTGAAAAATTGATGAACATAGTAATATATAGACCTCCTAATACTAAAGAGTTTGACTTAATAATTGAAAAATTGGATGATATATGTAGAAATCACAAGGACTGGACTATTCTCTATCTGGTGACTTCAACTTTCCTTTCGTAGAATGGAAAGAACGAATAGGAGATTGTGGTTGTACTTATACATATAAAAAAGAGAGTAATAGTAGTGCAGAAGATAAGAGGCAATTTGAAAAGCTATTAGATATGCTACTAGAATACAACATTCAACAAATAAATCACCTGCCAACAAGAAAGGAAAATACTTTAGACCTAGTATTTGTGAACGAGATGAATTATGTTAAAGAAATAATAGTTTATAATGCGAATATTTCAGACCATAATGTCAATAGAATTAACAGTTCATTCCAAAGCAAGTGAAAATAGAGATAAGCAAGAAATGAAAAAGTGGGAAGGATATGGAAAATACAACTTCTACAGTAAAAATATAAAATGGTCAGAAATTAATGAAGAATAAACAAAGATTGGGATAACATTTTCGTAAGTGATGACATAAGGGTAAATACGGAGATATTATATAAAATATTGGAGAAAATAGTGGAAAAATATATACCGAAGAAGAAAAGTAAACAAAATCATTCATGCATACCAAGAGACAGAAGGATCTTGTTCCAGAAAATCAGAAAGTGGAAAAAAGGTCTTGCAAAAGAAAAAAATGCATGGAAAGTTATAGAACTAAAAAGTAAGATAGAAAAATGCAGACAAAGTTTATACAATCAAAAGAAAATGAAAAACGGGACTTGGAAGAAAAAACCCTATTAAATATCAAGCACAAACCCAAGCTATTATACTCATATGCGAAGAAGATGAATAAAAGAAGAATAGAAATAGCCCTCTGAGAATTGAAGGGAGATTAACGAATGAAAAAAAAGGAAAATTTGCAAACATACTGGCAGGAAAACGATATAAGAGAGAATTCACCCCTAGAATAGATAATGAAGATAATGATATAGAAGTAAGGGATGAAAATAGTGAATATTTAGCTGACATAGATATTAATGAAGCTGATATTGTGCAGGCTATTAATGAAATTAAAAATGGAGCTGCTGCAGGGCCTGATGGAATTCCTGCTATTTTGTTAAAGAAAGTAGTTCATTCTATCGCAAAGCCACTTGCAATATTATTAAGACAAAGTGTAGATACAGGCAAGATTATGATGATGAGGGCACAAAATAGCATATATTACCCCTACTTTCAAAGTGGATCAAACTAGAGGCAAGTAATTATAGGCCTGTGAGTCTAACATCACATATTATGAAAGTGTATGAAAGGGTAATGAAGAAAAATATTATGAAACATTTAATAAAAAATAATTTGTTTAATAAAGGACAACATGGTTTCGTACCCGGAAAAAGTACACAAACCCAACTGTTAGTCCACCGTGAGAACATATTCAAAAATATGAAAAGCGGAAATGAAACAGATGTGGTTATTTAGACTTTGCAAAGCTTTTGATAAAGTAGACCATAATATATTAGCGAAGAAAATTAGAAAACACAATATCGTGGATAAAGTAGGAAGATGGTTAAAAGAATTTTTACACAACAGAAAACAGATAGTTATTGCAAACGACGAGAAATCGGATGAAGTCAAGGTAATATCCGGTGTGCCGCAAGGTACGGTGTTAGCTGCAATACTGTTTGTTATTATGATTGAAGACATAGACAATAATGTGAAGGATTCGGTAGTGAGTAGTTTCGCAGATGACACAAGAATAAGTAGAGAAATTACTTGTGATGAAGATAGGAAACGCTCTACAAAGAGACCTTAACAAAGTATATGATTGGGCAGAGGTAAATAGGATGGTATTTAACTCTGATAAATTTGAATCAATAAATTATGGAGACAGAGAAAGAAAGCTATATGCATATAAGGGACCTAATAATGAGACCATCACAAATAAGGAAGCAGTTAAAGACCTTGGTGTGATGATGAATAGGAACATGTTATGCAATGATCAAATAGCAACTCTGTTGGCAAAATGTAAAGCAAATGGGAATGTTGTTACGGCACTTCAAAACAAGAAAAGCTGAACACATGATTATGCTTTATAAAACATATGTTCGTAGTCCACTTGAATATTGCAATATGATATGGTACCCACACTATCAAAAGGATATTGCACAAATAGAGAGTGTACAAAGGTCCTTTACAGCTAGAATAGAAGAAGTTAAGGACCTAGACTACTGGGAAAGACTACAACTTCTTAAAATTATATAGTCTAGAAAGGAGAAGAGAACGCTACATGATAATTCAGGCATGGAAACAGATAGAAGGAATAGCAGAAAATATCATGGAACTAAAAATATCAGAAAGAGCAAGCAGAGGTAGATTAATAGTGCCCAAAACTATACCAGGAAAAATAAGGAAAGCACACAGG
Organism: Macrobrachium nipponense; assembly: GCF_015104395.2. NCBI lineage: Eukaryota > Metazoa > Arthropoda > Malacostraca > Decapoda > Palaemonidae > Macrobrachium > Macrobrachium nipponense. Next base: position 182,362,808 of record NC_087200.1, on the reverse strand, counting down.
ACATTAATCCACTACGCACCAGCATCGAATAATGCAGCGTCTATTCAATGCGTTGCCAGCTCATCTGAGGAATATATCAGGAGTGAGCGTAGATGTGTTTAAGAATAAGCTCGACAAATATCTAAACTGCATCCCAGACCATCCAAGAGTTGGAAGATGCAAAATATACCGGAAGATGTACTAGCAACTCTCTGGTAGGACATTAGAGGTGCCTCACACTGAGGGACCTGGGGCAACCCGAACAAGATGTAATGTAAGGTATTTGTAAGGTAAGGTCCTATCACGGGGGCCGGGGGGGTGGGGGGTTACACAACGTCGACATATCTGAAGCGGAAATAGCGCCCATTCTCTTTCAGTGAGTCCCCCTGGATTCTAATGAAATCGAGATCTGATGACGCATGACTGAAGAGAATTCAGTGGGAAGAGTCTATTTTTTTTTTTTAAGTCCTCCATCATGACGAAGTAGTAATAATAATTATTACTACTTATGGTGCATCGCTATACTGTGGCCACGGATAATAAGTAAAAATCCACAATTCTCTATATGAGAAAGACTGGTTTTAACAACACAAAATACGAAAATGTGTTTTTTGAAAAATACTCACATACATATTTATGGATTTTTCTTTCTTTTTTTTTTTTTTTTTGCAATTTGAAAAACGAACCTTGCTCATATAAATAACTGCAGATTTTAACTTTTTATAATTTGAAAAAACGCAACCTTCCTCACATACGTAACAGTATATTTTTACTTCAAATTCAGGCTTCTAAAGAATATTACAGAGCTCCCTTGCAAGACTCTACAGAAGATATTTAATAGGTAAAAGGAAACAGGAAAGTAAAATGAACGTCATTTGACTAATAATACGATAACTTTGTAAAAAAAGTTGATAAATAAATATAAAAAAACCAACGGTGGACCCTTCCATGATGGCACCATCTTTTGACACAGAGAGAGAGAGAGGGAGAGAGAGAGAGAGAGGAAGTACGCCAATCTTGGTAGGTGAAACATCTTCTCTTTCTTTGTTTCCCGCATCTTATGATCCATAGTATAACTTTACCTTGCTTTAAATAGCAAATTTGGGATTCTCCCACATCACTTATCACTTCTAAATGAGAGAGAGAGAGAGAAAGAGAGAGAGAGAGAGAGAGAGAGAGAGGGGGGGGGGAGGGGGGGGGGGGGGGAGTAAAAGTATCAAGGTTAATTTGATGGCAGTTTCGGGGTGTCAGAAGACCCCAATGAGATTTGAGAATAAGGCCCTCTAGAGGTGTGAGAGAGAGAGAGAGAGAGAGAGAGAGAGAGAGAGAGAGAGAGAAGGGAGTATGAGTGTCAAGGTTAATATGATGGCGGTTTAGAGAGAGAGAGAGAGAGAGAGAGAGAGAGAGAGAGAGAGAGCAGCTTCCTCCGGTCACATGACGTCACAGCGGCTGAGGCAAGTACTGACATGGCGGGAGAATGAATCGATCTGGAATACACAACGCCGGGGGGACTGTCAAACGCCCAGGAATTATTTAGAGGCGTGAAAACCTACCGAATGGAACGGTATAAAAAGAGAGAGAGAGAGAGAGAGAGAGAGAGAGAGAGAGAGAGAGAGAAGCCGGCAGCAGTATTCTAGCGGTAAAAATGAAAAACAAAAGCAAGAATATCTGTGCATGTACGTACGTGTATATATATATATTTTTCTTCTTCTCAGCTTGATTCATAGTCAGGGTCGCCGTTTTTGAGAAGGTGCTTTTAACAAGCAACGAACAGATCATATAATTTTGTTTTGGCAAATATTTTACGTATATTTGCCATATTTCTTCTTCTTCTTCTCACTTTGATTCCTAGGAGGGGTAGCTGTTTTTAATGAGCCCTTTCGGCGCAATCGACTTTTCTGTACAGCGTATAATGCCGTATGAAACTCTCGATGTGCGGCAGTACCAAACTCTCAGCCTCGACCGGGCACGACTCAGCTGCTCCCCAGATGCGGTCAAATGAAGATGCGTCGGCATCTTTCACTTCAAGCGGTGCCTGATGCACGATCCATGGCTAACATTAACCTTCAATAAAATTAAACCCACTCGGGCTAGAGGGCTGCAATTCGGTATGTTTGATGAATGGAGGGCGGGTAATCAACATACCAATTTGTAGCCCTCTAGCCACAGTGGTTTTTAAGATCTGAGGGCGGACAAGCAGACAAAGCCAATAAAACAGGTTTTTTTTTTTTACAGAAAACTAAAAAAAAAAAGTTACAGAACAAACCACTGCAAAAGTATATAAACAATAAACCAGGGACAAAGACTATTCCTAAGACAAATATTCGCATTTTTATATTAAAAAACTTAATTCAATAAGGCTTCACACACCAAATCTTTCAAAACCATCTTGGTTTTTATCGCTTTTCAGTCTCCGCCCCCCCCCCCCACCCACCACGCTACTCCCCCCCTTTAATTTTCTTTTTTTTTAAGAAGACAAGTCAATGGAAATCCCTAATCCCTTAAAACCATCTCTTGATTGCCTCATCTTGTTCAAGTCTCCTCCTGTCTCTTTAATTTTACACCTGTGCGTATAAGAGAGAGAGAGAGAGAGAGAGAGAGAGAGAGAGAGAGAGAGAGAGAGAGAGAGGCGATATTAATCACTAATCACGCCATGGTTCATGACACCAATGGGATTTGTCTTCCCTCTCACCTAGAGTTGAGAGTAAAGTCCCACAGTGGTCAAATGAGATGGCGTTTAAAGAGAGAGAGAGAGAGAGAGAGAGAGAGAGAGAGAGAGAGAGAGAGAGAGATTATATTAATCTTATCAAGTTAGAAAACGCCAATGAGATTTATCTAGTTTTTCACCTAGATTGCAAATAAGATCCCAAAAAGTGGAGAGAGAGAGAGAGATAGAGAGAGAGAGAGAGAGAGAGGGGGAGAGAGCGAGAGAGAGAGAGAGAAGAGAGAGAGAGAGAGAGAGAGCAATTTCCTTCATTAATTAAACCAAATATATCCGACCCAAAACAAACTAAAAAAAACATTAAATTAAACACAATGTTGCTGATTAAATAAACTGTTGAAAAAAAATCAATCAATCAAATTAACAGATAACAAGTCCCACCCCTACAGACAAACAAACAAACAAGCAAACCGAAAGCTGTGAGTCACAGGAACTAAACAGTTGTACGCCTTCATTCACAGCCAATTTACAAGTGATAAACAGAACGCCCAGGATAACAGTTCATGAAAAAAGCAGCGACTGAGCTATGGACCTTTGGTGGCCTATGATGTTATGGTTTCCCTTGGCGATAATAATGAACGCGTACTGATGACTGGGATTCATTGCATTAATTAGATTATAAAGGAATGACAAATGGATTAACTGCTGTTATCATTGTTATCATTATTTTTCATTTGCTACATTATTAGCAAAGAACAACAAAATATATTATCTGCAATTAACTAACAATTATTATCACTATTATTATGAAGTAAAAAATTCCACTGATAATTGTAATTCCTTTCATTAATTAGATTATTAGCAAAGAACACACACTAGATTAACTACAATCAGTTGTAGCAATCATTATTATTATCATTATTATTAATTATTATTATTATTATTATCATTTTGGAGGACGTGCTCCCGTGTCATAATCAACCCACGGTGCCTTTCGTGACATAATCAGTGAATTGTATTTCCTGTGGTTACTCGACTACGGTGGGTCGCAGCCATGTTGGATAAGAGCATAAGATATTATCATACTCAACTTTAGCGGCTATGATCAAGAATCAATAAATAATGAATATGATTGACTGACTGAGCTTGGCTACTATAATTATAACTGGTGTCACAATACCTAGGTTATTGACGCCGTAATAAATAAAATGAAGAAACTAAAATATATGTAAATAAATAACTTTAAAAGTAGTTTCATCATATGACAAATATCTAAAGATATATATATATATATATATATATATATATATATATATATATATATATATATATATATATATATATATATATATATATATATATATCCACCCGAAAACTTCTTTCAGTTCTCTTCTGAAGATAGAAAGAGAAACTCACAAATAACTGTTTGCAACTTGTTTACTTGTAATTAATTATTTACATAGTAGTTTACTCAGCACTTCTAGAGTGTTGAGTACAATACAATGTAAATAATTACAAGTAAACAAGTTATACTCAGTAATCTAGTGGGTTTCTTATTCTACACATATTATATATGTGTGTTTGTACTATATAATCATGCCTATTCACATATACTATCTATACATACTACACATACTGCATATATGCCTCCCAATCTAAGACGCACACAGCGATGATCAAACGTCCTTCTCTGAATATACAACATAAAATAAACAACAGGCAACCCTCTCGTGCGGAACCTCGAGTAAAGCAACACCATCCCGGATGTGTTGTGAGACGCCAACGAATATAACGCCATTAACGGAATCGATAACCGCGTAGCGGACGAATATACTACAATCGTGTGATGTAAACACATTGGCGCATAAATTATTATCGACACAGGAAATGCGACTTTTAAAAAAATGACGAGTTGTGTTAATCATCCGGCTCGGAAAGGGTAATGTTATTCTTTTGTTTTAATGATGAGATGGACGCATGGATAACCCGACCATTATGCGTCATAAAAAATTTGGTAGTATTCTTTTTCAAACTTTAATTGAACGCATGAATAATCTGACCGTCGATTGCACTAAATGATAAACACATTCTTGTTCATATTCTTGAATTAAACGCATGTATGTATCATCTGACAGTCAGATATATACAATTATAACACAAGCTCTTTTCACAATCGTGAATTAAGCCATGTATACGTAAAAAGACCGTCACGCGTAACATAAAATGATTTTTTTTCCACAGTTCTGAATTAAAATGCCTTATGCAATAAATATTCATGTGTACGCACGCTTACGTTTATACGCAAACATACAAGGGTACATAGGCATACACTGTACATATATACGTCTTCATATTGTACTAGTATTATATTTCAGTGACAACACACTTTTCATTTCCGGAACTATCTTATAAATATACATACACACACACACACATATATATATATATATATATATATATATATATATATATATATATATATACATATATTTAATATATATATATATGATATATATATATATATATATATATATATATATATATATATATATATATATATATATATATATATATATTTAAAGTGAGTTTCCTGTAGTGTTTATGTTCCGTATCTGTCTGATGTTGCTTGTAATTAAGATGGCCTTATGCCAGCACAGTTCTTGATCTCATAGCAGCCTGTGCGTATAAATAAACAATATCAATAATATATATATATATATATATATATATATACATATATATATACATATATATATATATATATATATACTATATATAATGAGAAAGCTAGTCCCACGTCCTAGTGCTTAGGTGGCCCTGATTCTTATTCGGTGATGTTTTTCTTAAGTTTACTACAAGATACTTCATATTCAAGGGATAATAATTCCTTCAATCAGAGGAAATGTCATGTCATGAACTCGGCCCCGAACGAATGGATGAAAGGATCAAGCAAAAAATTTAAGCCGCAGTGCAAAGAGGAAATTGGAGTGGTTGGACAGCAGAGTACACATGAAGGCAAATGATAAACAAGTAAAAAAATGCTGTTCGAGCCTCGGGCCATGAAACTCTCAGCCACGGACTGGTGGTGGCCTGTCGTATAGTGTTGCCAGATGCACACTCACGACTAAATTTAACCTTAAAATAAAAATTACTGAGGCTCGAAGGCTGAAATTGGGTATGTTTGATGATTGGAGGGTGGATCATCAACATACCAATTTGCAGCCCTCTAGCCTCAGTACTTTTTAAGATCTGAGGGCGGACGGACAGACAAATAGCCACCTCAATTTTCCTCTACAGAGAGCGAAAGGTATCAGGGCCGAGTGTGAAACCGGAAGGAAGCCCCAAAGTTGCACTAAGAAGTAATAGTTAAAGAGGTTGGACAGCAAAGTGGAAGAAAGGAAGCGGGGTATAATGAATGGCCCCACCGAGCATTCCTGCGCATGGTGTGGTGCTAACTGCTTGGCCTGGCAGGTCAGAATTCTTGTCACTGTCTCACACCTAAACCAATGACCATCACATTGAGGCCTCTGACGTGAACTCTATACGCAATATATGAAAGAATTCTGAGACTAATGCAATGAAATTCTGGACATGACCGAGCAATTCGACCTTCCATTTTACTTTTTGGTGAAAATGCTTCATTTCCTAATTTTCATTTTCAAATCAACACTTCTCTCACTTTTTTTTTTTTTTTTTTTTTTTGGAAATTGGTTATTTTCAACGTTCATCTTCAAATCAACACTTCTCTCAATGAGTTTTTTGTGAAAATAGTTTATTTTCAACTTTCATCTTCAAATCAACACTTCTCTCAATGAGTTTTTTGTGAAAATGGTTTTATTTCCAACTTTCATTTTTAATTCAACACTTCTCTCGATAAGTTTTTGTGAAAATGGTTTTATTTCCAACTTTCATTTTTAATTCAACACTTCTCTCGATAAGTTTTTGTGAAAATGGTTTATTTCCAACTTTCATCTTCAAATCAACACCTCTCGTTTTTTTCTTTTTCTTTTTGGTGAAAATGGTTTATTTCCAACTTTCATTTTCAACACTTCTCTTAATGATTCCCGCCTCCCAACTCGCCCACTTCAACCCTGAAGAATCTTACGCTTTGTGTATCTGCTCTCATGGTACACATTCTCAAGCCTCTATAAAGATCAACAGAATGCCCTGCTGGATATGGATTTTCTCTTTAACATTTCTGTAACGATTCAGTGAACAATCTGCTTCTTAACTTTTGCCGTTTGTTTTCTTTGTTAGTTTCAGTTCGTAATACTTTTTGCTAAAGCTGTAATTTTTCAAAACATTTTTAAACAAATCGTTTCCTTCTGATACTGATTAAAACGTCAAAAAAGAAAGAACTCCCAGAGTCCTTTCTGATATTAAACAGAATCAGTCATTTCCCCTGAGGTACTCTGGAAAATCACTCGTTTCTTGATGCCTTTGATATCTCTTATGAACTAAATCGGGCAGAAGACCAGGTTAGCTAGAATTCCCTAATCAGACTATTCTTCTGAAATCTTCATTTTAGTTTCCTGTGAAAGAAAACTTATGAGACGGCTATTTGTCTGTCCGTCCGCAGTTTTCCTGTCCGCCCTCAGATCTTAAAAACCACTGTGGTTAGAGGGCTGCAAATTGGTACGTTGATCACCCACCCTCCCAACATCACATACACCAAATTGCAGCGCCCTAGCCTCGCTAGTTTTTATTTTATTTAAGGTTAACTTTAGCCATGATCTTCGTCTGACCCCCATATGAGAGCCAACAACACAGGGAACAACCGGGCCGTGGCTGAAAGTTTCATGGGCCGGGTCTGAGAATTTCATACATCATTATAAGTGCACAGAAAATTCCATTGCACCGAAGAAACTGAGGCGCACTTTTTTTCTTGTTTATTTATCAATTTTGTATTTTATGAAGATAAAATAAGACCATTTTTTTGGTGTAAATCTTGGACTGTTGTTAAAAATACACTGATAATCCGCTAGGATTTTACGTGTAATCTTAAAAATGAACCAAGAATTACACATACAAAATATTACCTTCTTTCATTTCCATCCTACTGACGACACACAACCTGCTACCCTAACTTCTACAGAATGACGTATCCTACAGAAAAGGACCAGACTATTTCTAAATGACTCTATACCCTCACTGGCATCTACTCTTGCCATCGGGATCTTGAGCCAAGTATTTTTTTGTATAGGTACAACGCCCACAATACGAGATTTTTTACTGGTTAGGTAAGCCTCTCTGAAGCGTTTAAAAAGTAGTTTAAGCTTTATTTCCTTGTTTATCAAATAGTTGGTTATTTCTTCAAGCTGGCGCCACAACTAAAAGGTCAAAATTCTTACTGAGCAAAATATGGTTGGTCCTTTATGCTCATCATTGTACTTCTAAAAATCCGAACGATATCAGCTAACAATTTAAACAGTTTCCCTTTCTGATTCTGAATTACATTTTCACTTACTCGGGTAGTGAGTCTACAAACTACTTTGCTGTTGCTGTTGTTGTTGCTGTTGTCCTTGCTGTTGCTTTCTTGTTGGGGGGTAGGAAAGCCTAAAAAGGTCTGAAAAATGTGTTTCGCATTGAGTTAAAGATACAGAACTTTTAGGATAGGATTTTATGATCCATTTATTAGAAAGAAAATGTAAAAAATAAATAATATGCTTGTTAAACAGTGCACAAAAATTATTTCTAATGAAATACAGCGCATTTATTTTAATTTTCGTTGGTGAAACAATGCTTTATTTGGCCGTAGATTTTAGCATGCGCCTCGAGTAAGCTGGAGGTCGAATCACCCCTCACTTTCAACAGTCTTCCAAAAGCGATGCTAATAAGATTCTTTATCTAAGAATTGTAGATTTTTTCAAATTCCAGAAAGACTTATAATCTGGCACCTTTGGTAAATATTCTAACAATAGGATGAAAGACAGAATTTAGGCCAAAAGCCAAGCTCTGGGACCTATGAGGTCATTCAGCACTGAAAGGGAAGTTGAGAGTAGAAAGGTTTGAAAGGTGTAAGCAGGAGGAGAACCTCGCAGTTGCACCATGAAGCAACAGTTAGGAGGTTGGAAAGAAATATGTAAGTGAATATGAACGGAAGTACAGTAAAAGGAACGAAAGGAGTCGAATGTAGATACCGAAGGGACGCTGCAAAGAACCTTAGGTAATGCCTACAGTGCACCGCCTGCACTCTACTCCCCTACGGAGAATATTCTAACAATGCAAATGGGAACTGGGACAAGGCAAAAGTATCTAAATTCAGCACCGAAGGGAAAACCGTCAACAAACTAGGAAACCTAGGTTATAATACATCTTCATCTATATGACGTAAAGATATGGGAACTTGGAAACACAGAAGAAAGCGAGAGAGTTCGAAATGCCGGTCAAACTGTTGCAAGAAGTTCAATTAAATATAAATTCGAGCAATGATATTCTTCTCTATCAAATATTAAAATTAAAAGATAAAAATGCCCTGAATGAAAGTTTCAAAGTCCAGATATAATGATTAGCCTTTGGTCCATCTGTCTAGAATGGGGTAATGATATTAGGAGACTGATTAGTTTAAGAATAAGAAAGGTCAGTGATGTCTAAAAAAATTTTAATTGCTGATATATATATATATATATATATATATATATATATATATATATATATATATACTATATATATACACATGTATATATATATATATATATATGTGTGTGTGTGTGTATGTATGTATGTATGTATATACACACACACATATATATATATATATATATATATATATATATATATATATATATGCACAAAATCTTGGGATTTCATAAACAGTATTCCAAGAGAAAAAAAACTTTTCTTAAATCAACCATTAAGTGAAAAAGGAAACCTCAAGTTCTTTGGCTAATAAACGCCACAAAATAAAATCCCCTTCATAATCTCCTACCCCAACATACCCAGCTCCACCCCCGCCAAAAAGAAAAAGTCCTAGGAAGAGCTTTAAACAAAATAAAAGGCAGCAAGCACTTGGAGAATAACCTTACAGAACAAACAGTAGCAACCACATGCAGAATATAAAGTGAAAACCTCGTCTTTACCTCATTGTTGGTCTGGTGCTTCTCACACGCCGTCACTATGAGCTCCATCGTCTCTGCCTTCATCTCGTCCGACATGTCAGTGTGCTGGAAAAAAAAAATAATAATAATGTCTGCCCCATTGAATAAGAAAAAACAATCTTCTATGTCTGGCACACTGAGTTTGGTAGTTTAAATGTCCTTTTATATCAATAAAGTAAATGGAAAAACAATATTTATGTCTGGACAATTGTAATTTGTAGTTTAAATGTCCTTAAACAGAAATAAAGTAAATAAAAAATAATTGAAATTTGTAGTTTAAATGTCCTTAAACATAATTAAAGTAAATAAAAAACAATGTTTAAGTTTAGCCCGTTGAATTTGGTAGTTTAAATGTCCTTATACATAAATAAAGTAAATAAAAAACCATTTTTATGTTTGAATTTGATAGTTTAAATATCCTTTTACATAAATAAGGCAAATAAAAAAACATCTATTATGTCTGAATTTAGTAGTTTAAATTTCCTTATACATAAATAAAGTAAATAAAAAACAATTTCTATGTCTGGACAATTGAATTTAGTAGTTTAAATGTCCTTATACATAAATAAAGTAAACAAAAATCAATACTTATGCCTGTACAATTGAATTTAGTAGTTTAAATGTCTTTATACTTATATAAGATAAATGAATATAAAAAAACCTTCTATGGCTGGCCCATTGAATTTGGTAGTTTAAATATCCTTATACATAAATAAGGTAAATAAAAAAAAAATTTAATGTCGGGCCCACTGAATTTCATAGTTTAAATGTCCTTAAACATAAACAGAATAGAAGATAGAATTCATGCCGAAGGCCAAGGCCCGGGACTTACGAGGTCATTCAGCGCTGAAAGAGAATTTGACAGTAGAAAGGTTTTTAAAGGTGCAACAGCAGGTAAGCCTCGCAGCTGCACTATGAATCAGTGGTTAGGAGAGGGTGGAAATTAAGATGGAAGAAAGAGAATATGAACGGAGGTACAGTCAAAGGAATGAAAAGGATTACACGTATGAGCCGAAGGCCTTATAAACCGTAGGACTAAGGCAAAAAGAGTATTTTCAAAATAATTCCGAGCGTTTTCGAATATTTCCAATAACGTTTTGGGACACCGACGAATATTTCCAATAATTTTGGGGACTCATTTACGAATATCATAGATTACATTTACGAATATTCTATAATATTCAGGAATATTTACGAATGTTTCCAATTCCATTTTGGAACATTTGCGAATATTTCCAAGATGATTCAGGGACACTCAATTTTCTTAATATTTCCAAGATGATTTAGGGAGTCTAAATTTTCTGAATATTTCCAAGAATCTGAGGCAACGAATAATGTCTCCCACAGGCTTAAGGGGCATTTATAAAAGTCCCCCCGTCATTTTGGGACACTTCTGCATGTCCCCAATAACACTCTAAGGCTAAGAGGAACTCCCTAAGCTAAATTACATAGATATGATTGTTAATTTTAACCCCATATACAGCACTTCCAACGCAGGACTCTAGGAAGTAAAGGCTACTCCAAGTAAGCGCTTCATCGACGCTCGAATGACGCCCGTCTAAGGAATGCCTTTGAGAACACAGGCAGCGTCTCCAGCTTCGTTTGAGGAATTTTCAATAACTCTCTTCCTGTCATCTAATAGGCATCGCTCAGGTCTCAGGAATGCGCCGATTCGAACTATATCGTTGTAAACAGGTATGAAAGGTATTTATAATTTTATGTATGGGGGACATTTTCTTCTACGTCGCCATCAGCCATCGATATCAATATTTTTAGGGTTATAAATAGTACCAGAGAGAGCAGTGGTATAGTAAATTCAAATCAACCGTGCATCTGATGTCTAGGCCAGTCCCTTACGACGCTCCTGATAGGTGGCTGATAAGCCAGTCGCAGAGCTGGAATCTCTCAGTCTCTCGAGAGTTCACATAGGCAGGATGTATATTCCACCTCAGTATCCTCATTTCTTTCTGCTGTAGCTTCGGTTCCTCCTTCCTTGTCGATGCCGTGTTTCTGAACCTCATTTTTGGATGAAGTTTACATGATGAGCACAGAACAGCATCGGAAGTAATATATTTAGAAGCACAAACAGTTTGGGAGCGTGAGGTTCCCTCTTGAGTTTGAAGACAATAAAACTCAACTACAGTCCATTAGGAGCGAAGGTTTTAGTTTTGCCTGTGCGCCTTCCCTCGGATCTTTAAAACTAGTGAGGCTAGAGGGCTGCAAATAGGTATGTCGATTATCCACCCTCCAATCATCAAACATACCAAATTGCAGCCCTCTAACCTCACTAGTTATTTTATTCAATACAGGCCAGTCTTTTACGACGCTCCTGATTGTCTGTTGATAAACCAATCACAGGGTTGGAAACTCTCAAGTCTCTCTCGAGAGTTCACATAAGCAAGATGTATGTTTCACCTCTCCCGAGGGATACGTCTTTCGAAAGTATCCCTATGTGAACTATCGAGAGAGACTGAGAGTTCCCAACCCTGTGATTGGTTTATCAACAGCCAATCAGGAGCGTCGTAAGGGACTGGCCTGGACATCAGATGCACGTTTGATGCGAATCTACTATAGTAATAGTAATTGTTTATGTAATCAATACATTAATTCAATGACTACAATAGTTATGACTACTGAAGTTATACAAGTATTTCTCGACAGATTAAATCTCTATATTATTTCCTTCTTGGGGAGTTGCCAACCTTCTATGCTACCTAACATAATGTAATCTTTTGATTGTAGCTTAAAATTTATTACAATATAGCTTTAGAAATTTTACCAGCAACAGAAAGAAAAGCAGCACTGATACTAAAGATTACAATAGCATTAATATACTGTGCATTCAACATATTCATTCAGTGACTTCTAAAGCTATATTTTTCTTTATAATAGATTAAATCAACTTATTCAATGACTTTTATAGCTATAATAGTTTTTTTTTATAATAGGTTAAATCACTATATGAATGAATTCTCACCTTCTGTGGCACCTTACATAATGAATAACGAATTCCTTTCGGTTATTTCTCAAAATATTTATTCATATATTTATTTAAACTCAACTCCCTCTTCCTCTCAAGGACACGAAATCACAATATTTACTCCCTAGGGACAGCCAGTCTTTCGTCATTGGGGAAAAAAACGAAAGAAATTCAAAGGAATTCATTAATTAACTGAGCAGACACCGGTCATAGAGACCGCCCAACCCACCCCTCATCCCTAACAGAATGAGAGAGAGAGAGAGAGAGAGAGAGAGAGAGAGAGAGAGAGAGAGAGAGAGAGAGAGAGAGAGAGAGAGAGAGACGTGAACAAGATTTTTTTCATTGTAAATATCTTCACAGCACAAACGCAACACAAGTGTATGATGCAGAGTAGCAGTTGGCAGAAACATTCAAATATGAGAGAGAGAGAGAGAGAGAGAGAGAGAGAGAGAGAGAGAGAGAGGGAGAGGATGAAGATAGATGATGAGAAGACGAGAGCAGAGAGAATGTCATTAGCAATAGCATAGCACATCAATCTTTCTGCCGCGACTTTTTCTGTACATTTTCGAACGTGGTAAAGAGTAAAACAGAGACCATTTTGAAACTAGCTTACTGCTTAGTGTCACCAAGTGTGCCAAAACACGGCAGGTACTATTTGCAATCTCGACCTCTGCCATTTTCATGAATGAAAACAGAGCGCTGATGATGCAACAAGCTGGGATATAAGGAACATGAAAGGAAACAGAAGCAGATGCTTAAGCACGCTCGAGAGACGAAAGCAGTTGTGAATGAACGGCGTGTGTGTGTGTGTGTGTGTGAATAGTGACTCTCATGCATCGAGTCGAAGACCACATACCAAAATCCGAATCATGTGTACAATTGCTTCATTCACAAAAGAAAAAAAAAAAAAAAAAAAAAAAAAAAAAAAAGTAAAAAATGCGCCGTAGTTCCTTCGGCGCAATTCAGTTTTCTGAAGACCCGCTACAGCGCATAATCAAGGCCACTGAAAATAGATCTATCTTTCGATGATCTAGGTATAATGCTGAGTCACGGCACATGAAACTCTCAGCCGCCCGTGGTGGCCTGTATTGAATAACTAGTGAGGTTAGAGGGCTGCAATTTGGTATGTTTATTTGGAGGGTGGATGATCGACATACCAATTTGCAGCCCTCTAGCCTCACTAGTTTTAAAGATCCGAGGGAGAGCGCACAGGCAAAACTAAAACCTTCGCTCCTAATGGACTGTAGTTGAGTTTTATTGTCTTCAAACTCAAGAGGGAACCTCACGCTCCCAAACTGTTTGTGCTTCTAAATATATTACTTCAATATGTCATTTTTTTCTTCAATTTTCAAAGGTCGATGCTGTTCTGTGCTCATCATGTAAACTTCATCCAAAAATGAGGTTCAGAAACACGGCATCGACAAGGAAGGAGGAACCGAAGAAATGAGGATACTGAGGTGGAATATACATCCTGCCTATGTGAACTCTCTCGAGAGACTGAGAGATTCCAGCCCTGCGACTGGCTTATCCGCCACCTATCAGGAGCGTCGTAAGGGACTGGCCTAGACGTCAGATGCACGGTTGATGTGACTCTATTATAGAAGGTCTCGCTGCGGAAGAGAGACCAGAAAATAAGGTAAGTTCCGGAGTCGTGAAGATTAAGTGAATGGATTCAAAACCGAAAGAGAGAGAGAGAGAGAGAGAGAGAGAGAGAGTTAATTGTCTGACTATAAAGGGATGTACAATTAATCGGATAGATTAAAAAACAGGAAAAAATAAGCACAGCGAGGGAAAGTAAACAGAGAATTAAGGGGAGAGCAAGAGAGGGGAATTTAAACTGCAGTCTCTAAAATATATAAAAAAAATCTGATATGGCCTGATGAGCTAAACGATAAATGAAAGTTTCAAACCTGTTCCACTTCCTTTAGATACCAATGCACGGGGAGACCCTCAATAATATCTACCCATGCGGACATAAATTAGACAAAGTCAATGTAACAGCTCTATCTGAGAGGAATTCCCATCATGTCTGTGAGTAAAAAAGTCTTTTTTTTGTGCTTCTTGCTTCCTTTCCAAACTTCTCGCCCGACCATTTAATGGTAAATAACTCACATAACCTAACAAAAACTTCTGTCACCTCTCCCTTTCAACACTTCTGTAAAAGAAAACTCATTGTGCCGGCTTTTGTTTGTCTGTCCGTCCGCACTTTTTCCATCCGCCCTCAGATCTTAAAAACCGGTGCAAATTGCTGTGTTGATCACCCATCCTCCAATCATCAAACATACCTAATTACAGCCCTCTAGTCTTAGCAGTTTTTATATTTTCTTAAGGTTAAAGTTAGCTATACTCGTACTTCTGGCAGCGCTATAGGTTACCAATGACATAAGCCACCACTGGACCTTGGCTGTTTCAAAGGCCGGGGCTTAGAGTTTTATGGGCCGGACGGGAAGAAA
Source organism: Macrobrachium nipponense (assembly GCF_015104395.2). NCBI lineage: Eukaryota > Metazoa > Arthropoda > Malacostraca > Decapoda > Palaemonidae > Macrobrachium > Macrobrachium nipponense. Next base: position 182,347,637 of record NC_087200.1, on the reverse strand, counting down.
CTTCGGCGCATTTTTTACTTGTTTTGTGAATACCTTCCCTCACACGACGCTGAATACAATCATCAAGGCCTAGACCTTGGTATGAATACCCTATATATCCTAGCCTTGTCAGTCAGTGATATTCTCACCGTTACAATCTCGCTAATACATCACTACCCTAACACTTGCATTTCAATACATTTTCATCTACTTGTTAATTTTGTATTACTTTTTTAAAATAAATAAGTGGTATCTCTTCTTTCTGTATTTTCCTTTACCTCGTCTTCTTCTTCCAAACGAACACCATATTTCTCGGAAGTTTGAATTACAAGTAAATGGCCCCTTTGGTGGGCTTATTCCACATAAATAGTTTTTAGCTTCTGAATAACATAATAATAATGATAATAATACTGTTTATCATTTATAATCATACTAATTACTGGTGCATTTTAATTGTCCAGTCTTCCTTTCATCCTTTTGTTTACACAACCCCGTCACCTTTCTCCGCCTTGAATGACTGACCATCAAACCAAATACGATTAAACGTTCTTAGTTATCATTGCAACACCAAAAGACCAAATTCTCTGGTGCAGAACTTCACCAATCTTGAACTGAGTGATAAGTTTCCTTCAAAACGCTTTGTTTTTCTTCTTTCTTTTTCTCTTCACTTTCCTATTTCTACTTTCCACTGACCTACAATTTTGATGCCCACGTGATCTCCGAGACTGACTGATTTACCGTTATTCAAACTGGCGTCACAACATCTAAGTTATTGACACAATCAACGCATTTCCCTAACTTGCATATGGACCTATGTTCCCTTTTCCCTTTCATTTAAAAACTTAATCCACTCTTTCAGTTTCAAATTATTTAAAATCTCTATACAACATCCACGCCACCAAACGAACCACATGCCTGAACCTTTCAATTTCTGCCTATTTGCTTTGACAATTCATTCCTAAAACAATCCCTGACACCAAACGAGCCACATGCCTGAACCTTTCAATGTCTGCCTATTTGCTTTGACAATTGACTCCTGAAACAATCCCTGACGACGAACCACATGCCTGAACCTTCCAAAGGCACAGGCAGCCCCTCTCTCCTGGATCTCCAATTAAGCCTGTATCTGATGCACCTTCTCCGCGTAAGCTGCTTTGCACACAGGTGCAATATAAGATTCACGATATTCCCGCGAATTCTGCGGTGCTTGCAACATAGCTGCGTTGCAAGCAAGTTGCAACATATTAAAATGTGCATTGATATTCGTGTTTTAGCAACCTGGAATATTGCAATATGACTAATATACTTTACATGAGCTAAAAAAACAGCATATCTTCTGTAAAAATTTAAGCGAGCATTCACATATACTATTACTGAATCATATAAAAATACGTCCTACTTGTAATGCCAATAAAATAAGACCACCAAAGAGATCTATTTGTTAATGTATCTGATTCTTTAATAACTGGTCTCATCTTTCTGCATTTTCTATGACATTTTGTTACTTATTTCGAATGAACGTCATATTCTTTGGAAGCTTGAATTTCAAGTCAATGACCCTTTGCTGGGCTTGTTCCATATACGTAAATAGGGTTCACCTTCGGAATAATAATAATAATAATAATAATAATAATAATAATAATAATAATAATAATAATAATAATAATAATTGATGCATCATATCTTGAGCTGTCATACGATTTGTTTTCAATTATCATCCTCTTCACTTTGTTCCTTGAGTCAAAATAAATAAATAAATAAATAAAAATCAAGGAAAAGTATCGAAGAAAACTGTTAAAAAGGGTAATATATCCTTCCACGAAAGTTTTTTCTTTTTTTTTTTTAAAGTTCCTTGGCAAATGTAACAACTTTCCTAACTCCTTGCATATTATCTGACATCATTCTGAAGCCTGGAGCAGCTGCTACTACTACTGCTACGACTACTACTATTGCTACTACTACTACTACTACTACTACTACTACTACCAGAACTGACGCCATAAACAAAAGAACTGACATCTGCGGATCCCAATATTCATCTTTCTTCTTCTTATTCTTAGACCTTTACGTCGAAAGGTATCCTCCTAAATTAGTTAAGTTTTCACTAACATGAATAACCAGTTAGTTATTTTTTTATTAACATGAATAACAAATTAGTTATTTTTCACTAACATGAATAAAAAATTGGTTACTTTTCACTAACATGAATAACAAATTAGTTATTTTCCACTAACTTAAATAGCAATTTAATTATTTATCTCGACCATACATAAAAAGTTAGTTATTTTCCGCTAACTTAAATAATAAATCAGTTATTTTTCACTGAGGTAAATTTGACTTTAGTTTTGTTTTCATTAACATAAATAACGAATTAGTTATTTTTCACTACCATACATAACAAAATAGTTATTTTCACTACCATAAATAAAAAATTATTTATTTTTCACTAACGTAAATAACAATTTAGTTCTGCTTTCATTAACATAAATAATTTTTTTTCACTAACATAAATAACAAGTTTGCTGAATTTTCACTTACATAAATAACTAATTAGTTATTTTTCACTAACGTAAATACCAATTTAGCTTAAATTTCACTAATATAAATAACGAATTACTTATTTATCACTAACGTAAATAACAATTTAGTCCTGTAGTCACTAACATTAATAACAAGTTAGTTCGGTTTTCACAAATATAAAGAACAATTTGGCTCTCTTTTTACTACAAATATAAATAAAATTTTCCTACAAATATAAATAACAATTTGGCTCTGTTTTTACTAACTTAAATAACAAATAAGTTCTGTTTTCACCAACACATAGAAAAATTCTAGCAGGTTAAAGTTAAAAACAGAAACATGGATTTCGTATTACGTAATAGAACTTGGTAGTTCGTTCGTTCTACCTATACTCGGTTTTTTCCCATCTGTCCACCCGGCTGTGGTGTTTGCGTATGGTAACACTGCGTCCCGGGCTTTAAATAGTTACATTCAGCTTACATTCAACAATAATAACAATATCGTATTTCGAATATTAACGGTGTAATTCGCATACAGTAAATTATTAAAACACTTTTCAGATGCAAATGTACACCCAGATATCCTTTTATTTACCTAAAACTTACACATAGCGTAACTATCTAAAGCCTGTGAAGCAGTGTTACCATACGCAAACACCACAGGCGGGTGGACAGATGGAAAAAAACAGAGTATAGTCTCACTATTCGTGGAATGACGCTCTCTCTCTCTCTCTCATATGAAAGCATTTTTCTGATCAGGTAAAGTACAAGATATAGCTGAATTTATTCAAGTTGGCAATACTCAGCAGAAATAACTAGTAAAAAAATGCTTCGGCGCAATCGAGTTTCCTGTACACAGCGTATAATGCTGCATGAAACTCTCAAACTCTCAGCCACGTCCCATGAAACTCTCAGCCGCGGTCCATGAAACTTTCAGCCACAGCCCGGTGGTGGCCAGTGTTGTTGGCACCTATATCGGTGTCAGACGAACGAATATGGCTAACGTTAACCTTGAATAGAATAAAACTACGGAGGCTAGAGGGTTGCAATTTGGTATATTTGATGACTGGAGGGTGGATGATCAACAACAATTTGCAGCCCTCTAGCCTCAGTAGTTTTTTTAAGCTCTGAATGCGGACGGACAAATCGCCATCTCAATAGTTTTCTTTTAGAGACAACTAAACGAAACATATCACAATAGAAAACATTGACAAATAATTATCAGGCAGTGAAGCAACACTATGAAAATCAAAACAAATAAATAGACAACATAATCCTCATGATAAAGGTCATCACAATAGTCTCAGATAATGGCTCCCCATTCTTTTGCGAGTAGCATGACTGAAGTCTGTCGCAGCTTCGGGTTGAATATCTAACCTAAATATCTCCAGCTGCCAAACGACGGCAATAAAATGCCATTCTTAGCTTCTTATCGATCCCTGCTCCTTCGTTTGTATAGACTTGGACGACCATAGCATGCCTCGATAGCGAACTAAACCGACTTCCTCTATCCTACAGCTAATAGATTCCTTCTACTCTGGAAAGTCATAAGTTTATGTAAATAAAAGGCCACAGGCATTCGTATGCAAAAACTAGAACCGAATTGCAGAGTGCGTTAAGAATAACGATTGAGTTTCGTATTCTAATTGTGCTGATAGCACAACATCTGCTCCCTTCCGCATTTCTGTGGGTGTCCCTCAAGGCTCTGTCAGAATGAAATAAAAAATATTGGCTAAAGTTCATTCATTTATTCATTCATTCATTCATTTGAAAGGTGTAACAGGAGGAAAACCTCGCAGTTACACCCTGAAACCATTGTCAGGAGAAGGTAGAAAGGAAGATAAGAAGAAAGAGAATATGAACGGAGGTATAGTTAAAGGAACGAAAGGGGTTGCAGCTAGGGACCGAAGGGACCTTCTACAAAGAACCTTGAGTAATGCCTACAATGCACCGGGTGAGGTGCACTGGCATCAAGGTCCCGTTCTTCAGCAGGTTGTTCCTCTCTTTACGAATGACCTTCCCTAAGGTCACTCTTTCTCTTATTCTAGATTTTTCCTGATGACCCAGCACCTTAGTGAGTCCTCTCATTCCCTATATTTTTTGTTCTTCTCTCACTGATTCATATTCATAACTGAAGGTCAATCCTAAATAATTATATTTATATTTACCCTCTTCTCTACCTACTTCCACATCCAGCTCTTCTGCTACGCCTTGCAAAAAGTAAGCAGACATCTAGTTTCTATGTACTACACCTTGGGTTTCGAATTGCTTCAGAATTTTCTCACAGATATTTAGCACAAACTAATACTAAATCTACCTCTAGAAAATTGGGAATTTTGTTTTTCATCCTGTGATTCAACACTACTTTATTAAAATTTTATATGATTCCATCACTGTACTTATTAACTATAATCTTTAGATAAAATTCTATGCCATACTAAAAAAACAAAACTTATTTTTTTATGCAATTAAACTTTAAATCAACACAAAATAATAATTTTGACTACCTGTCCTAATTTGGAGTCCTGTGTCTTCCTTTGAAGCCTAGATCTAAACCAGTGGGTCTCAACCAGGGGAAGAATTTCAGTTTCAAAAGGGGGGGGGGGGGGGGGGGGGGGTGGGGGGGGGGGGGGGGGGAAATTGTTGACGCCCAAGGGAATTTTTAGTATTATATGTAATATATGGCATGCACCTTTTGACGCATACAACTTTGGAAAAGGGTTAGGGTGGAAGTTACGGGGGATGGGGGTGGGGGGGGGGGGAAGATAGTGGCGGATTTTAGAAATCTTTCATGGGGGCACCTAGGATTATCATATAAATATATGTAACATGTACACACATATGGTATATATATAATATATATATATATATATATATATATATATATATATATATATATACAGGCACATCTATGTACACACAGTAGTAGTTGTTGTTATTGTTTTTGTTGTGGTACAGTTATTACTGTTGTTGAAATAATCATTACCTAAGCAAATTTTGTTTTACTAATAATGAGATATTGAAAGAAAACGGCGGTCTAGTATTATATCCATGGCGGGGGGGCGGTGGGGGGGGGCACATGACCAATTGTCACCCCTCCCCCCTTAAATCCACAACTAAGGGGATGACAATCTGATTCTTCCCATCCCCGCCAAGCTCTGGAATTCTCTCCCCGTTTCCGTTTTCCCTAATACTTGAAATCTCCTGCCTTATAGAAGCTGGTCTATTTTTTTCCATAAGGTTTATGTTCTATACTTTGTTTTTTTTTTTCATGTCCATCCGCCTGTGGTGTTTGCGTATGGTAACACTGCGTCCCGGGCTTTAAATAGTTACGCTACGTGTAAGTTTTAGGTAAATAAAGGATATCTGGGTGCACATTTGCAGCTGAAAAGTGTTTTAATAATTTACTATATGCGAAGTACACCGTTAATATTCGAAATAGGTTATTGTTATTATTGTTGAATGTAAGCTCCCTTTTCGGGGTGGCGAATGGAACAGCCAGACGCAGTGGCGGGAAAATTGCTTCTCTAGCTGTTCACTACGGCAAGATGTCAACGTATTACTTCATTATACGTAAGTATATCAGTATGTACTGTTAATTTTTATAAAGTGCGTTTCAGCCAGATACGATATGACGTAACTTGGTTTAGCATCTGTTTGATGGAATTTGCGTCTGGCTGTTCCATTCGCCACCCCGAAAAGGCAGCTTACATTCAACAATAATAACAATATCCTATTTCGAATATTAACGATGTAATTCGCATACAGTAAATTATTAAAACACTTTTCAGTTGCAAATGTACAACCAGATATCCTTTATTTACCTAAAACTTACAGCGTAATTATTTCAAGCCCGGGACGCAGTGTTGCCATACAAAAACACCACAGACGGATGGACAGATGGAAAAAAAACAGAGTATAGTTACTTTCATCTCTTCTTGCGTTGTTATATTAGGAAGGAATAATGTCCTTTCCATATGTCCTTCAAGCCTCACGTTTGATGAGAGGGGTCTCCTCACTAATATTCCTCCATATAAATTGTCTTGAAGCAAAAGGTCTGTCAGGGCGTCTACTCGCAGCGATAAACAAGCCACGATCAATTATTCGTCCTCAGTAATGTCTACGTTTTTAAGCCTAAGAATGCAGATGATACAAAGATCACACTAGGAGCTTGAAAAAAGACCGTACTTCTTTTATAACGATGAAGACAATCGAGACAAACAGATCTGAAAAGGTTTTGGCGAAAGACCTTGGCTAAGAAACAGATGACGTTGCTAAACTGATTTTCTTTTAATGAAGAATTCCAGCTGCTTTCAAGGCAACAGAAGAATGACTAAACAAAATACTTTATAATACAGACATTAGTAGCGCACGGTAAACGTCAGGTGTTTTAATACTGAATCCTAATCAACCTGCATTTAATTATGAAAAAAACATGACTTCCTGAATTTATCTTTTATGAACCATGTTTTTATCTAGGCGAAAGGTACAACTTTATTACAAAGCCACTCCCATTCAATTTCTCATAAAGTCAAAATCCGAAGGCAAAGAAATGACTCGGACGAGAGGACAATTGCTCTTCATTTTCTCTCCGTTTTCACCGTAGTGCAATAGATCAATCGGCAGACCTAGAATGTACAATGCCAATCAATACACGCGCACTAGGCCCCATCACCAATTGAAGACCACTCGACGTCACTCCCGTTGATTTATGCATGAAGTCGTCCTAGAATCTTTCCACGTGACGGATTCTCAACATACGAGGCCCACGCGAACTGATGAACAAGATATATCGCCAACATACTCACGCAAAATTGTCGTCAACCTACTCGCTAAAAATAGTTGCCAACATACGCGTTAAAAAATAATCGCCAACATACTACCGCAAAATAGTCGCCAACATACTCGCTAAAAAAAATGGCCAACATACTGGCGCAAAATAGTCGCCAACATATAGGCGCAAAATAGTCGCCAACATACTCAATAAAAATAGTCGCCAACATACTCGCTAAAACATAGTCGCCAACATACTCAATAAAAATAGTCGGCAACATACTCGCTAAAAAAAGTCGCCAACATACTGGCGCAAAATAGTCGCCAGCCAATATATTGGCGCAAAATAGTCGCCAACATATTGGCGCAAAATACTCGTCAACATACTCGCTAAAAATAGTCACCAACATGCTGGCGCAAAAAATTCGCCAACATGATGGCGCAAAATAGTCGCCAACATATTGGCGCAAAATACTCGTCAACATACTCGCTAAAAATAGTCACCAACATGCTGGCGCAAAATATTCGCCAACATGATGGCGCAAAATAGTCGCCAACATATTGGCGCAAAATAGTCGCCAACATACTCGCTAAAAATAATCGCCAACATACTGGCGCAAAATAATCGCCAACATATTGGCGCAAAATAATCGCCAACATATTGGCGCAAAATAGTCGCCAACATATTGGCGCAAAATACTCGTCAACATACTCGCTAAAAATAGTCACCAACATACTGGCGCAAAATAGTCGCCAACATACTCGCTAAAAATAGTCGCCAACATACTGGCGCAAAATAGTCGCCAACATATTGGCTCAAAGTAGCCAACATACTCGCTAAAAATAGTCACCAACATACTGGCGCAAAATATTCGTCAACATGCTGGCGCAAAATAGTCGCCGACATACTGGCGCATAATAGTCGTCAGCGAACTCGCTGAAAACAGTCGTAAACATAGTCGCGCAAAAAAGTTGCCAACATACTCGGCAAAAATAGTCGCCAGTACACTCCCGAAAAATAATCGTCAATACGTTTTTCTTACCTGCGCAGATTACATGACAATGATACCTGCAAATATAAATAGCACCTCTCCCATTCAGCTCTCTCTCTCTCTCTCTCTCTCTCTCTCTCTGGACCTTGTGATGCAATGGTTAGCGCTCTCTACTCGCAACCGAGGGGCTGCGTTCGATCCCCGACCAGGGCAGAGGAAAGGTCGACAAGAGAGAGAAGAATTTGACTAGTAAAATAAACAAAAGATAAAAAAAACGGTGGACCTTTCTGACAGAGAGAGAGAGAGAGAAGAGAGAGAGAGAGAGAGAGAGAGAGAGAGAATAATTTGACTAGTAAAATAAATAAAAGATGAAGAAACGGTGGACCTTTCTGAGAGAGAGAGAGAGAGAGAGAGAGAGAGAGAGAGAGAGAGAGAGAGAGAGTGAGTTACCAGTGCTCAGTCAAGATGCATACCCATACAGATTCACAGCTATATAAGACAGTAAGGCCTCGACGAGGTAATCGTCACCCCAGCTGGAATGAAATCATTCATGAAAGCTCTACGCATCCCCCCCCGAGCATGATAACTTACCGAAATACCGCACGATGCATAGTACTATGTATACATCTGCACCAAGCCATACTAATATTAACCAAGGTCTATACTTCCTAGATCTTCTATCTCTTATAATCCCTTTAGTTTCGTCTTACATAGCTGTCCAACTTCAGAAGTTCAAGCCAAGATGCAGTGCATCGCCGCCCTGATACAATTCAAATTCCATTTTAACATTTTACTTAAATTTTCATCTATTTCTTTTAATTTGCTAATTCACCTGTTTTCATAATAACTGATCTCCTCTTTCTATACTTCCCATTACCTTCCCTTACTTCTTTCGAATGAACACCATATTCTTTCGTGGTTTGAATTTAGAGTCAGTGGCCCCTTTGGTGGGCTTGTTCCCTATGAAAAGGGTTCATCTTTTGAATAATAATAATAATAATAATAATAATAATAATAATAATAATAATAATAATAATAATAATAATAATAATAACACATAGATGAGACAGGATACAAATACCTGGGAATAATGGAAGGAGGAGATATAAAACACCAAGAGATGAAGGACACGATCAGGAAAGAATATATGCAGAGACTCAAGGCGATACTCAAGTCAAAACTCAAGCCGGAAAATATGATAAAAGCCATAAACACATGGCAGTGCCAGTAATCAGATACAGCGCAGGAATAGTGGAATGGACGAAGGCAGAACTCCGCAGCATAGATCAGAAAACCAGGAAACAAATGACAATACACAAAGCACTACACCCAAGAGCAAATACGGACAGACTATACATAACACGAAAGGAAGGAGGGAGAGGACTACTAAGTATAGAGGACTGTGTCAACATCGAAAACAGAGCACTGGGGCAATATCTGAAAACCAGTGAAGACGAGTGGCTAAAGAGTGCATGGGAAGAAGGACTAATAAAAGTAGACGAAGACCCAGAAATATACAGAGACAGGAGAAAGACAGAAAGAACAGAGGACTGGCACAACAAACCAATGCACGGACAATACATGACAGACTAAAGAACTAGCCAGCGATGACAATTGGCAATGGCTACAGAGGGGAGAGCTAAAGAAGGAAACTGAAGGAATGATAACAGCGGCACAAGATCAGGCCCTAAGAACCAGATATGTTCAAAGTATGATAGACGGAAATAACATCTCTCCCATATGTAGGAAGTGCAATACGAAAAATGAAACCATAAACCACATAGCAAGTGAATGCCCGGCACTTGCACAGAACCAGTACAAAAAGAGGCATGATTCAGTGGCAAAAGCCCTCCACTGGAGCCTGTGCAAGAAACATCAGCTACCTTGCAGTAATAAGTGGTACGAGCACCAACCTGAAGGATGATAGAAAACGATCAGGCAAAGATCCTCTGGACTATGGTATCAGAACGGATAGGGTGTTACGTGCAAACAGACCAGACGTGACGTTGATTGACAAAGTCAAGAAGAAAGTATCACTCATTGATGTGCAATACCATGGGACACCAGAGTTGAAGAGAAAGAGAAGGAAAAATGGATAAAGTATCAAGATCTGAAAATAGAAATAAGAAGGATATGGGATATGCCAGTGGAAATCGTACCCATAATCATAGGAGCACTAGGCAACGATCCAAGATCCCTGAAAAGGAATCTGGAAAAACTAGAGGCTGAAGGTAGCTCCGGGCCTCATGCAGAAAGAGTGTGATCCTAGAAACGGCACACATAGTAAGAAAAGTGATGGACTCCTAAGGAGGCAGGATGCAACCCGGAACCCCACACTATAAATACCACCCAGTCGAATTGGAGGACTGTGATAGAGCAAAAAAAAAAAAAAAAAAAAAATAATAATAATAATAAAATCTTTAGGGATCTAAACAACTGACTTATTCGTTTATGGAATTATTTCATAATAATAGCCACTGCATGTTAAAGGGCAATGTGTACTAATATATTTGTTGTTTCTGTGTTGACAGGTAATGAATTCCACGTTTATATTTGCTACTGTCCAGCCTGGGGCTAGCATCCATCACCTACGGATCCTATATATACTTATGCGTGCAGAATGAAGGTACCTCGATACTGTGTTAACCCACTCTTATATTATATTCATTTTAGACCTAATGGTTACAACAGCATCACTAATAATAATAATAATAAACGATCAGACAAAGATCCTCCGAGACTATGGTATCAGAACAGGTAGGGTGATACGTGCCAACAGACCAGACATGACGTTGATTGACAAAATCAAGAAGGTATCACTCATCGATGTCGCAATACCATGGGAAACCAGAGTAGATGAGAAAGAAAGTGAAAAAACAGATAAGTATCAAGACCTGAAAATAGATATGACGGATATGGGATATGCCAGTGGAAATTGTACCCATCATCACAGGGACACTAGGCACGATCCCAAGATCTCTGAAAACAAAACCTGGGAAAACTGATGCTGAAGTAGCTCCAGGACTCATGCAGACTAGTGTGCGACTAGAAACAGCGCACATAGTGAGAAAAGTGATGACCTTGTAAGTAGGCAGGATGCAATCCGGAATCGTGATAGACCAAAAAAATAAATAAATAAATAAAATAATAGCAAAAGTGTATTCGATATACCACAACACAAGATATTGCTACTACCGTTCCATCGTCTTTCATTTGTCATATAATTCTATTCGGGTCTGGGCTAAAAAAGACATGAGGTTGACAGTCCTAATAGTTTTTGTTAATAAAGGGGGAAAAATTGACTCTTTGACAAAAGTAGAACTATCCAAGGGATGGTAGAAACCATGAGAGAGAGAGAGAGAGAGAGAGAGAGAGAGAGAGAGAGAGAGAGAGAGACGCCATTGATTACCGTGCATTATTCATTAGCGAAACACACTGTCACACCAAATAATTCATAGTCGAATATGCTCAGGTGGTCAATTTCAAAAGGACAATTGGATGAGAATGCAAGTAAGGTGGCGGAGTTTATATGGCTACACTCACGTATGTAAGCGAATACCAGAGGAAAATGATAGGCAGAAATCCAAGCGCTTTCGTCTTTACTAAGACATTGACTATGTCTTAGTAAAGACGAAAGCGCTTGGATTTCTGCCTATCATTTTCCTCTGGTATTCGCTTATTTAATGAAGTCACGTGCATCTACTGTGATTTTTAAGCACACACGTATATGTAAGTATGTATGTGTGTGTATATATATATATATATATATATATAATATATATATATATATATATAAAATCTACTGGTCACTTTTTACCAGATACACATATGCAAATTGCAATAGAACAAGAGGAAATTCCACGTAGGGGAAAAAAAAAAAAAAAAGGAAACAACTAACGAACAAGTAACTGGAGAGAGCCACTAAAACGGACGGAGAAGAAGAAACTGAATGAAACTAAATAGACAGAAGCTAAAAAAATAACAAACACAATTATTCAGGAGACGGGGTGGGGGAGGGGTGGGGAATTGAGGAGAACTAAGAAGAAGAGAGGCCAGCGATAACAGCAGCCGTGGGAAGAGGCGACGAAGAAGGAAAGGAAAGTATGCAAGAAGGTAAGAGAGGGGATGCGAAACACGCGAAAGAAACTCCTGGAAGAGATGAAAAGTAAGGGAGGGAGAGAAGACAGGCTGTAGGAACTAGGAATGAGAGAGAGAGAGAGAGAGGACAGAGCGTCGTGCAGAAAACTTTTAGCAATAGAGTATATAGGTAAGGCAAACACAGGACAAATATCAACAAAACAATTACAGAGAGAGAGAGAGAGAGAGAAGGTGGCCCGTAGTGCTAAGAACTTTCA
>NC_087200.1:182320019-182330019 GCF_015104395.2 Macrobrachium nipponense | reverse complement strand
TATTATTATTATTATTGTTGTTGTTATTATCATCATTATTAGTTACCTTAAATATATAATAATAATAATTAATTATTATTATATTATCATTATTATTCTGTCTTCTATGAATACGAGCCAGCTTCTTTCATCATGCCATCTATAAGAAAGCGAGGGACGAATATATTAGGTATATATATATATATATATATATATATATATATAAATATACATATCATATATATATAATATATATATATATATATTGACTTGACAAAGAGGGCTTAGAAAGTGGGAGGGAAGCGAACGAGAGAGAGAGAGAGAGAGAGAGAGAGAGAGAGAGAGAGAGAGAGAGAGAGAGAGAGAGAGACCCAAAAAGGGCAAGTTACAAAAGCACTGGCCAGTTTCGAATGGTAAAACCGTAAACTTTTCTCCCAGGGTTTGTCAAATAAAAGGGTGACTGGGGTAGGGACTACGAGACGCTTTCCATTCTTCCTTTGCTCGCTCGCACTCTCTCTCTCTCTCTCTCACACACACACACACACACACACACACACACATACACGTTCACCCACCTTGCTCACACACCCAACTGCAATTTGAAATGCGTAAACGACCTTTTAAAACTGTCAACCGCCTTTTTTTCTTTCCTTTTTTTTCCCTATGAAATCTGTAAACTGGCTCTTCATTTGAAATCTGTATTCTGTACATTGGCTCTTCGTTTGAAATCTGTGTTCTGTGCATTGGCTCTTTCTTCGAAATCTGTATTTTGTATTTTGGTTTTTCATTTGAAATCTGTAACCTGGCTCTTCATTTGAAATCTGTATTCTGTACACTGGCTCTTCGTTTGAAATCTGTGTTCTGTGCACTGGCTCTTTCTTCGAAATCTGTATTTTGTATATTGGCTCTTCATTTGAAATCTGTGTTCTGTGCATTGGCTCTTCATTTGAAATCTGTATACTGGCTCTTCGTTTGAAATCCATGTTCTGTGCATTGGCTCTTTCTTCAAAATCTGTATTCTGTACATTAGTCAAAAACTGTTACCTGCCCTTTTACTTCAAATCTGTCACTTTTATTTTCGAAATATGTATAATGCCACTTTCAAATCGTTCCAGGATCTTTTTCTTTGAAATCTAAACACTGCCTGTTTCTTTCTGAATGTGTATACTTTCATTATCAAAAGTTTTGCAGTGCCTTTTCCTTTGAAATCTGTACACTGCCATTTTCTTTGAAAACTGTAAATTACATTTTTAGTATTTTTGAAAGAAACCAAAGACCGAAATCTGCTTATCTCTTCTTTTGGAATGTGTAAAGTTATTTTTTTCCCGTCGCAATCAAGGAACTAAAGCTTCAAATCTGTAATCTGCCGTTTTCTTTCACAAGAAACTTGTTATCTGTGGACAACCTCTTCCTTTCCAGAACAGACGGTCCAAACTTGAAATCTACAAACAGCTTTATTTCATACATGGAACTACAAATGAAAGGACAATCGAATATAAGATTACTTAATATACACTGTCTAGTGGCCCTAATACTCGTCAAAACACGAAACTGGAATATAGCATCAAATCCAATGATACCTTTGTTGATCTCAATTACTGAGCAGTGGATCTGGTACCAGTAGGTTGTTTGGTGGGTCACAACCAAGGTAGGGAATGGTATAAGTCTAGCAACTTCATCCCAAAACTATACCCGCTGAAATCCTTAAGAATGGGGTGGCATCAGACAATTGCAGCCTTAAAGTTTGTCAGCAAATCCATATGCGTGAGGTTGCTAGCCTTACACCTGGAGATACTGGTACCTATTTACAGCTAGGTGGACTAGTGGGCAATATGCTGGGAGGAATCCACAGACATATCAAATGTGAGTGGAGTGCTGTACCACTCAAAACCAAGGAGCCAACTTTAGCTGATCGTATTTTCCATTGTTGGGAAAGGTCAGATTGCTACATATATATTATATATATATATATATATATATATATATATATATATATATTGTAAAGGATTTAAGCCATCTCCATCACAAAGTAAAGTAAAATTAACAATTACTCATAACTCAATACAGGTTCAGTCACCTCAAACACTAACAAACCACTCCTTTTGGGGGACTAACTCTGAATCATCTCTCATCTCCTTTGACCTGCTGCCACCTTGTCCTTGCAGGTGCTAGAATCAAAGACACACCTGGCCAAGGAAGGGATTAACCGTTGCCATATTGAATTGGTCACATGGCTGCCACAGGGTGATTCGACCACATGGGTCACAGGTTGTAGAAGAACAGATATAACTGTGCCATCTGCCGGTGAACTTGCTCCTAACAGATAAAAGAGACTGCATGCTGAAGACTGACTTAGACCATTTCATACCACCACTGGAACCGCGTGCTCCGCAACTGGGCTAACACCCTGCCATCCCTCCTTCTCGAGATGGCTATTGCCAGCCTAAGTATTCTTGTGAAGTGCCAATACAGTCACTTCCCCATCGGTCCCTCTGAGAAAAACGACTTGCGCTTCTTTAATTCTTGAGTGAGACCTGTTACATTCCCCACATTGATTTCAGTCACTGTTGTAGTGTGACTTATTTATATTGTATTCTTTCATGCTATGAGATGCTTGCATTGTTATTAGCTACCCGCTAAAAGTGTTCCATCGGGAAGTAACGTAACTGCTTCGAGTCATTAATCCATCCCATAATTTCCTTACTCTAAGTGACCAGTAATGAACTTTCCCCAAACCCCTTGTAATTGCTCAGTAATGTAATTCCTCCCCTTAAGTAATTATTTGCGTAAGTAATGCTTGTGAGATCAAGTATTCAATGCCTTACATAAAATTACTTCAATTCCCTATCACGTGTGCAATGCACCCTCACTCAAATCGAAAACGTTATCGTTACAGACATGCTATTTGTGTTGCTGTGGATTCTGGAATCTCACCTCATGTTGCTCCAGGATTCTCCCCTTCCTTTACATTTCCATTGCACTACGTGCACACCCACCTGTGGTCACCTATTCATCTATTTCAAGATCTGATTCATAATCAATTAGCTTTGTGTTATGGGGCCCTGACATTGCCCTTAAAACCCATAGGGTGTTATAAATTCTCATACTATGATTGTGTGTAAATATAATTAATTAACCTAACCATTAGAGTTTGCATAATCAATCCCCACTCTGAAACAGGCCCTCAGCCTCATTTCTATCTTTGTGATTGTCACTTCTTGCTCAAGGAATTTGTACATTTAGGTAAGTATCCATAACAGTTGTGCCTTATCTAGAGACAATCCAAATGTATATATATATATATATATATATATATATATATATATATATATATATATATGTAAGGCCTATATATATATATATATATATATATATATATATATATATATATATATATATATATATATATATGTAAGGCCTAGGGTTTTTGATTAATAATATATTGTCCATGTGTTCCCTGTGACCTATGGAATGTGGAGAACAGTGCAGGAGCGGCGACCTGAGAGTAGCTGACAATGAGTTTCTAGGGGTGGCGTGAGATAAAAATGCTTAGTTCGACAAGTCAATGCACGACAGTTTATGAACTCTTCTCAAAGTGCCTTTGTGAAACTGGATGCAGCTAGAACCGTGAGGCGCTAACGAAGTGTGTGTTCGTATGTGCGTGTGCGCCTCTTTCTGTTAAAAGTGTCATACCCAAGCCTATGGGAGGATTTTGAGAGGGCTTCAAGTAACAGGCAAAGATGCCGTGGCGTTCGCCGGGGGAGTTTTTTATTAACAGTGTTTAAGTGTCCGGTTGTTTGGACGGATCTGGAATGCCAGGGGACAAAGAATTCCCAGAGGGGTGTAGACTTTTTGGTGACCAGACATGTTACATTTACGGGTTTTTTTGAGTTAGTCTGTAAGACTGGATTACTTGATCGATTTATTTATTTATTAGTTGTTAATAAACGTTAATGTTATGATGCAACTCTCTCATTTTCATTACCTGTTGGAATGGAGAGAAAGAGCTAGAGGAGAGAGAGATTCCTTGGAGAGAGAGAGAGAGGCTGTGTGAGTAATGCTGTGTGTGTAATGTTGTGTGTGGTTTGCCTTCCGTTTCGTGTCACGCTTACCTTATGAATAATGGGGGGGGAAATCCCCCCAGTTACATATATATATATATATATATATATATATATATATATATATATATATATATATATATATATATATAATATATATATATGTATTGTAAAGTTTTTGAGCCATCTCCATTTCAAAGTAGTCAAATGAATGATCACTCATAACTCAATACAGTTCCAGCCGCTTCTAAAACACTCACACCACTCCTTTTAAGGGATTTACTCTGAATCACCTCTCCACTTTGACTGCGCCAACCTTGTCCTTGCAGGTACCAAAACCGAAGGCACGCCTAGCCAATAGAGATATTAATGGGCCGCAGAAGGCCTGACAACCCCGCTGTCTGCCGAGATGCAGGTAAACTTTCTCCAAAGGGAAAAAAGGCTCCCGCGCAAAGAAGACAGTCTTGGATGATTTCACACCACATTCTCACCTGGGTTACCTCCAAGAAAGAAAGAGTAGAGTTGGAGAAAGTTTAGCCTAAGAGAAGAGGGAGGAAGCAGAGAGAACAAATAAGGAGAAAGAAAGAGCAGGGGGGAAAAGAAAAAGCAGCCCAAGAGAAGAGGGAAGAAGCAGAACAAGAGGAGAGGGAGAAAGAAATGCCATATCAACTTGCTATGGCAACCCAGGGCTTGCGCCCCTCCTCAACCCCTCCACATTCCACTCTCAGCACCGTAGGCTCCCTCATTAAGCTGTGAGATGAGGCTGAGCCAGAAGCCTGGCTCAACCATGTTGAGCGGGGTGTCAAACAATTATAAGCCTGCTCCAGGCAAAATAGCTCTCATTTTGGGTAGGCACTAAGGAGACAAGGGTGCCACTACGTTCAATGCTCTCTCAGCTGAGTATCAAGGGAACACTGCCCTAGTCCCAGAGGTGATAATACAAGCTTTTGAAATAACCCCAGACCCGTGGGGTAGAGGTAGAGAAGTATGCCCATGGATGCAGGCCAAACCTGGTCCGAGTGGTTGGCCAAAAAAACGCCAGCCCTTAGTATATGGACTGATGCCTCCAAGGTCACCTCAGTGGAGGAAGTCCCAGAGCTTTTCCAACTAGAGAATTTCCTCTCATCTTGCTAACCATCTGGCAGATAAGGCTCCCAAGACCATTGTAGAGTGCTGTCTGTGGGCCAACACTTATGATACCCACCATCCGCAACTCACTTCCTTCTAAAAGAAAATCCACCCATCTGCCCCTCCTGCAGCTAACTCCCATCCAAGCCAGCTTCCCAATAATCCTCCACAGAAACCTGTGTGTGGGCACTGCCACAAGCCTAGACACACGACGGAGCAGTGCCACTCCAAGGCGGACCCTCAGCAGCAGGCTCCAGCTAAATCCCAAAATGGGGCCCCCTCAAAATCAAAACACCAATGGCCATATTAAAATTATTCTTCCTATCGTCCGGTTAAGGGTCACATGACATCACCGCTCTAAAATATATACTCTGGTGGCAGCAACTTATATTCCCGGAGTGTATGACAGCCTACTGGAACAAGATTTTAAGTTTCCTACATTTAAACAATCCAAGGCCCACACCCTTGCATCGTTCCAACCCACTCTCACAGTTCTCATAGACCTACTTCCAATCCACTGCCAGTGTCACCTGAAGGCCCTGGGCAGTGCATGTTCCACCCATCATGGACATTGAGCCATGTTCAAATCCTCTCCCTGTCCCTGGAATGGCCTCAGTGCCAGTGCCAGGACAAGACTCAAGTCTTTTTCTTGGAGATCCCAGTCCAGGTCACCTCTCAACCACCCACCCACCACCCGTTTGGCTCCACTACCAGTGCCGGTGGGAGAGGGCAAGAAAATTCCAGTTGAAACTCCCCCAGAGCCTCTTGATCACAGCAGAAGACTATAGAAGTTTGGTACCATCAGGAACCCCACCCTGATGTCAAGCTTTCCTACAATGGGCACTTCCACCAGAGGTACAAGGAGGACAAGCAACCCTTCAAAACATCATCGAGGGAAACATCAGCCCTACCGATCGAGACAAAAATATTAACTTAGAGATCTAATACAAAATGAAGAAGACGAGCAGCCTGGTGATGAGGAACAACCCAGTGACCCCTCTGCAGGATCCCTTGAAGAAAACGAGTGTGGTCCACCATTACACATGCCTCGTCCAAAGATGCCGAGATAAATACATCGGAATGACCACCATGCGATTTTCCAAGCAAATCTCCTGCCACACCTAAGAAGGAGCCAAATTTAATTACACCAGAACTGCCCATAATCTACGAAAAAGAAGAAACAATACTACACCTAAGATCAAAATCATAGATAAGGCAACAGATCCCGGATGTCTGCACCTCCAGGAAGCCCTCCATATAGGAAAGGTGAAACCTTACTTGAATATTACTCAAGAGACGTTTCTCCTCCCCATCTCCACCTGGAGAGCAGAGAACAACCCCCAACAGTGCCAAATAATCAGGGGCTACCACAGAATGACAGGACCCCGCTGCAGGCAGGACTTTCGATATCCATCCCCAGACACAAAACTATAGCGCTCACACAGTTGAATCCCCGCTTCCATCAGTGTGAGATCCCTAACTTCACCCAAGACCAGCTTGACCAATGAGAATTCAATTCTAGATCTGAGCAACTATAAATACCACCACAGACACTCTTGGTTTAGTTCCACTACTGATTCGTCAAAATAACCTATGAGGAGGTTGAAACGTCACAACACTCAGAGACAACCCCGGCCCAGATCTGACTTATGCTCACGAATTAATACCAGCGTTGATGATGACCCCTGCTTGACCTGGACCTGAGATCCCTGTTCACCAGTATACCAGATAAACGACACCAGAATCCTGTTTTTTAATATATTCCCTCCAGCATTGTTTTAGAATTTCCAAATATGAATATTGGCCAGTTACTAAGAAGCATTGCTGAGCCAGAGATGCAGATATTAAGAAAAATAGAGAAAATTATATATAATATCAATTCACTTAATTCTGACATTTTACCCAACAGAATATGTCTAAAAGAGGGTCTTCTACTTTTTCTCCTAGTCACATTAAACATTCGGAAGATTTTTGTCACAAACATACCACTTCACAACATAAAACTTTTAAGCCTTGATGTAGACTCCCTATTCACGAAAGTACAAGTACAGGACGTTCTACAGGTTTTGAGGAAAAAATTAGTCCCCTATTGAGATCATTTCCCACTGGCTCTTGACAAATAAGAAGTTAGTTAGGTATATCCTAGTTTAACCATACCACTGAGCTGATTAACAGCTCTCATAGGGCTGACCCGAAGGACTAAATATTTTTACGTGGCTAGGAACCAATTGGTTACCTAGCAACGGGACCTACAGCTTATTGTGGGATCCGAACCACATCATATCGAGAAATTAATTTCTAACCACCAGAAACAAATTCCTCTGATTCTTTGTTGGCAGAGCAGGGAATCGAACTCAGGACTACCGAATGAGTAGGCGAGCACGTAAACCACTCGTCCAACGAGGAATTAAGAGGTTAGTTGAATTATGTGTATCTAATAATGTATTTTCATTCGGGGAATTAATAAGATTAAGCATATGTGATTGTAAATTTATTTTCAACGGGGAATATATTAAGCAAACGTTTGGTATGGCAATGGGAAACTCACTTTCTCCTGTTCTTTCAAATTTAAATAAGGAATTTTTGAACGCCTGTACATCCCCATGATTTTCCATTTTCCTGTGACATGACACCGTTATGTTGATGATATTTTAGCCATCATACCCAAAGGTTTGGATGTAAATAATATATTGGCTCAACTATATGATCAAGTCCCTCCTATTAAAGGGGAGTTAGAGAAAGATGGTTATTTACCTTTTTTGGACATTTATATTAAAAGGGAACCTTTTAATTGTAAATTTAGTATTTATAGGAAGAAGACAAATAATTTTACATGTACACTATCGTTCAGAATATCATATAAACATAAAAATGTCAGTATTTTCATCAATGTTTCTTCGAGCCTTGTGAATAGTCAGTCCTGAATTTTCAGATCAAGAATTCAAAAACATCAGAAAAATAGGAACAGATTTGTGCTATCCATTCCATATCATGGATATTTGTTATAATAAAGCTACTAAGAGCTTCTATGAGAAATCCGAAAGAAAAAAGGAAGTGCCTTCAAACTCCTTTGTTTGCCACATTTTATTGGATTTGAGGCTGTAAAAACTTTTTAAAAATTGTTTAATGCAAATGTATCTTTCATATATAATAACGTAAAAAACATGCTTATAAAAAATAGCCCCCTAAAAGATAGCAATATTGTATACAAAATGCCATGTATGGATTGTGGTTTATTTTACTTATGTCTGCAAAGAATTGAACACCAGATAAAAACAACACAAATACTCAGTAACAACAGGTCAGACAAAAATGCTTTATTTTAACATTTAAGTGAAAAGTCCCACAGAATACATTGGACGCAAAGCAAAATATTGTCACGTTGTAGCGAAACTATTTCAAGGAACTTGTTAAAATCTGTTTTGATTCAGTTAACCTGGGTGAATAATTTTAAATGTAAGTCAAGGATTATTTTCTTTTGACCCGGTCATAAAGCATATGTTCCAGAAGGAATTGAAAGATAAAATAAAGAGGATTACCAATAAGAAGATTGAGATTTTAATCTATTGAATATTCCGTGACCTCCCGACCTTTTTGTATTCCCTTGGGACTTGTACCCACCATTTACATAGGCCCTAGCTTCTGTGTATCTTTAGTTGCTTTTAACATGTCTTAGTAATTTGGTAATAAGACGAAAGTACTTAGCATCGCCAGTGTTTCAATTTTCCTTCGTGGCTGTAACTTTCATATACATATATATATATATATATATATATATATATATATATATATATATATATATATATGAGTAATATCACATTACTGTGATTCATATACATAAATCGAGCTACAGCTGTCCTTTAATACCTAATTCACTCTACCTCGGAATTAATATATTTTCATATATGTTTAACCGAAGGGGAATTTTTTAGTCGATAAGAGATTTGTCGGCTCATGGGCGCGAACCATCAACACCTACAAATCCAGGACACACAGTGAAGCCTTAGACCACACCGTCACCGCAAGAGGCTATAAGTTTATGCCACCTCTCACCTACAAATACCTGTCGCTCTCAGGTATTCGTTGTTTTAGAGACTGCATCAACCCACCTCGACCTCAGTAACGTTGTAGTGCTTTTGTCCGCATGTAGCCATTATATGAGTCATATCACATTACCGTGTTTCAATTAAATACAGAAATCGGCTACAAATGTCCTTTAATATCTAATTTGCTCTATTTCGGAATTAATATATTTTCACATATTTTAACCTAAGGAAGAAATTTTTTTAGTTCGATAAGAGATTTGTCGGCTCACGGGCGCGAACCATTCCGACACCTACAAATCCAGGACGCACAGTGAAGCTTTAGATCACACCGCCACTGCAAGAGGCTATAAAGTTTATGCCACCTTTCACCTACAAAAATACCTGTCGCTCTCAGGTATTCATTGTTTTGGAGACTGCATCAACACACCTCGACCTCGGTAACGTTGTAGTTGCTTTTGTCCGCACCGTAGCCATTATATGCTTAACGAGTTTTTTATTTGCCGCTACTACGACTGGCGACTATGCTATGGTGAGTTTCCCTTCTAAAGTCAGCTGATGTTAGGAGTAAGATGGCTGCCGTTTCTAACTAAATTCATTTTATAAATACTGGAGAGATGAGGCGATCTATAAACGTAACAATATATATAAGGTTAACTAGTCATTCAGCATATAAATCAAATGAATTTATACTATAACATATAAGATTAGTAACATTCAGATTCCAACAGCATTTGTTTCACTGGTTAGCCTCAGCCTGGCGTCAAATTTTGGTTTTGAAATGAAAAA
>NC_087200.1:182252519-182315019 GCF_015104395.2 Macrobrachium nipponense | reverse complement strand
ACATCATCACCATACACCATCATTAAATATCATTAACAATATTACAAAAACCGTGAAGGGTTTTCATTTAATAAGAAATATGAACAAATAAAAAATATAAACATTCAAATAGTGACTTTGTAGTCAGTCACTATCGACGTTATCTAACAATCACTATCTACAGTGTCGACACCATCACCATACACCATCATTAAATATCATTAACAATATCACAAAACACATGAAGGGTTTTCATTTAATACGAAACATGAACAAATAAAACTCATAAAAAAAATATAAACATTCAAACACCGACTTCGTTGTCAGTCACTATCAATGCTATCTAACAATCACTATCCACAGTGTCCACACCATCACCACCATCAACTATCACCATAATAACGAAAAAAATTCCCATAATTAAATAATCTCTGCAGCTCGGTCGACCACACGTCTCTCAAACAATGCCAGAGGACGTCGGGATTCGAACGAAGCCCTTGCATGATTGAGGAGGACGCAATGAAACGAGGGGCTAATTCTGCAATGTTTCACTAAATGCTAATGGAATTGTTAAACACCTGCTGCCACTCAGGAGAGAGAGAGAGAGAGAGAGAGAGAGAGAGAGAGAGAGAGAGAGAGAGAGAGAGAGAGAGAGAGAGAGAGTGAGTTCTTAAACCATTCAACCGCGTTCCCTAACACAAACCTGAAGCAGCTTAGTGGCGTTTCAGTTTGTTTTGCATCACGCCGAATGAAAACAAAATTTTAATGCTTGAAATAAAAACAGTAAAAAATATAAAGCCTTGACGTCGTCCAGTGCCGGGTAAACCCCCCTCTATGGTGTCATTATCATTACTGTAAAAAGGCATTGAAGTTGTACTCTGTCTTAGAAATAGGCTCTGAAAAAATGACAGTCGAATGTCAAAATACTTTTCGTCATGGGAACATTTTCCTATGTTTTATGTTTTATGTTTTACTCATATCTATAAGGCTTGGAGAAACTGTTTAAAATATAGGATACATTATATATGTACACTATATATAAACATATTTTATATATAAATATATAATGAAAGGTATAAGCCACAAAGGAAAGTGAAAGACTGGAGTAGCTGCAAAACCTTTCGACTCATGTCCTTTACTTAGCAGACCGACTAAGTAAAGGACGCGAGTCGAAAGATCTTGTAGCTACTCCAGTGTTTCACTTTCCTTCGTGACTTATACATTTATTTATGCACTTATCACGTCCCAACCTTTCGTGATTCACTTATACATATATATAAATATAAATAAGCTAGAACACCACAATCTGATTTCGGATTAACTACCTCAAAACTCCATATTCTCAACCTCCTGCAATTCACCTCCAGTCACTAACATCAAACCTTTCTTTTCCTCATCAACTTCTTATCATAAACGATTCCCAATAACATGTAATCAACCACAAACACCCCATTAAATCATAACTACAAACCTCGAAGACGTCTCATCATATCCATCAATATTTTAGACATAAAAGTAATCAGTAACATTTTTAAAAGAGCCTCACATAGAACCCGGTACGAACTATGTCTCAAATGCTCAATTTCAATCCATAAATTATATACCCTGTGAAGCACCTCACTTGATTCTAAGGGAAACTTCCTCCACTGCGTTAATCAATCATCACTAAGAAGATTAACGGAACTACGGAGCCACATTTATGGACTCTCGTAGAGGCTCCCCGACAGCAGAAACTGGAGCAAGATAAAGTTGAAGAAACTGAGCAGCTGACTAAGAAGACACCAACGAGTGACAATGAACATTAGAAAGCAACTCAGCTCGGGGGTGAAAGGGCACGGCAAAGAAACTCTTGCACTGTCTACAGTGTTCCACATAAGGGACGCTTTAAGCAGCATCCCTCCATGGAGGTTTCACCAAGGTATTCAGCTTGGAAGACATACCAAGAAAGGTTCTCTTGTGATAATTCTCAAATAATTTGCTAACATTCTGTCTTGAGATAGTCATTCCAACATTCCCCCCCCTCCTCGAAATTCATCTTTACAGTCTCTTTGTACCTTTCATCTCTGTCTCCTTCCTTAAAATCGCTTTTCTACTTTCTGTATTCTTTTTTTTAAGTTATCCCATCAACCACTCCTTTTATTCAACTCTCCATCTTTGTCCGCCTACAGTATGGCTATTTGCAACATGCGATTCTTTTACAAACAGAATAGGTCTCTTGATATTCAGTTATAGTTACAGCATTTTCCTTAGAGCGATCTTTCTCTCATTTCATTCCCTCGTAAAAAAATAACATAGAACTTCCAGCAGCTTTATTTTGCTGTTGACAGGTCTTAAAAGAAATCCAAACTTTCTCGTCACATTCTTAAAATAATGAATCAAGATATATTTTAAAACAAAGAACTATTGAGAATTTAGTAACCTCTGGGAAAACTTAACAAGATTGTTCCTCCAGATTTAATTAACTTTATCTTTCTGCAGCCATCAATCATTCTATCAGCCAGTTTTGCGTATTATGCCATTCAAATTATCACCATCACCAATTTTATCTTTATTCAAAATGGGCAAACATTCATATGGAATAAACCTAACATTATAACTAGCAAAGAGTTTCCAAACCAGGGATTCCCATAGGTTAAAAGACAGAGAAAAAAGATATGAGTTACAACATACCGAAAACACACGAAACCAAGATGCACATACATCAACATAGTGAGCCTACATAAGCAGTACAATAAGACAATGGTATGTGGCATCTGACAAGAGCATGACAATATCTTCAAGTTCAGGATCAGCAATAATAATACTACATGGGATGACAACAGGTTGACAGGGTTATTCTGGATAGAATGAAGGGTTACACTAAAGAGCATGAAGGGTTACACTGGAGCGAAAGAAGTGTTACTCTGAAGAGAATTGAAGGTTACACTGAAGAGAATGGAGAGTTACACTGAAGAAAATGAAGGTTACGCTGAAGCAAAATGAAGGGTTACACTGAAGGGAATGAATGGTTACACAAAAAAATGAAGAATCACACTGAAGAGAATGAAGGGTTGCACTGAAGAGAACGAGAGGTTGCAATAATGATAATGAAAAGGGTTACACTGAAGATAATGAAGGGTTATGCTGGAGAGAATGAAAAGGTTTACGAAATGAATGAAGGGTTACAGTGGAGTGATTGACAGGTTACACTGGGGGGAGTGAAGGGTTACACTGGAGAGAATGAAGGGTTACACTGGAGAGGACCCATGATTACACTTGAGATAACAGAGGGTTACAGTAAAGAGAACGAAGCGTCACATTGAAAAGAGTGATGGACTAGTACACTGAAAAGATTGAAGGGTTACAGTGAAAAGACAGGAGGGTTACACTGGGCAGAATGAGAGGTTCCTCTGGTACTGGGTCGCATGACAGAGCAGTACCCTAACAGAGTATGGCCGCTGAGGCTCAGCGCAAACAAGAATTCAAACTCGAAAATATTCTGTAGTTCCATCACTCTTCTTGCCAGCCCACACTTTTGAACGTTAAGTCACATCATTCCATGTACCCTATGCCCTATAACATACTGTCTCTATATTATAGAGCTACATACACTAGTAATAAGAACACATGCACATACAAACATATGAAAAGGAGTTCACTAATCCCGAATCAGTATGCAGAGCAAGATGTTTGGTTATGAATTATCATAGATTCGCAACATGCTATTGAGTAAATAAAGAAACTGACGACAAAAGGCAGGCGATACAACTTGCAAAATGATCAATCTAAGTAAAAAAAAGTCGCAGGGAAAAAGTCACAGTAATACTCTTTCCAAGTGTTTTGACCTGGTGTGTATCCACCTTTGCGGTGTGTTTAGTGCGTACAAAGCCGTAGGGGATTTCCCTAAAAATATAAATTAAGTAATGTCAAAACACATCACAGTTACTTGAACTTACGTAACCTAACGGAGTTCCGCAATCATAAGAAAGTATTTCATACCGATTTGCCTACAAAGCCTCTCTTCTTTACCTATTTCTCTTAACCTCACACAACTATGCCACCGATACTGTCATTTGTCGACAAATATAAATGAAGCAATATTGTTATTCAAGTGGTCCGCTATTATCGCTCCGTGGAAAACGCGTTAGTCTAAATTTGCAAAAGCTCTCTCTCTCTCTCTCTCTCTCTCTCTCTCTCTCTCTCTCTCTCTCTCTCTCTCTCTCTCTGTATCAGAAGCTATGATTTCAAAATTATAAGGTTGTTTTAAAAAGTTAATACAAGCTGTAAAATACAAAGTACAGTAATAGACTAGTACTACACTTGATTAACTACAATTCTCAGTTGGTGACATATCACGCCGACGCATAAATATTACATTTTACTATTGCTGAAGATAATTTCTTATTACAAGGCAATGTCTAATACTCTTTTTAACATCTAATTTGCACGAAGCAAGACGACTGGTATGCATTATCACATCATATTTACTGACGTCAAAGAAACTGTCTATGACCCACAACGACAACGGTTTAACCAGCCGATGCTATAGTTGCCTATTAGGCCTACGTAGTGATATATGAAAACTCGTTATGCCTAGACAATAGTATTTAAAAAAAATGGTTGGAGTGTATTATTAATTTGAAGAATAGTTCCTGATAACTGTAACATATGGTAGTTATAAATATAAAAAATAAAAGTTTTCTTTAATTTTGTTATATTTACCTATGTGATCGAAAAAGAGAACGTTCCCAACAGCAAACTCTTACATATGACGAGTCAAGTCTGGTCTATATATATATATATATATATTATATATATATATATATATAGATATATATATATATATATATATATATATATATATAATAATATATAATAATATTATATATATATATATATATATATATATCTATATATAATTAATAAAATTATATAATAATAATTTATAATATAATAATATATATATATGATATGATATATATATATATGTATATATATTTATATATTATATATATATCTCATGAGTCTTATTTGTCTCTTTTATATCCAAGCTTGGTCTTTATATCAGATGAGTCTAACTTGATCTCTTTTTATATCCGATGAGTCTAACTTGATCTCTTTTGTATCCTATGAGTCTAACTTGATCTCTTTTGTATCCTAAGAGTCTAACTTGGTCTCTTTTATATCCGATGAGCCTAACTTGATCTCTTTTGTATCCTATGAATCTAACTTGATCTCTTTTGTATCCTATGAGTCTAACTTGGTCTCTTTTATATCCGATTAGTCTAACTTGATCTCTTTTGTATCTTATGAGTCTAACTTGATCTCTTTTATATCCGATGAGTCTAACTTGATCTCTTTTGTATCCTATGAGTCTAACTTGATCTCTTTTGTATCCTATGAGTCTAACTTGGTCTCTTTTATATCCGATTAGTCTAACTTGATGTCTTTTGTATCCTATGAGTCTAACTTGATCTCTTTTATATCCGATGAGTCTAACTTGATCTCTTTTATATCCGATGAGTCTAACTTGATCTCTTTTATATCCGATGAGTCTAACTTGATCTCTTTTATATCCGATGAGTCTAACTTGATCTCTTTTATATCCGATGAGTCTAACTTGATCTCTTTTATATCCGATGAGTCTAACTTTATCTCTTTTATATCCGATGAGTCTAACTTGATCTCTTTTATATCCGATGAGTCTAACTTGGTCTCTTTTATATCCGATGAGTCTAACTTGATTTCTTTTGCATCCGATGAGTCTAACTTGATCTCTTTTGTATCCTATGAGTCTAACTTGATCTCTTTTGTATCCTATGAGTCTAACTTGGTCTCTTTTATATCTCATGAGTATAACTTTGTTATATGGGACATGAGCAAAGTTGCTCATAGCCCGTAGGTTAAACTTGCAGACTTGACTTTCACTTCATTAGGCGCACCATCAATCTCGGTGAACTTTACTAGGAGAAAAAGTGAGTCTCGTATTCCGGTAATTAATATCCTACTACCTCTCTTTACTAACACGTTAAGAGGAATTTCAGAAACCAGATAAAAAGATTAAATGTTACCATCAGTCTGGAGAGACCGACATAAATTGTTCCACTTATTACTTTATGTTTCAATATTATTTTGTTGTTCCGTTTACTATACTTTACCTGTATCATTATTTACAAAACAAACTCGACGATGAAAATGGTACTTTTAGACAGACATTGCTGCTTATTACACTACTCTCAGGTAAGGAAAATCTATCCTTAAACCCAAAATCATAGATGACAAAATTTTGCTACCAAAATATAAGTCTCTACAGACCCTATGCCTATTATATGTTTCAGAGTTGCAATAGGTTATCCGATTTCTAGTCAGTACTTAAAACCCTGTTCCATTTCACGGATGAAAACGTTAATTTCCTTCCCTTTCAAAAGCCTGCATAAAGTACTAATCGCATAGGCTGGGTGAGTCACTGACCCCCAACCCCTCCCTTTCCGCTGGCAAGCTGCGGAATTCTCTTCCGACTTTCGTTTTCGTTTATTCATACACTTTTGGTGTTGTATACCATTTTTTTAACAGTTTTCATTATTCCATTAGATGAAAACTATTCACATAGAACAAGCTCACAGGGCAATGTTACCAATGGCCTTGTTTTTGTTAACTATAAGGTACTTGTATTTAGACTTAATAACCTTCGGTTTTCTTCAGTGGCAGGCATCAGACTTGTAGACAGTTATTACTTTGAGTTTTTCTGCTTGATCTTTACCACTGACATGCGACGTTCCCGTCCTTCAAAATACCCAAGGATCATTACGAAATTATTATCAATTAAAAAATTCCCCTTCGGTACATATATGAAAATATATCATTTGGGAGGTAAAGTGAATTTAGATATTAAAGGACATTTGTAGCTTGAATTGATATATAAATGGATCACGGTTCGATGTGATAATTATTCATGAATATATATATATATATATATATATATATATATATATATATATATACATATATTTATATATATATATATATATAAATATATGTATATATATATATCATTATATTTATATATGTATATATAAATATATATATATACATATTTAAATATATATATATATATATATATATATATATATATGCATATATATATAAAGTCACAGTTATTAGTGTGAGTTTTTCTGCTTGATCTTTACCACTGACATGCGCCGTTTCCGTCCTTCAAAATATTGTGAAATTTAGCCAAAACAATTTTGAAGGCCACTCCTATCTTGACACCCACCTGTGGGTGGATCTGCATACATGTGTATATATATATATATATATATATATATATATATATATATATATATATATTATACATATAAATTATAATCACGTGATTCATTTATCAAACATATCCACAGGAGGTGAAAAATAAGAGATGAGGTGTAGGTCCTGACCGGTTTTGACTTTATTTCCAAGGCATTGTTAGAAGTCACAAATATATTTATATAGTACAGAGACATTACTGACGAACATACACACAACCGTTTGAGACTGCAGATCCACCCACAGGCGGGTGTCAAGATAGGAGTGGCCTTCATAACTTTTTTGGCTAAATTTCACAATATACTCTCAAGGGACTACACCGGTAACCGGTACCCACATCACCATACGAGACTACAAAGGCACACCTGACAGGTGTCAAGGGAGGCGGGGTTGGAAAACTCATTAGCACCGCTGCCCAATTACTGTGTTTACAAATACCAGAATCCTTTTTCCATACGTCACTACTGCCTACCTTAAAATTTAAACAATTTACAAATTTCTTTTGATATTAACAGATCAAGTTTATACATCCCTTGACTGATGTTCATATTACGGTTGTAACTTTCTTTTATATTCCTTTCCGGTGGGTTATTTACAATACACAATCCTTTTTACCCCTTCCCAGTTGATATCGTGATTGTTCTCACTAAAGTGCACAAAAATATGAATGTTTCCCTGTGCATTTCTCACACATTTTTATGATGTTTTATTGTATTTTCCAGTGCTTTACCCATTTCGCCAATGTAGAAGTTGTCACAAGACTTACATGGAATTTTATATGCACATTCTTTAATCTTTTCGGGGGAGTTCTTGATAAGTAAATGTTTCATTGTTTTATTGTGTTTAAAAGCGACATTAACACCAATATTCTTCAGGAAATGGGGGATTCTTTCATATTATCATTATAAGGCAGAAAAAGCCTTTTTTTTAAGGTTCTTTTTGGTTTTGATACATAGTCTTTTTTGCCGCATCTAATGCATTGTTTAGTACAGTCATGATATTCCAGTTTCTTGCCTGCATTCCGAATCTTATCTATTTGCTTATTTATGTATTCTGGGCTACATACATGTACGTAATGCTCTTGGTATAGCACTGGGAAACCCTGTCCCTAGTGCTAAGTAACTTATAAATGGAATTTTTTGAACAGAAAATATTAAAACACGATTCCACGCAATGTAATAAGGTTCAGATATGTTGACGACATAATCAATGTATGACCAGGGAATGAAGATGCAAATAACTTTTTTCCAGGTTAAATCAATAAGTACCATCAATTAAATTAACTATCGAAATGGAAAAGGATGGATGCCTACAATTTTTGGATGTCCTTATACGAAGAAATAGTAATGGGTTTAAATACAGTGCTTACACATATTTCTTCCTATGTTCATTTCTATTCTGGACAAAACAAACAAGGTTAAAAAACGAGGGTTTACATCAATTTTTCTAAGAGCATTACGTGTATGTAGCCCAGAATATACAGATGAGGAAATAGATAAGATTCTTAATACAGGCAAGAAACTGGAATATCCTGACAGTGTACTAAGCAGTGCATTAAATGTGTCAAAAGTATATACATCACAACCAAAACGAACTTTACAACACAAAAAATTTGCTTGTACTACCTTATAATGATAATATGAAAGATATCCCCCATTTCCTGAAGAATACGGGTGTTAATGTCGCTTTTAAAAACAATAAAACAATGAAACATTTACTTATCAAGAACTCCCCCGACAATCTAGAGGATGTGTAGTATATAAAATTCCATGTAAGTCTTGTGACAACTTTTACATTGGTTAAACGTGTACAGAACTGGAAAATAAAATAGACCAACATAAAAATGCGTGGGAAATGCACAGGGAAACATTGGTATTTTTGTACAAGCTAGTGAGAACAATCATGCTATCTACTGGGAAGGGACAAAAAGGATTGTGTATTCTAATAACGCACTGGAAAGGAATATAATTGAGTCTAGCTTTATAAGTGAAAAGTTACAACCATAATATGAACATCAGTCAAGGGATGTATAAACTTGATCCGTTAATATCAAAAGAAATGAGTAAATTGTTTAAATTTGAAGGTAGGCAGTAGTGATGTATGGAAAAAGGATTCTGATATTTGTAAACGCAGTAATTGGGCAGCGGTGCTAATGAGTTTTCCAACCCCGCCTCCCTGACACCAGTCAGGTGTGCATTTGTAGTCTCGTATGGTGATGGTGGGTACGGGTTATCGGTGTAGTCCCTTGAGAGTATATTGTGAAATTTAGCCAAAAGAGTTATGAAGGCCACTCCTATCTTGACACCCGCCTGTGGGTGGATCTGCAGTCTCAAACGGTTGTGTTCTGTGCAAGTTCGCCAGTACTGTCTGTAGTATATACATGTGTGACCTCTAATACTATGTATCAGTCCTTCGTCAATGCCTTAGAAATAAAGTCGAAACCGGTCAGGCCCTACACCACGTCTCTTATTTTCACCTGTGGTATATATATATATATATATATATATATATATATATATATATATAATTCCTTCATTCTATACTGTATGTATTTTATACATAAGTCTGGCCGTTTTGTTTGTGTTCCTGTACAAATAAATTCATATTTCCCCTATCTATTTTATGGTCTTTTTCCCATCAGTGCCTGACGACTGACGACGTCTGATTATAGTGTATTATGTTTTGTCTGCGTTGTTTGCTCCGTTCTTTGCATTGTTTGCCGCTTTCCCCAAAGTAACGCTCTTCGCAGTCTAGACACGCTGCCGTATATAACCCCCTCTTGCCTCTTCCCCCTCTACCAACTTTTTGTTTCTAACTGTTTCATTCCTAATGGTGTTTTTGTAACTCCCTATCAATTTAAAATGATCTAGCTTTCTGTTGATGGGTGTAATGGTGTTGTTGTCCGGGACTGCAATTATTTTCTTCTCTTTCAAATGTTCATTTTCTGTCTTTTCCCTCTCCCCAAAATAGTTTTTTCTTGCCTCAATGTGTGCCCATTCACACCAATACTGAGGGTAACCTAATCATCTAAAACTCTCCCTCAGCCATTCCAGCTCTTCATCCGAGAATTCGGAAATGCAAATCCTGAGCCCTGATGGTCAACCCTGTCATTACTCCCGTTTTAGTTTCTTTCCTATAACTAGAGGTGCTGGAATCTGCTATCATCAATCAAACCAACAATATGAACCTGTCAGGAGGACACTGGAAATCAGATGACATCGACCAGTTGGTTAATCCTAGGCCAAGCAGGTGTCCAAGAACATCCGACCACCTGACGAGTCGCCAGCCAAGCCGGGAGTTAATGAGGCCAAAAATCACCAGCGAATAGTTTAATTTCCACCTTTCCTGGGTCACCATCAACAGACACTTACTGCCACACCTACATATGTTTTGTATATAGACTCTTGTAAGACATCCTATGCCCATATTTTTCCAGTGATCATGAGCACAGAAGGAAGTGCTCGAAATATATGGTTGCAACGTTAAAATAGTGTTTTATGGGCCTTTTATCTTCATATTATACTGTTGTATTACAGTATATAATACATACATACATACATATATATATATATATATATATATATATATATCTATATATATATATATATATATATATAATATAGTTAAAATTTCCCAGCTTCTCCCCAAAGATTGCAAAAAGATGACAAGTAATAAAAAAAATTTTCTTTTTCAGTGGAAGTTGGGATTATCTTTGTTAGAATCTTAAGAAAATAGAGACCTAATACATCTGAGACATGGTTTTCTTTTTTTTATCAATATCTTTCAAACCAATTGATTGATTGCTATGGTACTTTGAAACAGTTTCTCAAAAAAAAAATCTGTATCCAAACAAATTTTAAAGGCATTTTACTCTAGAATTTTAGGATATAGCCAAGCCTCGCCAGTCAAGATTTACGAATTCATTCGGATAAGCACTCTCAAGTACTACATATCCCTCCTATCACATATCCTTCCTCCTTTGCAATTTTTCAACTGAGCAATGCAGGATTAAATGCGCTAACGACTTGCATGGTTATTATGCAGAATTTAGGGGTTTCTGAAATCTTTGTATCTGGTAAACGATAGGTTTATCACTTGTGTATTCAATCAAGGCCAAGAAAAAGAGTTCTGCTCACTTCCTCCCAAATCCCCTATGTAGGCAGAGCTTTGTCTACCTCCTTATTACGTCAGCTGGTGAATTGCCATAGAGAAAACGAAAAGAAAATGGGTATAAATTGGGGATAACTATTATCACTATCATACTACCATTGTGTGTGTGCATTTTTCTATTCATATCATACAACAATTCCATTTCTACTAATCTAACGGGCATCATTTCAGAATCTTGTGTTTTTTGAAGCCACACGAGCAAGGTATTTCAGCAAAAATTATGTACTCCCACTACTGTTTGTTTATCTCATCATCACTGGTAGCTAGTAGACAGACAAGGATCACGAAACGTAATATTCCGAGAAATCTCATATATTTATGATTGCACATTTAAAAAGAAAACGTTACTTCTTGGGGCTTGGGGGGTGAAGGGGGCAACTTGAGGCCCCTGCAGTAATAAGGATGTAATTCTTGTACCATACTGAGTTTAATGAATGAGGTGAGTTCCATGCATCTTGAATTATATCACTTGTCATTAACGGAAAGCGACACACTATTTTCATATACTTATCTATTTTTGAGATAGGTTCCAAAATAAGATTTTACTTGTATTCTTAGAATTGGGACAGTCGTTTCTGAGTGCTACAAACCTTAGATGTACCTACCACTTCTTTTGATTATTTACCTTACATAACCTTGCCTGCTCATTTGTAGTTCTTCGTTTTTTAGGGAAAATAATTTTGAAATTTCACCTTTTTCCTTCCTAATTTCCTGATGCCTAAATTTTTAGCTATCAAAGCAACACACATATGGCACTATACAGTGCTATATATACTCAATAATTATTGAGGAATTCTCAAGTCTACTTTACTTCACAAGTACAGCTTAAAGAAAACAAAGATGTTTTCTTTATTATTACCCCATGAGAGTCAGGAGAGCACTGGAGCACTGAAGTTCCCGAAACTGTTTCCCACCCTGGACCTTGAGCAGGTACCTCTAAGATACGTCATCACCTACGTAGTTACCCAATGTGGGAGGTGACTCCACCCAATTGGGTAGACCTCGTCTCTCTTGGCCTTGTATCCAATAACTAGAGAAGGTTGTCTCACAGCTGTGATTTTAACCCATTATTTTTCATTATATAAGTAGAAAAGTGAATTTAGAATAAAAATGAAAACTTTTCATCACAAAATTATGCAAAATAAATTTGTTTTAAATCACATTCATGAAGAAATTAACATATGCTATCAGGTGTAATGACATAAAGATTAAGGAGAAGAATGATGGAGTCGATTAGGAAAGTTGGGGGTAGTGAGGAATTTGCTATAAGCTGATATTCAGGACAAGTTCAGTAGTAGTTACCGAAGCTCGTACGTCCAAAAGCATTATCAGTTTGCTGGGTGCCCCCATCAAATTCAAGAGTAAAGTGCCAGAAAAGATGAATTTGGAAATTTAACTTATTACCAAAAATTAGGGGAGACTGTGAAACACAGTATTGCTAAGTTACACACTGATTCATCTATTAATTTGAAAGATATTGGTAAAAAAACAATGACTCAAAACTTCCTGAAATATACATATTAGTTATACTAGAGCTCCATATAATTTAGAAAAAAGTCTTGACCAAAATAACGCTATCGTAGGTCTGGGTAAATTTTTGCTAATAAGCTAAATTGAAAGTACAAGCAAATGTCTGCATTAACTGAGGGATAAATTTTTACATATAGCCCAAAATTTATTTCAGGATAGAAAATCTTGAATTGAGTGAGTTATGTTGCAAATTATGGCAAATTTAAGGTAAAAACTTATAAAATTCAAGTCAATCACATCAAAATCTACAATAGGATCCTTGTTTAGTCTCTGAAAATCCCAAGGAAAAAACTTATACAGCTTACCCTAACCTAATATAGGGCGCTATATCCTACTTCACTGACAAGACCCCTTTAACCGTCTATAGACTTGACCAGTTTGCTCTGACCAGGAGCACATGCTATCCTAACCATCCCTAACCTATTATATCTATGACTGGGTGATAAAAAATAGGGAATACAATTTTCATCATGCATGGAGATGTGATGCCAAGATGAAAAGATGTTACAATCAACAAGATAGAGAGAACAAAAGGTCAATATATAGATAAGAAATTTCTTGTTAAACAGATGAACTATACATTTTTCCAGAAGATTTTGTTGCGTTTTATGCACTTTTTACCATAACTGTTCATAAATGTAACAGTTGAGGGGAACTTCAATGAGAAACTAGGGTTTTTGAAAGTGGAAAAGGCAAAATAAATCAAACATAAAGATGTGACTGGGAAATTCTATGGATATCTCCTAACCTTATGTAACAGTGCATCAGCTCCTACCTTACCAGCTTCACTAACCAGCTCAGGCTGGTAGGAACAAACTCCCAACCTAACCTTACCTCAAGGGCTCTAAGCTATGAAGTAAAACACAAGGGTACATGCTACCGTATAACATGAGACAGGTTTTTACATTGAATACAGGTGCTGTATCAACTATGAAAACAGATTACAAGTATTTTAATTATATTAGCATACAATCAGGATAAAATTGCTTTCTGTTTCTTATTGACTTTGATTGGTCTAGAACCTCATTACATTTATTAGCTTCCCCTGGAAATGTCTGAACACTTTTAAAGATATTTTCACTCGCAGTCAAAACTTTGAATAAAACTGTTTAAGATGTTACCGTTTCATGTTATATATCTTCATTTCCATTTAAAAATTAAATTTGAACTGTTTAAGAATTCTTCACTTGCCCTTGGCACCATGATGATAACTGGTTTAAGAATTCTTCACTTGCCCGTGGCACCATGATGATAACTGGGGTTATAAAGTCTGGAGGGGATGGGAAATGCTTACATAGGCCTAAGTGACACTATCTTGGAAAGGCACCTTTAAAACTTTTTTACTTCACATTAGGTAAAAAGTTACCAATACATATATGTTACACCACAGAAAAAAAATTATTTAAGTGCATGCACCTAACAATTCCCAAACATCAAAACTAAAGAAATGTATTTGCCATATGACAATTCATAATCCTGTTAGCACTAGGTCTTACTTAAAACTTATTATTCACTTATCCCTCAGACTCCTTAGGCAAAAACACAAAAATCACAGTAAGAGTGCAGAAGAGTTGGAGGTACTAGCCCTATTTCGTCATTAGAAATTGCTGAAAAGCTGATCAGAGACATGTTTCAAAATGGACACATCTTAGCCTAACTTTCCTTTATCTTAACCTATTCTAGGATGCCGTGCTCTAACCTAGGTGGAAGGGGACATGGGGGAAGGAGAACCTTTGCCCTTCCTGAACCCTACAATGGGACATCATTCACAGCAGCAGGGCCATTTGCACAACTATTACTGCAGTACCTACAATCAAAACACCATCATTCTGTACTAACTATTACTGACATCTGTGTTGATGAGAAATTATCATCTTAACTTTATGAAAAGTTTTAAAAATAATTTTTGTAGGAGAGGTATGTATCATGTTATTGATATCAGTAATTGTAGGATAAATATGTATCATGTTATTGATATCAGTAATTGTAGGATAAATATGTATCATGTTACTGATATCAGTAATACTACTGAACCGAGTGTTGTTATGTCTAAGGTTAGCAACGCATTACCTAACTTCGTCGTGTCAATATTTTGGCGCGAAGGCGAACACCAGTTGCCCTGTACCCCCTTTAGGATTATGACGCCTCTGAAATAAACCATCAGCACGGGAATAGTTCCTCTTACTTACCCTCCCCAAAGAGTATCCTATAATTTTGGCAACAAAACTAGGCCTAGGGCCTAGGCCACTGGCAGCTTTTTAAAATAATACAAATTTGCCATATGTCTCAGCTAGAATGTGAATGACAGAGAGTGCAGAGCAAGGGATCATGACCACTGTAGCAGGCATTTCCGTCCAGGTTATTTTCGATGGAATAGTAAGACCCAACCTTACATACCTTAACCCTAAACTAACCTCGAACGCCGTGCCCGAACCCCTGGCCGGGGAATTTCGCCCTCCTGAACCCGCCCACCCCAAAAGTTAGCCATGATCCCTCACTCTGCATTCAGCCCTATTAATGCAACAATACATTTATACCAACGTCCCTACAGAGCCATTACTCCTACTAGCTAGGTAGGTAGTAAGTGCCAGAGACGAGGCCACAGTCGCATAACACAATACAACTGAAATAACTCACTCACCCGTAATAAAGGATAAGTATGGACAATCCTCTTCGTATCATCGACACTTTCCTGTTTTCTGAGTTCTGACATAATGGAAATATTTGAGAGATAAGGAGAACAGTTTGCGTTGCTAACGACGCCTCTGGTTGTCAAGTCTCCAATCTGCTCAGAAAGTAAACAAATGAAATGTCAAGGTCGCATTCTATTCGCCGCAAACAGGCATGATCTGTGGTTGGATCTGGATTTTCATTTACTATAACCTACTGCCATTTAACCAATCTAGTCACTTTAGAACGCTTTAATGTATTGTTATCGTAACATACAACTTTAACATAACCACCATCGGTAACATCACGTGAAGATTGCCTCCCTATGATGACGAAATTGAAAAATGGTTGATAGACGCATTCGTAACGTGTTAATAGAAGACACTAACTTATAAGCGAACCATGGAACTATTTATAGTTCCATGACGGGAACTTTTTCTCTTTTTAATTTCTAACAT
The DNA here is from genome assembly GCF_015104395.2 of Macrobrachium nipponense. Classification (NCBI taxonomy): domain Eukaryota; kingdom Metazoa; phylum Arthropoda; class Malacostraca; order Decapoda; family Palaemonidae; genus Macrobrachium; species Macrobrachium nipponense. Next base: position 182,298,931 of record NC_087200.1, on the reverse strand, counting down.
TGTTTTTCGAGCTTGCTACAACTGTATCAGCTATGCAATTAGTTTAGCTTGCAACACATAGTAATGCAATTGCATATTGCTCCACTATCTCGTTTTTTAATAAGCTGATGTTTTGTTTAAAAAATGCCATTGCATAGGATTGTTTCTTTTAGATATCAAAGTCGAAAGGAACCATTTTGTTCTGGAACTATAGAGTAAAAGAAAAAAACACTAAATTCCATTACGCTGCTTTAAGAACGGAGATCTGCTTTTGGACAAAAGAATAGAGAGTATTTCACGCGCAATGCTTGCTAAATGATCAATTATTTTTATTAAATACAAACATTAGCCCTCCCATAAACATTAATCAGGTTTTTTGCCAAAACGACGAACTTGGTCTTTTCGCTATATAAGACATAATTATTTGATTCTAACAATACAGTCAAAACGAACGTCTAGTTATCCTTTATTTTAAAGTTCAGCCTCCGTGGTCATATGTGCTGTATTTCTACCCCAAGCTTTAAAAATAAGTATCTTACTATATGAGCCTATAATTTGTCCACAACTACAATTACTATACTCTGTTTTTTTTTCCATCTGTCCATCCGTCTGTGGTGTTTTCGCATGGTAACACTGCGTCCCGAGCTTTAAATAATTACGCCATGTGTAAGTTTTAGGTAATTAAAAGGATATCTGGGTGCACATTTGCAACTGTCTTAATAAATTACTGTATGCTAATTACACCGTTAATATTTGAAATAGGATATTATTATCATTGTTGAATGTAAGCTGAATGACTATCTAAAGCCCGGGACGCAGTGTTACCATACGCAAACACCACAGGCGGATGGACAGATGGAAAAAACAGAGTATAGTGAAGGAATGCTATACTCTGTTTTTTCCATCTGTCTACCCGCCTGTGTTATTTGCGTATGGTAACACTGCGTCCCGGGCTTTAGATAGTTACATTAAGCTTACATTCCACATTTATAATAATATCCTATTTCGCATATTAACGGTGTAATTTGCATACAGTAAATTATTAAAACACTTTTCAGTTGCAAATGTACACCCAGATATCCTTTCATTTACCTTAAACTTACACAGCGTAACTATTTAAAGCCTGGGACGCAGTGTTACCATGCGAAAACACCACAGGCGGATGGACAGATGGAAAAAAACAGAGTATAGTCTTTCACGAGACTAATAGGTAACACTTCATGAGTTGATCCCCATAAGGAGGTGCTACTTGTAGTCACGGGCTAGAAACTGCTTATGGTATACCTCGTGTAAAAGACCTTCTTACCTCATCTGGTACAGTCATTTGTGGGGACTGCGGCTTATCACACATCCCCCCCCCCCCCCCCCCCCCCCCCCCCCCCCCCCCCCACAACAAGAGCCGCACCTCCTGGAGTACCAGGACAGGTCAGGGCGAGAAGTCACTCGGCTACCGTTTCATTTAAATGTAGATCACAGGTCACTTCAGTTATCTCTGCAGTGATTTAGTTTTATTTTCTACGAATACAACCATAGTTTTGATTTTTTTTATGTAATCTGAATTATTATTTGAATAATGCCAAACAGCTGCGCCATGTTTGGTTGTTATTCAAAGTAGAAAAAAGGATGTATCCTTTTCCCGATTCCCTCGTGATGAGGAAACAAGACGGAAATGGGTTCATCGATTTAAGAGAAAGGACACTTTAGCACTACTACTCATCGCATTTGTAGTAAACATTTTGCAGGCAGTGACATGAAACCCAGATAGACTGTACCTACGTATATACTTTGATCTAGATTGCAAAGACCTATGTCAAGACCTTTGTCACAAATTATATTGCGACTGACTTACTGGTTCGTGCCTGGTATAGGGGATAGGTTCCAGCCAGTTCACAAGGACAACGTGGCTAAAAACACGTCTGGGTTTTACAATTTTTTTTACAAAAATAAATTATTTACTCTCCTATTTACACACTTAAGTGACAAACATCAAGAATAAAGGGCCGTGTTGCCCTTACGTTAAACCATGAGAAACGTGAACACTCTGCCACAAGATTCCTGAAAAACCCGCAAAAACTTGCTATCTCCGAACAAAAATATACATAAGTATGATTTTGAACCACTCCAGTGTTACGACAAATGTTATTCTATACATCGGGCCAACGATGGTAAATATTAACACAGATTACTTACAGAATTGCATGTCACTCACAACTCACACCTCCCAAGTGGAAACATGGAAAAGTTAGTATTTCTCGAGTTCAGAAGGACGTTCACAACTCTGATAAGTGAGGCTTGGGATGGCGAGTTAATCACTTTCTCGTAATTTTAAAACTGATTCTAAGGACTTACTTACTTCTGACATGACAAAATTAAAACAACTCAACAATCAAGTAGACTTTTGGTGGGCTTCAAAATCAACAAAATAATAAATTTCTTGAGAATAACGAAACTCGATCAAGAACCATCTCATTCTTACGGCCAATCGGCATACGTGGAACTTCTTACATATGTAAGACAGGCAGAAATTGGTCATGGTTTTCACAACCTTCATTACCCTCTAATCACAATCTTGTGTCTCATCTAGCTAAGCAGCAAAAATCACATGTATATGTTTGTATGTAGAATTTCCTGGCCTTTCCGCTGATATGTAATTCATCAATGTATGTATGTCCATTATGGCCATTGTTATTACCATTTTACTGACTGCTAAGAAACACAAATTCTTTTCTATCTGTGTGCGAGTCGCGGGACCTGGGGGGTCAGGCACTCCGTTTCCGTCCACACACTGCCATGTATATCGTGTGCCCAGGTATAAATCATCAGTACCCAGTTCTGTTTCATTGAGACCTTACAACTGGTGACCCGAGGAGTGACGGTAAATAGCAGTTTTGGCTTCGCTATTAACAGAATCACTACAGCTGCGCTTTACTTCAGAAGCCCTTGACAGAACCATATAGCAACTAAGTTTAGGCTTCTGAAAGCTCCTTTCTCAGAAAACCACCCACGCCACTGAAGGACTAATTACAGCGTACCTCCCCAGGTACGTTCCGGCATGTTCGAACGGTTTGGCCCTGCCATTTATGATCCACATCGACCATACTCAGAAAGTCATTAACGGAACCACACAGCGTATAGTTTTGACTTCTGATGAACCCTGAAACACCATTAACAGACTAAATACGGCATCCCCCTCTCGCCTTCGAAAACCACAATAACTCTGGCGATACAGCGGTTGCCAGTTGCCATTCTCATGGCAAAACACCGCGTCCTGATTCCTGCGGGCCAATATATATTTCCGCGCAGCCAAGGTCACAGATGGAAAAATCAAAGCAGATATGACCATGACGACGCTGCCCGAGGCCCTTGGCTAGACGTGCAGCTGGAAAAGATCAAATATGAAGACCTCCACAGGAAGCTGACCAAGATCTACTCCATGCCTGTCCCAGAAAGAGCCAAACACGCCCTGGATCTGATGAACCAGCCCCTGGGGGACGCATCGCCCAAGGACTCCTGGGACGAACTACGAGGTCTTCTGATGTTGCCAAACCGCAATGAATCCGGCAAAAGAAGGGAGATCAGCCTATCACAAGAAATATTCCTGCAGCGCCTTCCTCAAGTGAGGGCATAAATCATGGAAGCAGACACACTTCCAATGAAGAAATTGGTGAATGTCGTGCATAAACGCCATGAGGCCACCTAGGCTTCCAAGCACACCACAGCACCCGCAGCCTGCAGCCTGATAGAAGAGAAGGTCAAGGAGGGGGATACACACGCAATATACAGAAAAAGGCACCACCGCAGCAGCAGAGGACTTGGACAGATCCAGCCTGGTGTTATTTCCACCGACGATTTAGGAAAAGCGCCAGAAACTGTAGAGCTCCCTGTGTGTTCCCAAAAAACACAGGGAATCCCAACCAGTGGGATTCTTTATCCACAACAGAATCTCAAGGCACCGAATACTGGTAGACATGGGTGCCATGCAGTTGGTCTTTTCATGGCCGCACTAGTAGCCACAAATGTAAGCCTCAGCTGCTACGGAACCCAGACCCATCGAATATCTATTCTGGGTCATAAGTACGAATGGCCCTTTGTCTTTGCAGATGTCTGGTTCCCTCTCCTGAGCGTCAATTTTCTGGCACAACACAGCCTGCTGGTGGATGTTGGCCGTAAACGCCTTCCAGACACCGGAACCTGCCGCTCCTGCCCGCTTACAGCCAGCCCAGGAATGCCCGTTGTATGTGCTGCCGTGTCATCCAAATATACAGTGCCCTCCTGCATGAATTCCCTGATGTCTTCAAGCCAGAGCTACGCCAGGTGTCAGGACCAAACACCAAGCACGGCATCTACCACATCACCAACATGGGCCCACCGACACATGCCAAGTTATGCCACCTGCTGCCCAAGAAGCTCCGGGATGCTAAACAAGCATTCTCAGAAATGGAGAGAATGGGTATTAGCAAGGCATCAAGCCCATGGGCATCCACTCTCACATGGTGAAGAAGCCAGATTGTTCCTGGAGGCCCTGTGGGGACTTGTCAATTAAACCTGCTGACAATGCCTGACCATTATCCCCTGCCAAACATGCAGGACCCAATAGGAGCCCTACATGGTGCCAAAATATTTACTAAAATAGATCTTCTTGAATCTTATTTTCAGGTGCCAGTACATCCTGACGACGTTCCAAAGATGGCCATGATCACGCTGCTTGGAACATACACCTTCTCCTACTCCACCTTTGGCCTCAGGCACACCAGGACCACATTCCATCAACTGATGGACAGCATCCTGGGGAACCTATCTTTCTGCGACTGCTACATGGACGATATCCTGATCTTCTCCAGGTCCCCGGAAGAGCACCTGGAACTTGTCTTAGTTATGCTGAAACTCCTTCAGGAGAACGGGTTGTTTGTCAGATTCGACAAGTGTTCCTTCAGAGTAGAGAATGTGGACTTCCTGGGACACGAGGTCTCCTCGATGGGTGTCTGCCTATGGACTCCAAGGTAGATGTGGTAAACAACTTCCCTACACCGAAAACGATCAAGTCCCTGCAGGAGTTACTCGGCATGGTCAACTACTACCAACGATTCATGCCGGACATCACCCGCATCATGTATAGCCCTGACCAAGGTGCTGAAGGGGAAACCCAAGATGCTGACATGGGAAACACCGCAGCAGAGGGCACTCGAGCAGACGAAGGCAGCCCTAGCCAGAGCCACCACCCTAGCCTGCCAGGACCCCACTGCCCCCCCTGAGACTTACCATAAATGCTAGCAATTGTCGCCTACAGAGTCATACTGGAGCAGATAATAGATGGGTCACCCCGCCCGCTTGCCTTTTTCAGCCGCAAGTTGAAGCCACCCGAGACCCTCTACAGTGCATTCGTCAGGGAACTCCTGGGAATCTACCAGGCCGTGCAACACTTCAAATACCTCCTAGACAGCAGGCCCTTCAACATCCTGATTGACCACAAGCCTTTGGTACATGTTTTTGCGAAGGCTGGGGACGTGTGGTTGGCAAGACAGCAGCGGCACTTGGCTGCTATATCCGAATTCGGGTGCATCATTAGCTATGTCCCCAGGAAGAAGAACCCAGTAGCCGACGCCCTGTCAAGGACTGAGATAAACTCAGTCCACCTGGGCATTGACTACGAGGACCTGGCGAAGGAACAAGCTGCAGACCCCGAAACACCAGCTTACCACACAGCCCTCACCGTGCTGAAGTGGAAGGACGTGCCAGTAGGACAGCAGGGATCGACACTTCTCTGTGATACCCACATCACAAGGAAAGTAGGTATTCGACATCATCCACAGCCTCTCCCATCCGTCAGGAAATACAACAACATGGCTGATGACCGAGAAGTTCTTGTGGCATGGGATAAAAAAGGACGTGCAGAGATGGGTAAGGAACTGCATACCATCCAAGACAAGCAAGATCACCCGGCGGCACACAGAATCAGGCATTGGAGACTTCCCTCAACCATGAAGATGCTCTGGGCACATTCACGTGGATGTCGTAGAACCTCTGCCTCAATCGGGGGCCACCAGATACCTCCTAACAGTCATAGACCGGTCAATAAGATGGCCGGAAGCAACACCGATGGCAGAAGCATCTACAAGTGCCTGCGCAGAAGCCCTACTATCAAGTTGGATAAGCCGTTTCAGTGTGCCAGACGACATCACTAGAAATAGGGGCTCAGCATTCCTGTCAGAACTCTGGGTCTCCCTGGCATGCCTGATGGGGACAACACTCCACAGCATGACGGCATATAACCCTGTGGCCAATGAAATGGTGGAAAGGGGCCACCATTCATTAAAAACAGCATTGATGGCAGTTTACCGACGAAAATTGGAAGGCGCAGCTACCCTGGGTCCTGCTAAGACTCTGAACAGCACCAAAAGCAAATGGCAAAGCACTGACAGTATCGGGTGAATTCCTCCCCATGGAACCAGACGACCGAGACACGCTCCTCAAAACACTAAGAGAAATAGCAAAGGAATTTGCACCCTGACGGAAGACTTTCATGGACAGGACACATAACTACACACCAGAAGGCCTAGAATCCTGCACACACATCTTTCTGAAGGACAATGCCTGCTGCCCACCCGTGTCCAAACCATACAGGGGCCCATACCATGTCATCACAAGAAACTCCAAGGCCTACCTCGTCGACATCCACCGGCAGGAAAACTGGGTATCTGTGGACAGATTAAAGCCAGCTTTCCTGATGAATAACAAAACCTGGGAAGAGGTCGGCAGACGTCCGAGAATTCTCCCACAAAACAAGACCTCAAGCGAAGGAACTGACGTCCCGAGACGTGGTCGATTTCATCCCAGGGGCCGGACGAAAGACGACATCCTGGCGGGCCTGCCAGACGACGCAATAGTCAAGACTGCCCCACAACCTCAAATATCAAGAACTAGGGGACGGCTCCTGATACCAACAAGACATCGTGATTAACTAAAAATCTTCCAATTATTCATTATTAATTAAGCACTATTTGATTATTCATTATTAATCATTAATAATTGTCTTGGGGGGAAGCACTTGTAAAGACCTTCTTTACCTCATCTAGATTGTAAAAACCTGTCAGGACCTTCGTTACCCACTAATCATAGTCTTGTATCACATCTAGCTTAGCAGCAAAAATCACATGTATGTTTGTATGTAGGATTCCCTGGCCTTTCCGCTGATATATAATTCATCAATGTATGTCCATTATGTCCTTTGTTACTACCATTTTATCAAATGCTAAGGAACAATTTCTCCTCTGTGTGCGAGTCGCGGGACCCAGGCACTCCATTTCCATCTGCTATGTACATCGCGTGCCCAGGTAATAAATCATCAGTACTCAGTTCTGTTGCGCTGAGACCTCACATTCATATCTTTACTCTATATCCATCTACTCTATGGTGCCTTCTCAGTTGCTTGTCAAAATTGTACTTTACCTTATTCCATTTACGAATATCATATATCTTAAGTCTTTTTTTTAAATCTCCCACGTGCTTTTGACTGATTAACTTTGTCAACATGCGTTATCTTTCATAGAGCTCGCTGACAGGAAGTTGTCTGAGAAGTTTTCACCTTGAGATAATCTATTATGTTCCTCAAAAAGAAAAAAATGTACAAAGATAGGTTTAATTCTCGGTGTTATAAACAGTAGACTTTTGCTCTTTAAGATGTTCTATATCATAAGCATTGCTATTTGCTTTAAACGTTGAAGTTCCTTATTAGATTACGTACAGTACGTTAAAATCCTTCACAATTCAATGAGGGAGCATACCAGCCTCATGAATTAGGTTATTTGGCCACAATGAAACTTGGGTAAACGGACATTTAGAATGATCAAGTTATGGATATGAAATATTTACTTGCAACAAAATAAATATGGATACAAGTGGAGTCAATATAATACACTCCGTAAGAAGTCGGAAGGGTTACAAATTATAATAAAAAAGAATCACGATAAAATCAATAAGCAAAACGTAACCATATGTTAATTAAATATCCAAATATATATGCGTAAAGATTTGAACTCTAACTTAACGCTTTAGTAATGACAAATAAGCTAAAAGTTCAAACACATATCAAAACCTACTGACATATTGTCTGTCCCTGTGATTTATATTCGTAGTAAAAAAATAATAATAAATAAATAAATAAAATAAAATAAAAGAGATTTTAAAGTCAGGAAGTCTAGAAGTGAAAATGTATATCTATGCGAGTAATCTTATACAGGGCAAATGGTATATATAAAATTTGTATGGAAACCCTTTTTTCATTAGTTTGAATAAGGAATATTTCACTTAACATAATTACAGTTATTTACAATCATGCAGATTTCCAACATGAAACTAATATATTGTTCAATTTTGGTACTGTTTTTTTTTCAGACATTCTTCTCGTGTGGGTCGAGTATTAAAAAACAAAAAAATATCATTCGAAAATACTAAAGTCGTATTTAATTACAGCACGTCACGTAACTCTTAGCTGGCTGAGAGCAATCTCCTGCCAAGTGACGACGTCATCATTGCCGTATCAGCATTTGTTCCTTTTAACCTCAATAATCTGCTTACACAGGCTTCATCTGTGTGTCGTCTCTGCTTGCGAAGCAGATTGACTGGAGAAAGGAATGCTTAGCTCATGAACTTCACATGACATACCACATAACCTATTCTTATCCGTGTGTGCAATGCAATTTTAGTTAAGGACTTGCAATCGTTTTAAAATGAATAAACAAAATAAGCAAATAGAATTTCTATAACAACAAAATGAATTAATTTTTTTTTCTGAACCTCATAGACAATTAGTCAATAATTCAGCTTATGACATGGGTAAACGGACATTTAGAATTATCAAGTTATGGATATGAAATATTTACTTGCAACATTAGTCTATCACAATTCAAGTAAAATCACATTTATGGGAAAATGTCACATTTTCTTGAAAAAACCAAAGTTTATATAGAAATTAGTTACATAGTGGGTTCTTTCGTTGCATCGCCTGCCTATAAATAAAGTTTTAAAAATTAACCTCAGAGGATGCGCGCGAGAAAATTGAATATGAAACTTTTGTTAGGGCACATAGGATCAGATTTTATCACAACTTAATTTCAGTTAGCATAGAGAAATACAGAATCATGATTAATCTTCTCTTTGACTCTTATGTTGCCTGGCAATCTTACAAATAGCTCTGTTTTCCACTTCTTTGTCTAGTAATTTACTACCAGTAATATCGAATTTTCTTTGGGATTCGTATTGATATCTGTTTATTTTTTATAATTATGGATATTTTTACAGTCATCATAGACCTGGATAGGTTCACTCATTGTTAATGCCATGGATAAAAAAGTTTGTACAGCTGACTCTTTTGAATTCCAAAATATCAGCGAATTCATGTGGGTTAAGTCTGGTCTAAATGGCTCTCTCCCCTCCCCTGTATTTGGATGTCGTCTGAATTTACTTTGCCCTTGTGACAAGTATAATTTCACTTGCAGGGCTGATTAACTGGAACCTGTTACAGTATCCTGCAGTACGAGAGTTTCACATCGCAACTTCAAAAAATCGTTCGTCGCTGCGGACGACAGCAGTCGAGTAACAACCGCCTACAATGTGAAAGGAATAAGCACCATCATGGACTTCTTCGACCGACACCGTATCTCGTCGTTAATCTCGTTTTAATGCGAAACGCTACGGCGGCTGTCGGAAATCGACTACAAAAGGGACATACTTCCGACAAATTACGACCCGAAGGATATTCAACTCTACTTTGCTGGCGAAGGACTCGTGCTGGGGATGATTTTATTCATCGCAAATGTAATCGTGTAGCTTAGGATGCAGAGAATAAGTATGAGCGCAAAATAGAACGTTGGACCCGCCCAGGCAAATTTTCCCCTTGTTTTAACCATTGAAATTGGCCGTTTCATTTGGCTATAGGTGGTTGTCTGGAACTGTGTAATGGACGAAAAGTTGTTCGAAAGCTAGTTAAATGTGAAGTAGTATAACCTCGGTCATGTATCCTATATATATAAATGATCATAAATAACAGAATCGAAATACATTTTTTGCGTGTACGCACTAGGAATCTATATATAAATGATCATAAATAACGGAATCGGAATATATCTTTGCGTGTACGCAATAGGAATCTATTTAAAGTGCACATATATTAATCATAATTATATGAATCCATATACATATGTATAAACAAATCAGGTAGCCTATAATCAATCTGTTACCTTTTATCTTACCAATATCTGCAGTTATATATGAGTTAGTATATGGATTAATGAATCAGATATATAACATTTAGCATAAAAATCAACGAATCAATCAGCATAAACATTAATAATTTTATCAATTCATATATGAAATTTTTTATCAATTAAAATATGATTTTTATCATGTTAATCTTCATTCTATGCAATTGTCAGAGTGCATTAGTATTTTCTGTAGCATATGTATCTTAATGAGATGAAGTGAAAAACTGTATCATTATATATTACGTGATCACTATTATTTACCAATATCATTGTTTTATATTTTATTACTTGAATCAATTCATGTACACCATGAATATATACTATATATATATATATATATATATATATATATATATATATATATATATGTATATAATAATAGGATAATATATATATATATATATATATATATATATATAGATATTATATATTATAATATATATATTATTATATATATTATATTTCACATAGTGTCTGTATCACACTCCTATAAGTCAAATGCAAGTCAAGTTTGAGTAATATTCAGTAGTTGGTTTTGGTAGCTGACCGAGCTAATGTAAGTGTTTACATAATAAAAATATGGAATGTTAGTCCATATATATAAAAGACTAAAACTAAAGAGGTCAATCAGATTGCTTGCAGGAATGTGATCAGACTAGAGACGCTAAAGATGACGTATACAATAAAAGTAGGCTAAGATAACATGCCGTCACCTGTAGTCATTCAATTGTTTATAAACTTTAGTCCAAGCTCCCTGCTTGAGACAACTACCGCGACCTATAATTCAAACGGCCTACGTGATCTGTAGCGTGTCTCATTTGATTGTGTGTTCGTACGTAACTATGTCATCTGATTGTATGTTCGTATGTTCGAGTTACTGTCTGTTCCTTTATGACTGGTAACCGAGATGGTAGTGAAAGCAGAAGAGAGTTAGCTATCGTCATTAGAAGACCTGTACCTCTTTACCTAAGCTTTATCATGTAGAGAGAATAGAATTAGCCATCATCATTGGCAGAAGCGATCAAGCTATTGTCATTAGAAGACTTGAACAATCATACCTGATCTTCACCATGTAAATTCAGATAATATAAGTATTTTTGAACTTCGTGGTTTCTACTAGAACCTCACCTCATAACCGAATCATCATGAGTTTAACACATCGTCGTCAATAACCAAAGAAGATAATACCGACTTCGTAAGTGATCTACAAACCCCAAGACACTCCCATGAATATGGAAGTGCAATACCAACCGACTTAGCGTAAGATTATCGCAAGTCTAACATTACCTCATAGGGCGCCTTATTATACAAGGCGAACAGCCCTAAAACATATATTGAAACTATGTATTGCATTCCCGTACAAAAGCAGCTTTGATGCTGAAGTCTGGGAAACGGTAGTGGTAATAGTATTGAATTCGGTTTCCAGATACATTCCTCTTTGGTGGGTATATGTTACAGTAGTTACTAGACCCCTTCGGCCCCTGACTATGAATCATGAAGTTGATGCTATAAAGCCAACCACTTGGGCACTTTCAACCATCCTGTGTTAAGGACAGAGAAAAAGAGAGCTGGAGTGGTTGGACAGCAACTTGATGCAAATCAGAAAATAAAAGATAAAATATAATGCTCTAATGGTGAAACTGAGGCACTGCAGTTGCATTAAGAGAAGTTGGATAAGGAAGGAGTGCTAGTTGCAGAAGAGATGCTGCAAATTAGCCTTTAGGAATGTCTACACTGCACCATGTTAAGTTATTATTATTATTAATAGGGTTTAGTTTTTCCTGACCTCTGAGTCTTAGGTAGACTCTTCTCGGGCTGGTTCTCAGAGATTAATCCTGAGAAAAAAAAATTAGACTTCAATTAAGAACCAGTTTTATTTTAAAAAAAAGTATGATGTTAATGGAAAAATCTTTGCTTTCAGCATGAATATTTTTCATTTTTTAATTCCGTAGATAAATTTATCTCTGTTGGGTCCAATTTGGGCACTCAACAAGTGAATGTTGTACTGTCATGGGTGCTTGACATCTATTACACTTCATTGGGTCAGCATGTGGTGTCGACATCAAGTGACCATGCGAGAATCTTGTGTGTCATATACGGAGCCTTGCTAGTTTTACCTCTTTTGATCTTTCTTTTTGTGAAGATGTCCTCCATGCATACACTTCAGTTTTTATACTTTTAAGCATATTTGTGGCTGGCACCAAGGACCATTCTCTTTTCCGATCTTGGTATGTCAATGGTTTGACAAATGTTATCCAGTCTGACACTGGGGCATGTATAACTGTTGGAGGGATAGTGCAGGCTAATTTGGCATCAGAGTCCTCATTTTCATTTCCTTTTACTCCCACGTGTGCTGGAATCCAACATATTTCCATTGATAATCCTGATTGGAGGAGTTGATGAATTTTTATTTTTATTTCTTGTACTATTTGATTTACTGGTTTATACTGACTTATAGCATCTATAGCATCTGAAAATAATAGACACACTTGCTTTTTTCTCAGATATTATATCAAGAGCCATTTGTATGGCCGTGAGGTCGGCAGTAAATACTGATGATATCAAAGGTAGGCTTCTTTTGATTAATGTATTTTTCGAATATGCAGATGCTCCTACTCCAAAATTATTTTTGGAGCGGTCTGTATATACTACCATGAATTTGTCTCCTTTTCTTCTAATGTGCTCCAAAGCATGTTGGCGGTACATTTCTGTACTTGTCTTTTAAGTAGGTAAGATAGGGAGGTACATATTCTTATTCGTTTTAACATCCATGGTGGTGACAATTCTGTATATTATGTAAATTCATTAGGTATTTAGCTCTTTTTTGGGAAAGAGCTAGCACTATGGACTTCTGTTACTGGATTATAATTTTGAAAGCAGTCAGCTGCGGGAGATGATCCTGCTTGTAGTGAAAGACCTCTTCGTATTGTTATTAAATTACGGTGATGTTTCAAGGGCAACACATCTGCCTCTACCAGAAGCGAGCTTGTTGGGGACGATCGGAATGCTCCTGTGCACAATCGCATGCCTTCATGGTGCAATGCATCGGGAGGTTTTAATGTAGATTCTGAGGCGGATGAATATACATATTAGACAGCAGTAATCTATTATGGATAAGACTGTTGCCTTATATATTGTTAATAAAATGTCTCGCTTTGCTCCCCCATTAGTGTGTGATAACTTTTTCAATATGGCAAGGGCTTTGATGGCCTTGGCTTTAATGTATTTGATGTGCTCTTTCCAATGTAAATGTTGATCAAATATCACTCATAGATTTTGATTTTTGTACAAAACTGTATTTCAGTGTTATAAAGGTTTTGTAGATGATTGCTTTTGTTTTATGTTGAAAATTTAAATCCTACTGAATTTGTCCAACTACATATATTTGAAATGGAAGTATTGAGAACTCTCTGAGCATGTCTCAAATTGCTACTTGTATAGTAAATAGCAAAGTCATCAACATATAAACTGTTTTTTACACCACTTGGTAAATTTATAGTAATGTCATTAATTGCTAAAGCAAACAATGTACAGCTCAAGACACTACCTTGAGGGATTCCTTCTTCAAGTTTACAGGTTACTGAGTAGGAATTTTCAACTCTTACTTGAAAAGTTGTGTTTGTTAAAAAGTTCTTAATAAATATTGGTAAGTGGCCTCTTAACCCCTTTGAGTGGAGTTTTTGCATGATGTTATGTTTCCATGTTGTGTCGTATGCTTTTTCTATATAAAAAAATATAGCTACTGTTAATTTTTTTTTTTGGTCAAAGGCTTTTTTGATATGATCTTCTAATTGTGTTAAGGGATCCAGGGTTGATCTGAACCTGTTTGTGTTGGTGTTAAAATAAGATTTTTTGGTTATTTCATACGTTAATCGTGCATTAACCATATTTTCTAAGATTTTGCATAGGCAGCTTGTTAGGGATATCGGTCTATAATTTGATGTATTACTTGCATCCTTTCCTGGTTTATTTATTGGAATTATTATGGTATGTTTCCATTTATCAGGAAAGACACGTTTTAGCCAGATACTATTATAAAATTTTAATAAATATGATTTAGCTATAGGAGCTAATTTTTCTATAATTTCAAATGATATTATATCATATCCTGGTGCAGAAGGATGACATGAGTAGATGGCATTATCTAGTTCATCCATGTTGAAAATATAATTATATTCCGGGTCTTCAAGAGTTTCAAAATTGAGTATTATACTTTCTTTTTGTTTTCTGATATTTTGAGAATGCATATTTAGGCTAGAGTAAGCACTGATGTTTTCAAAATGTTTACCAATTATATATGATATTTCATAAGAATCATGGTATATTTTTCCATTTAAATGTATTGCACTTCTTTGAGCTCATATGTTTTCCATTGGTTTTCCATATCTTTTGCCAGATATCCCTTGTGGATGTGTTTGAAGATATGTTTGAGACATATTCTTTCCATGATGCGATTTTTTCAGCTATTACTGTTTTTCTAAATTTGGCTGTATATTTGTTATATAGTGGTTTAATGTGGTTACTTGTTATGTTTGTTATAACTATTTTGTTTAATATGTTTATATTATAGGGCATTTTGTTGAGTGATTTAAGGCGAGTTTTGAGTCTGCTAAGATTTCGACCCAATATATGTTTTATTTTACTTAAGGTTGTTAAGGTTGGATTCCACCATGGGACAGGGGATTTTGTGGAATGCGATTTGGTTTTTGGAATGCTTTTATCTGCAGCATTTATTATGAAGTTTGAGAAGGATTCACATGTAGTATTGTAATCTTCATTGTGTGGGAATGGTGGTATGTTTCAAATGTATAGGAAATCTTTATCCCAATTAGATTTTTGGATATTATATCTTGTAGGTGGCAATATTTTGGTATTACTTAAGTAGTTCAGAATGATTGGGAAATGATCACTTGTGTATGAATCGTCTATTACATTCAAATTTTCCGACTACATCATTTAAACATAATAAAATGTAAATTGAGGAAAAGGTTAGGTGCGTATTTGAAAAATATGTTGGAACTTCACTTTCATTGAGACAACACAGGTTGTGTTTCATTGTAAATAGTTTTTTCTATGTTGGTTCCAGATATGTCAATGGGGTTCTATTTAGTATCCTATAATGGATTATGTGCATTAAAATCTCCTACTATAAGTAGGGGTTCGTGTATACTACTGGTAATAAGTTCAGAAAAATCACTGAAATTTGCATTGAAATTTGGTTGGTTATATAAATTACAAATAGTGATTTTACTTTTGTCAGGTATATACAGTTTAATAGCTGTTATTTGATATGGCATACGTAGATGGTATGTCGGAAGGTTCATATGTTATGCTATTATGAACGTATATAGCTGTGCCTAATTTTCCACCGTCAGTTGGTGAATAACAGGCAATTTTATAGTGTTGGATATTTGTGTGTTTGTATGGTGTTTTTACGTTGCATGGAACCAGTGATTATTCAGCAACGGGACCAACGGCTTTATGTGACTTCCGAACCACGTTGAGGGTGAACTTCTATCACCAGAAATACACATCTCTCACTCCTCTATGGAATGGCCGAGAATCGAACCCGCAACCACCGAGGTGCTACGCTAATACCATACCAACCACGCCACTGAGGCGCTGATGTTTGTAGGGTTACTTCCTATATGCTGTAAAAATATGCACATTGGGTTGTGGTCCCGTATGATTCTTTGTAATTCACCCAGCCGTAGTCGGGTTAAGAGGCCATTTATATTCCATTATTGGGAGGAATTGGTGTTAAATTCTGTAAATTGATTGCAGATTTTACATTGCCTCGTAGTTTATATGCATTTGAATTTATTTGTGGTTTTTTAATTGTTGTATTTGTATGTGGGTTATTAGATTCAGCAGTTGTTCGTTTTTCATAATTAAATATTAATAGTAGGTATATTTTTTATTTTATCACTTCATTTTTGTATTTTAAGGATTCAGAACAATTCGTTCTCATGTTGGTGTGTTAAAGGGCATTTCCTTAATTTAATAAAATTGTCTGTACAATTCCGTCTTGGTGGTTAGTTGGTTATATGTATTTACCAAGCACTCATTACAACCACAAGACGAAGCATGTTTGGTAATGTTAATTATTGGTTCAGAAGTATTTGATCTAGCTTTAGAAATTTCTGGTTTTGCAATTCTATTGGTCCTTTTCTGAAGTGATAAGGACTCTTGTTTGAGGGGTTATTTGTTTTGTTGTTAATAGAATATTTGGGTCTTGTGGATGGTTGGGGAGTAATGGTTACATTTTGGTTTGGTTTAATGGTATGATATTCATTAGTATTATTTGATGGGAATTGTAAAGTGATTAATTGATTTTTTACTGTCCAGATGTTGGCCGTTTGATTGGGATTGCGGGTAATTATGTACTAATTCCATTTGTGATGAAGTTAATACAGTATCTTTTTTTAAAAATGTTCTCCTGGTGTAGATGGTTTTTCTTTGGATTTATTATAATTTTCAATATTCACTTTCTTTTCCCTTAGGTGGGTTCGTTCTAGTATTCTTTTATTTTTGTCTGTTCAATTATTATCATTATTTGACTCCTCTTCCATTGGAAGTTCTTTTCCATGGATATCTGAATCTTCTATGTTAGTAGTGGTACTGGTGGACATTTCAACATGCTTGTTTTGGGGTTCAGCATTATTGATATGGGAATCAGTTTGTACCCTTATATTATCTTGTTGTTTGTTATTAATTTGATCGATATTTAGATTTTTAGTTACATTTGCGAAAGAGTGGCGTTTAGATGGACTGCTGACTCCTCTTACTTTTAGCTCGAGTCTAGCTTCTTTGACTGACATTCCTGTTCTATTCATCAACAACTGGAGCTCGTGTTGTATCGATAAAAGCAGCATTCCTTAGATTTTGCGAGATGAGATTGTCCACAGTTAATACATTTTGGAGATTTACATTTCCAATTAGTAGTATGGGTGTCTGATACACACACTGCGCATACTGCTTTATTATGGCATTTCTTGTACGTGTGCCCATACTTAGAACATTGAGTGCACTGAAGTGGTTTTGGTATAATTGGACACACTTCTCTATTTTGTCCAAGAATTTTGATTTTGAGTGAGAGATCTTGGCCTGTAAATTTTATTTTTGCAATATTAATTTGTTTATTTTCATCTGTCCTACTTGGAATTGAATAGACTTCCAAATCATGTACATTATTGTATCTTAACTTAAGGGAATCAAGAATGAATTGTTTTGAGGGTAGTCCTTTTTCTTCAATGTTGGGTAAAATAACTGTGCCCTGTATATAATTCAATGTTTCATGGCTTATTATCATTTTTATGCCATTTATTTCTTTTATATTTAAAAAGGTGGTGGACTGTTTTTCGTGGTTACCTGAAGTGACCATTTATTTTCTTTAATATATCAGCATTCCATTTCTTGTGTTGGACATATGTTCAATAATTTGTTTTCTAGTATTGCTATTGATACTTTATTTTCAGCTTAAGTACTGGAAATCTCGACCAGTTATCTGGTCCAAAATGATACTCAAAATGCACCAGTGTTGGATTAAGACGATAATTTCTATTTCTCTTTGGACCTTGCCTTGTGTGGGTTATCTGTGTATCAGATTTGTTTCCTTTCTCTGTAACGTATGGTTCCATTGTTATATTTTGTATCTTCTGATTGGTTTTTTTTTTTGTTTTGTTTGTATGGTGTTTTTACATTGCATGGAACCAGTGGTTATTCAGCAACGGGACTAACAGCTTTACGTGACTTCCGAACCACGTCGAGCGTGAACTTCTATCACCAGAAATACACATCTCTCACTCCTCAATGAAATGCCCGAGAATCGAACCCGTGACCACCGAGGTGAAAAGCAAACACCAAACCAACCACGCCACCGAGGTTTTTACTTTTTTGTAGAATTTCTATGGGCCCTGCCGGGTCTTTAAGATCATATAATTTATTTGGAACTGGATGTTGTTCCTTTGCTGCATTATCTTCTTGAAATTGAACTGAGGGAGAAGGGGATTGCAGGGATAAATTTCCAGTGGTCATCAACTGTGCTGAATTTTGTCCATCAAGGGGCCTAGGGGTACTAAAAACTTTATTCATGTTTATCATAAAAAAATTAGAGATAAAAAAATAATAATAATAATAAAACATTTTGAAAAGATATCATTGGCTTTTTGTAAAGTTGAATCTTCCGCCAATGGCACAAGTGAGAAATGACTCCCAAATGTACACATCCCTACCCTACCCCTAAAGGGGGTGGCATAACGTGATTAGTATGCCCCAAGTGTAAGCAATACCCGCTTGGTAGGACTAAGAGTATTACGAAAATACAATTATCCCCATCCTAACAACGTCATGGGCAAACCGGACAGAATGCCGAGAGTTCTATTCCTAGAACCAGGTCCCCCTGGAATCCGTGGTCTAGCTCCACAGAATAGTTCCGCCTGGAAAACCAGGTCCAAACATTGTCGGGTAGATGATGGATCTACCACTATTTGTTTTCTTATTTATTAGATATTGAAAATTTTGACAAGTGGAAAAATCCACAAATATTAACCCAAATATATGTAATGTCATATGGGACTCTTAGGTTCGAACCTGGGAAGAAATCCCCGAGGTTCGAGAGCCCCCTCACCACGTCAAGGTGGTCCCATAATGAGGGGGACCATGTTAGGTGTACTGACAGCAGTACCCCTCACAGGGAGGATGGAGCCAAGACAGTTTTCCTACTAGGATCGTGCCATTGACTTACTGAAGACGAAGATTAATTTTTTTTTTTTTTGAAATTTGCTGTAATTTGTCTCTGGTACATAACTGTCCTCATCATTCATACCCATTGTATGGCACATAATAGTTAAAATGCCTTGCAAATCACTTCCATATATTTTGTAATAATCTTAAATTTATGTAATAACCACTTTAATGCAGTACAGAATTTTAACATTTTGAGTCGTTTACTTGATTACCTCTAGCCAAGTTCCAATTAAGTTTTTATGGCATTACTGTTCGTGGTAGTACTCGTCCTTTGTTTCTATACGACCAGTTATTAAATTGAACAAGAACTCATTTCTATTGCTTTACAGATTCATAGTGAATTATACATAAATAGACAATAGGTTCTTTAATTTTCTCCTGACATTTTAGAAAACAGGCACACCTCAGGAAAATTAATAATGACATCCATAATCACTTAGGAATAATACACAGATGTTTTGGATAATCTGGAGGGGCATTAGTTACTAATAATGCATTCTGGCAGCCATCCATTCTATTCTTACCATTACTGAGAGCAGGCTTTGAGACGGAAGGCCAAAGAATTTGTAGATTCTTATATGCACCTCTTACCTCTATATATTGCAATCAATCACCGTCCATGCTTTTACTGTACACCACCACCTTTGCTTACTTCAAAAGTAAGTTGACAAGGACAGCAAACACGAGCAAAGGGGATGCCCTAGAGCATACTCAAGAGCCTAACCAACCACCTGGTCGTAACTCCAGTTCTGTATTATTTCCTTTACAGATTTATTTTATGTGCAAGTGAGCATTGATGCACTGCTCTTTAAAAAAATAAATTATTTTCTTTCCACAATAATTTTTTTTCCTTGTATCATCTCTTCATTATAAGAGAATTATGAAGCACTTCAGACCACAAAATTGAACCTATGATTCAATGATTTAACAAAAGTAGGCTAATGGTTGAGACGATAAAAGGAGAGTTGGAATGAGGTCAAAGGATCTAAGTGTAATTTAAGTGCAGGTGCACTTAAATTACACATAGAAAAAAAAATTTATTTTCAGTGACTAAGTACTGACAAATCATTCCAAAATGGCCTAAAAGTTTCGAAAATATGTTTCTTTGATGGATCCAAATTGGACAATCAACTATTAAGTATCGGACAGTCATTGGTGTCTGCCATGTATTACATTTCATTGGGTCTGGATAAAGTATAATCTATGACCACAACAAAAGTGAACACTTTGATAATCATCTGCAAGAGAACCTAGTTGTTCAGTTATATTCCAATCCTTGCTTTGAAAACCAACCTAAAAGGTTCATTTTTAAACCACTTTAAAATATGAACTTACACAAATACACCTAACGTGCAGAATTCCCTGTAGGAGCTTACCACTAAAGAATGCCTCACACTAACAAATCATACATCAAGACCAGCCACATTGCTTCCCTTTTCTTCTATTTCTTCTAACGAGTTCGTTTTGCTTTCTTCATACATGCTTATCTAGGTTCTTCAACTTTATCTTCTTCAAATTCAATAACAAACCCACCGGCCAAGCCCTACAAGTCAAGCAATGTAACAAGGCGGTCTCTCACTAATGAACATTTATATATGCATAGTATCTAAGATTATCTGTGGGTATACAAATGTTAGCATATGCACAAGTCAATGGATATAAAAACCCATGGCCTTGAATTGCTGGCAGACTTACAACACACATCCTAATGACATTGAAAATCTAATTAAACTCCACACTGAATCAATTCCACCAAGTTGCCAAATTAGTGACATACCTGACAACTCCCCTCCCACAATACTTAATGAATTCCCGCTGTAACATAATCATACAGCAATGAAAATTGGTATTCATTTCTTCATGCAATACCAAGTCTTTTTAACCAGAATCAAAAACAGAAAATCTTCCCTCTTCAAGCAATGTCATCAAATCCCAAAGGCATGTAATAACATAACATGTCTAAAAAGAGCAAAACTATATATAAAGCACTCATTAAATATTCTCCCATATGAGTATAAACAGGGGCTAGAAAGAAATAACCTGTGTTCACTCTGTCATCTGTATTTCTTATAACAGCATACATACATTTCAAATATTACAAAGAAAAACCATTTGACTACCCTAGGCCTTACACACTAATATGTATATGGAAGATGCCTTTATCTGAAAAATAAGTGGGTGCACTTTCACAAACATAACTATGAAAAGTAGAAAAAGAAGATTGATGTTTTTTAGTTTTCATCATCCTACCTCTTTCATCTGACACTTAAGCAAAATAATTCATAGAAGTGTTTGTATAATGGCACCCAATATGTATGTATATACTTGGACCCTTAAGAATGAGTTATGACAGTGAGATTACCTTCTTATCACACTATTATGGCACGCAAGTCATTCACAATTATTTCACAGCATGTCAAGTTCCTAAGAAAGAGAGCATGAACAGTTTCCCAAGCAAGAGCATTTTTCTCAGAACAAGGAAGGAGGCGTCAGTTACTGGTAAAAGCACCATACCAATAGTTAAGTCAATGATACCCATTACATCGATCGTGATTTTTATGTAAATTCTACAAGTGGCCTTCCTTGACCTTACTTGAATCAAAACTGTCTGTGGAAATAACACTTCAATTGGCACTGAGGATTACTGGTTTAAAAAATATTCAATATAAATATTTGCAGTGAAAATGACAAGACTACACAATTTAATTTCTTGGATAGTTAAACATTGGATAAAAACAGCTTCTAACAGACTACATTTGGTCCAATATCTTGTGAACTGAAATTTACAATACAGTACTGCAACTACCATTTGTTTACTTTAGATACCACAGGTAATAATGAACTTTTAAAATAATTCTAAAACACAAGCAATATTGCAGAATTAAAAAGCATTAAAATTTTCCTATCATTCAAATCTGAATGAACTACAATGGGATGGTTACACCACCCTATGGAACACTAAGTGACCCTATTAATAACTACTTTTAAGTACACGGATATAAATAAATATGCTTTCCGGTCAGTCAAAAACCAAGATAAAACTTAGTCATTCTGGAATGAAGTAAACACATTCTGAATGTATATACATTTAAAAATATTTCCACTATTGAAGGAACTGCTGGTAATTATTGTAATTCAACAAATAGTTTACACATTTCACCTACGTCTGTAATAAAATAACATTAAAATGATTTACCCGACAGCAGTTCAGTTAACAATGCAAACAACCCATGGCGCATAAATATGAAGACAACAATTTTGATACTGGATAAGATGCTTTACACACTGTCTCATGTTTTCAGCAGTTTCAATCATCCAAAATATGTGTATATCTCTACAGTATAGTATTTGTAATTTTTAAAATAATCTTTTCTCATGAGAATAAAGACTGTGAACATTACCCTCACGCTGTGCTGAAATTGTGCGTTTCTCAAACTTGAGCTCACCTGCGTACATCATGGATCTGTAAACAAACAACAACATCAAGACTGATGCTGAAGTAACCTTACAATCTACAAGAGTTATGGCATGTTGAAACGTTAGGTTATGGAACAACCAGACATTCTTGATACCATCCTGGGGTTATATGTGAAGCGTTGGGAATGTTGTCAAGGATACAAAACAGGACTTATTTACTAATTAATGATACCCAATGAGGTACCTAGTCATGGCTAACATTGTGATACCAAACATAATAAGTATAAATAATGTTTTGGCAACACTTGAAAACTGACAAGTCATGGTAAAGAAGAATGAATTTATTGACAGAATTCTAACATATTAAAATGCACATTACTGCAACTGGCTGATGCAACAAAACCAGCAAACCAAACCATAAAATCATCTAAGCATTTCCCTTCAAAATCAACGATATACAAATAGAATAAAGTAAAGGAAACAGCAGGCAAATTAACACCAGAGGGCCTCCCAGATCTGTTGAAAGCTGAACAGCTTACAAAAAATAACAGGTTAGACTGACACTAAAAAAATAAGGCTTTCAAAAACTTGTTGCAGCTTTATACAGGGTAAATTTATCAATTAAATTATTTTTTTAATATTTAACAAAATTGTAAAAGTCAATTGAATCCAATTTAATCAATCATAAAATGCCTCAATTATCTATGAGGTGAATCAGATCGCAAACATCACAGCACCTTGACTGGGTACGAATAAGAAGAAATAGGAATAACAACTAATAGCCCCACAACAGGATAAAATATATAACACCACAAAAAAGTAAAAAAAGACAATGAGATCAGCCATAAGTGCACTTTCAGAAAACACATTCCGTAGTCATATTTTCCAATCAAATGCTGACTGTCTGCAGTATCTGCACCAACAACAACAATACTGAAATCAACTGATCACTAGAACGTAAGAAGAGTCAATCACTTTTAGGTATATTCTAAACATGAAATAAAATGTTCAATGCAATACATGTGATCCCAGACAAAATATAGTCATAGCTTCTAAGCATACCATGGGGTGAGTTTTATGAGTTTGTGTTTGCCTTAAGGCTTCTAATTTTTACAAAGCATTTAAAAAATAATTATTTAACATAATGTCTACATTATTGAAATTCATGCACCTGCTTAAGCCAAATATCTTTGGATTAAGTTATTAGTGTTAACATGAAACAGCCCAAGAATAATTATCTAGTGTAAATATCACATATGTACATATTGCATTTTCCTCTCTGAACTTTCACAGCATTTTCCTCTGAGACATCATCAATATATATCCAAAACACAGAATGCTCCATCTTGAGAACTTGTCCTGAAAAATAAATAACCTCTAAAATGCTTGTGTGCCCAATCAATTTTGCACTGCACATCATAAGTAATATCCAAATATGCAAACAGCTTACACAACAGTATGCTAATTTTCAACTACCAGACCACCAAGATAAATTGCCAGTCATATGCCACAACAACAATCACATCAATACCAGGTGAACAAGATGTGCATAAACTAAGACCACTTTATCATAAAATAACAAAGCAACAGAAAGCAGCAGCCTCATACTGCAAATCTTTAAGTGAAATTAAATCCTGTGAGATACTATGTGCTGCATGCAATCAGCTTATTCCATTATAATCATTATTCCAGTTAAGACAAACTTGTAACTGATAGGAAATCATAATACTGTACCGAAGATAGTATGACTAAAAACATCAAAATTATAAAAATATATAACTTGAATATATAAAAGCACAAACAACCAACCACTCTATAAAGAACAGGCAAAAGCATCCAACTTCCACCTACATGGTCAATAATACATAAAAACCACAGGAGATAATTCACAATTACATTACCATTTTCATTATATGAATAATGTCATATATTGACTGCTGACCACAAAAATCATGTAAGTGAATGAAAACAGGGTCACAAGCAACCTTTCCACTTCAAAAGACAAGTTCTGTAACTTCTTGAAATCAATCTTTCAATCCCCTTTGGCTGTCCTTTTAGAACTACATCTTGCACATCTCATTTGCTTTCTTGCTGACAGAAGTTTGAAAATAAACAAAAACTGATGATTCTGGTAACTTGCTGTTTGAATTGCAATGCAAAGCATCAGGGTCTCAGCAAAAACATCACTGATAACATTAAAGAGACTTTAGTAAACTGGAACCATCGTTAACTTTTCAGTGAAAGAAGATTCAGAGCTCCATCACATTAGGTTGCGTTGAGGGTCTAGCTAATAAAGACGTTTTTCATATGAGTGAAGACTATGCACGCCACCTTCTCTTTGCGCTGAGGTAGACCGTCTTTCAAGTTTCAACTCGCCGCTGTACAGCATGGCCCTGGTCAGTTGAAAGGGATTGTTTTTTAGCTGACCTGCACACAGGGGGTGATGATAATTCAACTTATACTGCACACTTGAAAAAGCTATGAATTTTCAGTATTCCACCAAAGAACCTTTACAATTCGCATGTTAAATATTAGTTGGCATTAGTATTTCAAGTAATGGTTGTCAAAACAATCAAAAGTATGGTATACTCATTGGATCAATAAACTGCCTCCACTACCAAGGACTAAGGTGAAGAAAGCAATTGCGCCACATGCTTGTGCCACATGCAAGAGTTAAGGAATATCCTAAAACCCACATGCAGCAGACAGAAGCTTGAGTTTTCCACAAAGAAAGGCTACTACAATAGGTACATGCAAAGAACTACTGTGCTGGCTGCTATTCAGTACCTGTAAAAGCACAAAAAAATACCTGGATGCATGCATTATTCTTTCGTATTACTTTTTAACTAATTTCAATCTACCACTACACCAAAAACAGCCATAGAGACCGAGAGAGAGAGAGAGAGAGAGAGAGAGAGACGAGAGAGAGATAGAGAGAAGAAGGAGAGAGAGAGAGAGAGAGCCTTTTTGTTAAAATACACTGAGATTTTGTATCGTTATCACTTTCAAAGTTAATTATCTTCAATACGACAGGACCGTATACAAAGCCACTTGAACAGCATAATGATTATGTATGGTGAACATGCCAATTTAACCTTTCACACCCTCACTTTAGCAATGTGAACTAAGGAAATCCCTGGAACACACTATGGCAGCTACCAGAAAACACACAGGTAATTTAATCACATACAAATGTGCCTTCAACTACTGTACACTGTTACAAAAATTTAAGATATCCACATGTGACCTGACTTTAAGACTAAGATATGTTAATTCTTCAAACCTAGAACTAACCCCATGCCCAAATAAAAGTCAGCACTATATAGACAAGTGGTCTGATTGAACATTAATTAAAAGAAAATAATCCCTATACATAGCTAAAATCCTGGAATCATACCATCCCTATTCCAAAAGCCCATCCATAGGTACAGTAGTACATTACATGGATAAGTATTTATAAATAGTCAGTGTACTGTGCAAATTTAATCCAAAACTACCCACATATCCTACAAAGCAAACAAGAAAAAGTCAACATGACTAATATAGAAAAAGAGTTCCATACCCGCTGCATGAAAACATCAATACAAAAGGCATACTTCAACAGTCTTCCTAAAAAAATACTAAGGAGAACATAGTGGTGCTCTAAACCTGCTTAGCATAAGCCTCTTAACTGTTGTTCAAATATTTGGCTTGACACATGACAAACTTTCCCTCCACACAGAAGTTATGAAATTAATGAGCCAATAAAATTCTTCCTTTGAAATATATATACTATATAAAAAAATCTCTAGATTCTGATATATTTCTTTAAAAAAAGGTTGTTGACAAAGAAAAGCCAAGAACTGCACTCAAGAAGCTTCAAGCAAGCTCCAATCCTTCAAGGTGGAGACTAGCAAAAAGGCAGGATATCTGATAAAACAAACATCTCATATATAACTGCCTATGGAGGAACTTTAAGTAAGAGACCCATTCTGAGATCAGAAGCAAATACCTTAAAGAAAAAGACTTATATAAAAACCTATGACTTCATGCTGCTTTGTATATGTATAAATACTCACAAAAATCTACTATATTTTACTAAACTTTTGCCTTCTTAAGCTTTTGTAACTCCAGGTTACACTTTTCTGGCAGAGAAGGTGATCCCACATACCCATGCTTCTGCAAAGGCCTACACCTAGTAGTAGGAAACCAAATACAGTCCATGAATACGCACATATACAAACCGTTTAAATAACACACAAACTCATCTCAACCATGGTCAAACATAGCATAACCCTAATTCTAAGAAGTCAGGACTCGATCCAATTTATGAATCAGAGCCATAAAAATACGACACTGGCAGTTTACTTTATAATTTTGTATGCATAGGGGATGCAATCATTTTTCATAAACTTTATTCCCAGCTTTTGAATCTGCAAATCTGAAACTTCACATCTCACAAAACTCAACTGAACTGACATCATCTCTTAGGTACCTTTGCATATAATGATACCCAGGTTGTAAAATATGAATGAAACTGAAGTTCATTAAAAGACAAAAACTAACCAAAATCTGAGAGGTTTCCACTCTATTCAATTCTTACCTCTCAATATCTGGTGTTAAAAAAACTTTTCCAAGATGGCTATGTAGTTTTTAAACTTGACTATTGCATATAATGATGATAATAAACAGTAAAAACAAAAACATTATGATAAATAAAAAATATTAATACTACATCTCTTTTAATTATCATAAAACAGACCATGTAAAGAGATTTTATCCCATAGCCTCAAATATAACAAAGAGCATTAAAAGGGATACGGGTGGGTAGGCCTACAATCTTGAAACAATCAGGACAATCAGGCACCATTCACCAAACACTCTTACTCCCTTTTGATTTAGTTATCACTTATCTTGCTGAATTCACTATCAGATAATACACCTCACCCATACTTTTCAACACTGAGCAGCATATCACTGCTTGCAAGATCAAACTGATTATGCATGGTTAAGAAAAAACAACATGGAAGATAAGGCGAAAACAACAAGAAAAAATTCAGGCTGATATATTCACTCTATAAACACTGTGAGAACCAATATCAAAATAAACATATATTTTACTAAGCTTTGCATAGTTACAAGATTAGGGTGTAGATGTAGAGAAGTTCCCTAATTTCAACTTCTAGAGAGATCCTCTACTACCAAAAATACTGTAGTGGGCAATTACTTGCTAATAATAAAGAAATTTAGCACTTAAAGTAGTTTCACCACCACTTCATTTTCAAGGATTTTTGGCTTTGTACACTACAGGTAGTGGTAATAACAAGCAATATTTAAGCCAGTCAATGCATTGCTTAAAACTGGTTTCTAATTAACAACTTGGAAAAACATATCTCACTATCAAAACTAGAATTCTGTAGTAAGAAATTTGAACTGGTCTCCCCCAGGAATTAAAGAAAACATCAGGAATTATCTAACTTGAAATACACAGAGCATCTCAATACTGTACAGCGAAGATACTGGAAAAGCATGTCTAACATACTCATTAATGCCAAAGCGATGCATGACTAGCCATCCACTACACCTGCTGCCATTGCAGGGCAACTGCCTGTGTTGTCTAGGACAGTTCATTTAAGAAATTGCCCCCCCTGCTACTCCAAATACCTGTATAAATATTAGACGCCCCCAATGAGATTTTTCACTAGCTTCAGAATGTACTTTAGACAACTACATAATGACCCATAACCTCCCAATCCAACTGAATGGAGTTACTACAGGTCATATTAATAAAGTTAATTGATGCATGTTAATAAAGCAGGATATATTGAACAAAGTGCAATTTTGTCATCACTATTATTTACAAAAGGAGAAATACGGGTTTCACATGAATCAAAATCACAGAAATATGTTAAAAACACACAGCATACATAAAGAACATGAGTCAACAGAGTAATTCTCTAGCATGAAGTTATTTCTCCCATTTGATTATATGCTACTCATATAATAACATGAATATCAATACACCAATTACAATCTTTTTGATGGCCAATATTCACAGAAGTTCAGTATAGCAGTTGAAAGGGTACATAACACAAGAGGGATTGTACCTGTATAGTTTTTATGGAAACTAGTGGGCTTTATCATGATCATAAATCAGTTTAAATAGACAAGTGTCACATTTCTAGACTCCTACAGAGGTTGACCTAAGGATTTGTTCTTGATATGCCGAAGGATTTGTTCTTGAATTGGAAGTAAATACTGAAGCAATGTATATAGTTACATAAATAATATGGTCAGCTAGGTAGGGCAGGACCAAGGGATCAGATTTACAGTAAAAAGCAGCATGTAATGTAACTGGGGTTCTTTTGAGTGATACCTTACTTTCCTAGATGGAGTGGTAGAAATACTATGTACACTTCTTGGAAAAGTTTCACTGAACACCAATGAAAAAGGTAACATCACTCGAAATAACATTCTAACACGTGTAATCCATGTATTCCAGGCACTAAAAGAGTAAATAATAAGTGAGAGGCATGAAAAACCATTGCATGGTAGCAGTCCATTTTTCCCCATTTTTTCCAAAAAGATCTGCAATAATAATAAGTGAACACCTGCCTTTACGGCATCCTAATGATGTCTTTGCGGAAGAAGAGTAACCCATGAATTATTTCCTAACAATAAGGTAGAAAAGTGCTGGAACTGATTCATAATGAATCACTTTACTGTCACCTTTCTACAAACAAACAAACAAAAAATTCTTGATGGTCACAATACCTCTCAAGCAGCAACAATATACCCAAAACGAAAAAAAAAAAAAAAAAAAAACTTAGAAAATGTTTTATCAAATGAAAATTTTGCTGATGGAACAGACATCATCAGTTTCAATCACATACACTCCAGCCAAATCAAGAAGTGAAAGGAATGCAGGAAAAATACCTCAAAACTAGTAGTACATCTACAGCGCAATTATAAAAAGCGAATGATGAAAAGATCATTTGAAATCAAGCCTCAGTCTTTACTTCAAAGTCATTCAGTGCCTTAAAAACTGGGTAAGAATTGAGAGAAAATATCGAACCAAGTTTTGGGAAAAACCACTATTACAGGCAAAACTGTACAAAGTAGAATATACTGAAATCAAATGTTTGAAAGAATAAAAAATTTCAAGAATTTTAACAGATGTGAAAGTCTTTTGCACAACCGCATGCAGACAAGTACAAACATTTCATACTACTATTATATTAAGTAGTTTCACCATACCACTGAGCTAATTTGCTGAGCTCTCTCATGGCTGGCTCTAATTATTTGTCTTTATGTAAAATAAAGTTTAGATTTCATCTAAATGATTTGTTTCCAAAATTTCACAATCATGACTGTCAATATATTTGGGCCATCCACCCCCACAATTGTTTAAATGCTGTTATTTCAAATTCTGTGCATGTATGGAATGGATTATGTGGGCTATTTGTAAATATCCAAGGGCCAAACAAGAGTGAGCAATTGTAAGAAGTCAAAATTACTTTGTACCATTCCTCTTGATGTGGTGAATTCCGTAGGCCAACACTGGGATTAAACTGTTTAAATTGGTTACAATCAAATTCTTTATTCTAACCACTACTAGGAATATCTATAGATATTCTTGTCATAACAGTAGCTCAATAGGCTAATAAAGCTTTGGGACATCAATATAAAATTTGATAGAATACTAATCAAGTATTATAACACCCACTGATTTCCAACTAAAGCCATAAAACTGAGGACGGTACCATCAACATCATATTGTTTCACTGCAAGAGAAACCTGCACTCAAATCCTTGACTTGCAAATTTCCATTATCCTTAATCCAATCACCTAAAAGTCGCTGCAACTTCAATTACAGTAGTACCTCGAGATACGAAAGGCTCAACTTACGAAAAATCCAAGTTATGAAAGCAAAGACGAAAATTTTACTGCTCTACATACGAAAAGTTTTCAAGATACGAAAGGTTTCTGAAAGTCCGAGATTCGCCCCATAACAATTTTTGAAACTCGCGCCGCACGCCGCCATCTTAGTTATAGTAGACTCGCCACCATCCTCCTGCTCTCCATTGGTTCCTGATGCTAGCCAAGCCATGAATCCTTCTCTCTAATTGGACAGCATCCTTCCCATCATGCATCTTCTATACATACGTACTACGTGTTGGTCGTGCTTTACCTCGGCCACTTCGCACCTGAAACTTTACCGTACGCAATCGGCATTCGTTCGTTCCAACGATTTCGTTCAGTAATGTAAATTCGTTAGTGATTTTGTTGCAGTACGTACATATTATCGTGTTGTGAGAACGTAACTTAATTACGTACAGTACATAGAGTCATGGGTCCCAAGAAAGTTGCTGAAGTTCACAGAAAGAAGAGAATGCTTTCTATGGAGACAAAAATGGAGATAATAAAAAACTATGAAGCTGGCTTGCGGTTGAGTGTGATCGCTAAGGAATTACGGCCGAAATCCGTCGGACAATAGGCACCATCCTTAAGCAGAAGGAAGCCATCAAAGCAGCTACACCTTCCAAGGGCGTCACTATTTTGTCCAACAAGAGGAGCCATGTGCATAATGAAATGGGAAGGCTGCTTCTTGTATGGATCGAGGACAAAGAATCGATGGCGATAAGATAACCGAGACGGCAATCTGCCAGAAGGCCAGCGCTATTTCGGCGATTTGATTGCCCAAGCCAAAGACGACGGCGGAGAGGGGGGACATCAACGGCAACCCCAGAGTTCAAGGCTTCTCATGGGTGGTTCGAAAAAATTCCGTAAACGGACTGGCATCCATTCGGTGGTGAAGAAATTGAAATTACGTAAACTATATAAAAGTAAAAACGAAATGCAAAAATCAAAAAAAGACAAAATAAATTTTATTTATTTTAAGTTTTTTGTAAAGTTAAGTGTTACAGTTTTGTTAATGTGTTTTGTAAAGTTTAGTTTGTTTTTTGACATTTTTTTATGTGTTTCGTAAAGTTAAGTGTATGTATCTGCCGTTTGTCCTCCTCCTCCTCCTCTGCGCCACTTTCGGAGATAGCCTCACTCGAAAGGTAAGCTTCGACATTTTACGTTACAGTAATAATATTTCTTGTACACTAATATACACTTTATTACAGGTTTGGATTTTTATTCTTAATTTAGGTATTGAATGGTCCCAAATTGTTGTAATATTTCATTGTTTATAGGTCAATTTAGCTTTATTATGAAATTTAATGGGGTGTTTTTGGAGGGCTTGGAACAGATTAGCCATTTTACATGTAAAATGTGTTCCAAGATACGAAAAACTCATTATACGAAGGCCGCCTCGGAACGGATTAATTTCGTATCTCGAGGTACTACTGTATTTCTACTAAATCCACATGACTGTTTTGCAATATACAGTACAAACTTGTTATAGTCCATAAATTTCATGATTCATAATCACTGCAGTAATATTATAATGAATAGTTTCGAGACTTGTTTCTAGTAGTTTTGTTTTGAAATAAGTAAATCCAACATTCAATGAAAACGAAAGGCAGAATGAAGCATGCCAAAGCTTCAAAATGTCCAGAATGATGATGTATAAACTGAAGAAAGAAGAAGGAACATACAATAAAACTTTCTCTCGTAAATATCAACAATCAAGACACTGAACCTCAATCCACATACACAAAAATGAAATGCTGAATCTTAACTAGAATGGGATTACAAAGAGTGAGAATTACTCGGAGTGATTAAAATAGGAAACAAACCAAGCCCTGAACTCCACATTGTAACTCATTAAAAAAATAATTATGATAGGAAAGTCTAATGGAAGTAAAGCCCACATGCAGTCTCCTGCCTAAAACCCAGTCATAACTATTGGAAAATAATTTGCACTATGACAGATTTAATAATTAAACAAGGCTGATTTAAAACTCTCTGACACATATACTACGACTACCTCCTGAAACATAAACTAAGCCCTCTTTACTGCAAATATTTTAACCTAAGAATGTTTGAGTGAAACTTCACTAGGCATTTTTAAGTCATCCAGTTGATGTTAGATTTGGTTACTTTGCCAGACCAATATCTCAAAAGGAAAAATAACCAAATTGTCACCAAACATGATGTTTGGGATTATATTAGCAAAATAAAAAAACTAAAATCAAAATA
Source organism: Macrobrachium nipponense (assembly GCF_015104395.2). NCBI lineage: Eukaryota > Metazoa > Arthropoda > Malacostraca > Decapoda > Palaemonidae > Macrobrachium > Macrobrachium nipponense. The sequence goes on along the minus strand of NC_087200.1, from coordinate 182,266,400 downwards.
TAGCAACCAAGATTTCTACTATAAACTGGATCTAAAGGCAGCAGGCTCAACCTCCAAAGTTGAGTAATAGTGCACTTTCCTGTTCCTAAATTAATATCAACCTTACCAACAACCAAACTGGGTCTATGAAGCTGAACAATCTTAGCTCCAATAATTCATATTTGCAAATGGTACTTTTAAACAAAGCCTCCCAGTTTGCATGTTTAAAAATTTAGTCCCTATAATAACCCAAAATAATTACCTTAAGCAAGAAGCAACAAAATACCTACATGCCCTAAAAGGTTGTTTTTCACTTACCTCAACATGAGCACGACTGGATCCCAATGTCTTGACAACCATGTTGAATGCCACATATCAAGTAAGGTAAAAAGCGTAAAATGGATCCCTTGTCAACTATGGAACCACTGACTCCCTGTGCTACCTTTATGCCATCTCCTTCCCTGAAAACAACAACCACATTTAAAGTGAGAAAATCATTCAATTACAAAATAACTTATGTAGCCTACATGCAGGACTTGCAAAACTTCACTCACTCTGATTCATAAACAAAGCACTCAATATAAACCAATATTTTCAGATTACACAATAGCTCAAGTAATATGTACAAACAGCTGATTCAACCTACTTTAGTTGGATACAGCAACTAGCACAAGCAATTTCTTACTAAATTGTAATGCTCCCATACAAATGTGGCATTTAAACTCACTTAAAATAATCTAAAATTATACAGGTATATGAAAATCATCTGACAGGTAAAACATTTGATCCCCATTCCCACTAAGATGTTAAATATCCAATCACATAGCAACATATACCAATGAAATCCTTCCGCCAGGCGCTATCTCTGGTTTGAAAGCAAAAGGCATCCCCACGGAAATCATGTTCCTTGTATCAACAGCTGAATATAAATTAAGTGGCTTAATCTCAATTCTCTTCCCATTAACAGAAACAACTTCCCTTGTGATTGCACAATTCTCCTGAGTGATATATGCTGTTTCCACAATAAACCTGCTTGTTTTTCTCCCATAACAATAGCGCAAAACTATTGTAACTAAAATTGCTCTGACATATTGTAACTAAAATTGCTCCGACATATTGTAACTAAAATTGCTCTGACGTATTGTAACTAACATTGCTCTGACGTATTGTAACTAACATTGCTCTGACATATTGAAACTAAAATTGCTCTGACATAGTTCTGAATAACTACCATAGCAATTCTATACATCCTTTTTTCCTTCAGCCCTCCTATTTTCAATATTAATGTATGAATTAAAACTTTTACAATAAAAATATTGCAAAATTAATTATTATTACATGATATATATTTACTGAATAGTACATATTACCTTCCTTCCCATTCAGCACTTGACTCTGGCTCTAAGCAGCCCATGCTTTGAGTTGACAAAATGAGTCCTGCCATATATCATCTACATAAATCCTACATGGCTTCCCAGCAGATGGAGCATAAGACACACTGGGGCCAAAATATTTGAACCAAAATGACGCCCACAGATTGACCATACCTATTGCTTTAAAAGGTTATTGCTACTAACTATGTACTCCAAGAGCCCCAAAATATAACCAAATATAAACTATGAGTTATGTAATTGTTTGGACCTGGAAGCCAAAACCCTGCATATAAAAAGCAGGAAGATGGTGATGCCTATCAATTTAAACGATCATCAATTACAAGCCAAAGTACATCCCAACCAAACTTCTACAGTAACCTAAAAATTTTAACCTTCCAAACCACCACACTGAGTTAATTACATGTTTACTGTATATGAATAAAATGCAAATGTCAATACTAAGAATCAATTAGGGCTTAACTAACTTCATGGTAAAAGCAAAGTGCTAACAAGATTGTGATGAAAATTTAATAAATCAGTGCAGGACAGTGATACACACTCAACATACAATACTGTGCAAGAATTAACCCCAAACAAACTGTGAGACACTACTGTGCTCTAAGGTGCTAGGATATATGCAATATCCTTATCTCAAAATGCAAAACAGGTAATTAAGCAAACCGCATCTACAAGATATCTCAAAATAGCCCAAGCAATTTTCACTTAACCCAATATGTTTGTCTCTGCTCAAGAGATCTATTGTATGAGAAGAGACAGCTTGTTTACAGATGAAGCAGTCTGTCCAAAGTCAATAACATCAACGAGTACCCAAGATGGCCTGGACATCACAACCTAAGAATACCTTAACCCACCAGACCATCTTTTAGGACCACAGCCAAGGCTCATTTAGAGGATAGAATCAACTGTGCTTGAGTGTTGAGAAGTTGCCATTTCTATTAGTTCAAAAATTATCTCTATAGCATAGCAAACTCAATTTTCAATACACAAAACTGCAACTCACTTAAGTAACCAGCCCAACTTACTGATAAATTAACACCACTTACTAACTTTCACTAGAAACTGATAATTCATGACCTTTACTTGACATGTCAGTTCAACATCCTTCCTATCAATGACTAAAATTCTATTATTGTATAAAGAGGATATTACCAGATTCTACCTCCCTCTGATTGGCTTGGATTATGGTTTACCAATACACAAGGCCTTTGAGGTCTACATCTTTAATTCTTCAAAATGGCCAGATTGCCAAATAATGCCCCTTTATATATACTCGGGATAACAATCAAGATTTGAAGTATCAAATATGCAGACCCAAACATACTTTACTCTTAAACTGGCAACGGGACGTATACAAGGCTATCTACGAGACCGTTGATCTACAGGTCAGTCTTACCCCCCTAAATACATGATACAGTTTGGACTGTGGGCCACCATCGCAGGATTAGTTGAGCCCGTTGCCTTTTTGCATGCACAGCTGATCCTGCTAGGTGGGCCCCTGAACAGCACAAAGCAGGAGTTAGATAAAGGAAGTTAAATCATGGTCAACTCAAATCACATTAAGTGCAAAAGTCATAAAATCAAACTAGTAGAATGCTGAAAATCAGAAGTAATGACATATGGCCTTTATATTGATAAAATGTACTGGTAATATTTCACATAAAAAATATTCACTGACACACCATGAAAATTAATCATACCAGACTCTCACTCCTATGAGCAAATACTCTGCTAAGTAGATATTGTAGCAAATAAGCATTTTACTTTGTTCATTGTTCCATTTTCAAATCTTGTAATTTATATTTCAGTATACAAGTTTAGTTTTCTTCAAAATGCAAAAAATCTGCACATATAAGATGAAGAAAGAAATATTAACAAGTATCTCTCACAAAAGAAGTTTAGCTATTGACTCATGTATTCTTTTTAAGCCATGTAGATCCATTAGCATTATTCTTTTTAAGCCATGTAGATCCATTAGCATTATTCTTTTTAAGCCATGTAGATCCATTAGCATTATTCTGTTTAAGCCAAATGGATCCATTAGCATTATTCTTTTTAAGCCATGTAAATCCATTAGCATTATTCTTTTTAAGCCATGTAGATCCATTAGCATTATTCTTTTTAAGCCATGTAGATCCATTAGCATTATTCTTTTAAAGCCAAGCCATGTAGATTCATTGGCACATCACCTAAATATACATAAGGCTATCTAGAAAATCATTGTTCTACATAACAGCTACACCCACGTAACCACTAACAAACACTTTCAGCCTGATGACTTTTTGCAGGAGTTAAACTAGTTAAATTATTGTCAAACATTAATATGGAACATGGATACTATTCCTGAAAACTGGAAGTAATAACATTAACAAGACCAATTTTTTTAACATTAGAAACAAAAGGGGTAATATATCACTAGATAAAATGCTTACTGGCACCATGGAGTCAAATCACAGATATGCAAATGGATCATGACTGAAAAAGAATAAGCAGCAATATTCCTTCTGCATGAATTATAAAGAACACAATACACTATATGCTCTAATACATAAAAATTAACAATCTGGAAAAAAAAAAAAAAGGAAATGGTTATCACTACAGAACCCACCTACCTGAGCAATATCAGCCAACACAACATCACTTTTACAAAAATACAATAATTAAGAGACTGTACAGTACAAAAATCAAAAGGATTGTCATAATGCTAAAGTTATAAACACAGATTATATATATATTTTAAATATAAGCTATTTCATGTATTTACAAATCTACAGATAATGGCAGATCTATCTTTCATATAATCTGAACACTAAATTCAATACAATTTGTAAATATTATGCCCATTATAAAGCACGACCTGTCATTGTCTGCTGATCTGTTGTAAAAATATAAAATTTCACACATACTACTCAAGTGACACACAATATAAATGACATCATCAACAAAATAGCTATTTTAAATCAATGAAATATAAACAAGCACATTATTTAAACAGGTAATAAACTTTTGCAATAATCTACTGCGATAATCCACAAGCTTTAAATACTGTACATTTTACAAATCTCTCTATCCACATGACTCTTCCATACAACAATTTTAATAAGCAAATATTTTATTAGTAGGACATCATCCAGTTCAAAACCCCTAAGTAACAGTCTTCTTCCGGAACTGAACCACCCACTATTCATGTCAGGACACAACTACCTGAACCATGAAACTAATCCAACATAGAAAAACTGATGATTTTCCAAAAACCAGGTTGCCATATCCAGACTACAGCAGCCATGTCCAAAAATAATGGTAATGTATGGCCCTGATGACTGAGTACCTGGACCCTGCCTCTTGCAAGTTCAGCCACTATATAAACATGACACAAAACTGTGTGTGTCATATTTTGGACATCAAATATTGGGTAAGATGGGCTTCTGGACATACTTGGAGGACTAACACTAACTGGGGAATCTGAACAGAAACAATAATAAGCAGATTCAGTTATTCATGCAGGCCTAGATCTTGTAATAACAAAAAGAACTTCACAAGCAACCAAATGAGCACATTTAGTCAATAGATAAAAATTCTCAGAAGCATTCTATGAAAGATACCTATAACCAGGCTGTCACTCTAGGCCAAAAATGCATAAAGCACTACCTAACATACCAGGACAATATTGGCATATTCTGGCCATACAAGGACAAGAATTGGATTGGATTGGTTTGTAGAATTTAGGCCAAAGGCCAAGTGCTGGGACCTATAACGTCATTTAGCACTGGAAAAGGAAATGGATAGTAAGAAGGTCTGAAAGGCATAATAATAGGATGTTGAGTGAATGCAGATGAGAGAGAGAGAAAAAAAAATTAACCAATTTGTATTTTTTCATAAAACTTACAAAACCTTCGGTCTAACATTAGGATAAATACTCAGCACCAGCTGGAAACTGGTAAAGTTTAAAAATAATTTGTGTACACAAGGGAATATTGGCATCTGTTCTTGGTTACGAGACATGTGGAGCCAAACTGCCTAAAAAAAAAAATTGTCTAGGACAACTGAGTATAATTTTATAACTGCCATATCAACCATATAAACAAGCTTATTTTTGTCCTTAACATTCCATTTCTAAGACAAATGAGTTACTTCATAACCACCATATAAACAAGCTTATTTCTGTATCCTGAACATTCCGAGGTTCACTACTCTCTCCTATGTCAAGAAGAAGAGGGATTCTCTACACATACTCCCCTTTATGGTTTAAGTGTGTCCAATCACTCAAGGGATGTGTAACATCATCAGACACTCAATGGATGGGTATAGGTTAAAATTTCAAGAGGTAATCATATTTAAGCCTGAATCATTACCTTGTGGAGGGGCAATATGCTGAAGCCCCTTTGTGTTTTTGTATGCCTGTATAAGTCACCAGAAAAAGTTTTAAAAAGCTATCATGTGTAAAGAAAGACCCTGATAACAAGTATCTAGGAAATAGTTAAAAAGGCACAATTCCCGCTTTCCTGTAAGTTTGGTCACTTGTTTCTAAGGTAAATCAGAGCTCTTATGCAGAGCTGTAAGATATCATAATGGTAGCCAGAGTGAGAATGCATGTTTTGCATAATTTCTTTTTATAAAGATATAATTTCTACTGTTTCCTCTATTCTAATCTTTTCTATTTTTAATAAAATTTGTTAAGATATATAAACAGTAAGACCAATAAAGCAACGAAAATGTTTCATTATCTCTATAACAATTCAGTTTTTTTTTTATACTTTAATTATATAAGTACTATACATAATGAATATGAAGCCAAACATGTTTGTCAGACATCCAGAGGTTAGATTTTCCTAGCAAAATTGTTGCAGGATGTACTGGTTGGGTTAACATTACATGTTAAAACACCACTACACAACATGGCAATTACATTATGACATTCATCTCGCACACTCAAGATAAGATTAAGTGAAATATTTTCATAAATAAATTTGAAATGTAACATCTAAGCTAGACATCTCTTACTGTTTAGGTAACGAAAAAGGTCTTAAAATAACAGGTTACGATAGGCTAGGAAACATGGTCTGGCTTTTTTAAAGGGCATCATTTGGTGATAAGAAGCATTACTGTTTCAGCTAGAGGTCTTAATGCTGGATAAACATCCTAAAGTGATGTAAATGGTAGGTCATGATAGGTTTATTGCCTACATTAAGCCTGTGTTGGTATAGAGCAATGCAAGCTAATGAAAGCACTGTTATTGGTCGAGGACAAATTTGGATCCTGAGAGAACATTTTTAAACTACCAACTATTTCTTAAAAGATAACTAACTGCGGTATCCGAGAAAACTTGGACATGAAAATGGTATGATAAATGGGGTCTTTAATAAGAGGTCTAGAAAAAAAACCCTATTAATAATAATAAATCCATTACATATCCAGCAAAGTTAACAGCTGAATATATGGGGAATGGATAGGGAAATGTCAATTGCAACCTTTGTTAGTTCAACTCTTCATTCAAATCTAAGGAAGGCATTCCTAACTGGGTGCTGAGCAAGAACAAGGAGCAAAAATGAAGTTTTATGATAAAACGAAGTTTAATGTATACTTACCTGGCAGGTATATATATAGCTATATTCTCTGTTCCACCTGGCAGAAATTTTCAAAACTCGCGGCAATCGCTAGTAACCTATTAGTAGTTCAGGCAACCACCACCCCGTTACCGTGGCGCTAGCGCTAGGAACCGTTCCCAATTGGCCAGATTTTCTCTGAACCCTGTCCCCTGAGGGGAGGCGGGTGGGAATTAAAATTATATATACCTGCCAGGTAAGTATACATTAAACTTCGTTTTATCATAAAAACTTCATTTAATGTATGACACTTACCTGGCAGGTATATATATAGCTGATTGACACATTTGGAGGTGGGTCAAGGACAGCAACATTCTTAGAGTATAAAAATATTATTAAAATATTATTAAAACTCCAGGTTCCTTACCTGCTAAGGTAGCTGACTTCATAGGTCCTGCCTCTAAGCCTGCTTAAACCTTAGTAGCTCTCAACAAGGAAGTGTCCTGTCTGTTGAAGAAGCTAAGACTGGAACTGACAACTGGACGTGACCAATGTGTTGACAGATCCTTACAGCCCTCTTATGCCACGGCATTCAAGCTAGTAACAGATCATTTACCTGAACTACACACACACCATCACCCGATAATACAACACAACTGAGAAAAGTACCGCACCCTTTTCTCAGACGACCTAGAAACCCAAACACCATCACCTAATAAAAACAACTAGCTTACAAGAAGGTTATGGGGTAGTAACTCCTTTGCCCAATACTGTACCCGAGGACACGTATGGACCTAGCGTCTGACAATTATCGAAGGTTGTCTGAACGTCCCTAAGATAATGAGACGCAAATATTGAATTAGTTCTCCAATATGTTGATTCAATAATTTCCTTGAGGGCTAAATTCTTTTTTAAAAGCTAATGAAGTCGCCACTGCCCTTACTTCATGAGCCTTCACTTTCAAAATACCAAAGCTCTGCTCTTCACACAACATATGAGCCTCTTTAATTAAATCTCTCATGAAAAGGCTAGAGCGTTCTTCGTCATGGGTCTAGTGGGGTCTTAACTGAACACCACAGAGCATCAGACCTCCCTCTGATAACTCTTGTTCTTTCTAAATAACACATCTCAATGCTTTTTCTCACTGGGCAGAGAACTCTTTCTTGCTCGTTACCGACCAATTCAGCTAGACCCAAAACTTCAAAGGATCTTGGCCAAGGATTAGCTGGATCCTCATTTTTGGCCAAGAAACCTTCTTGGAATGAACACACTGCATTGCCGTGTCTCCATCCCACCTTCTTCGATATGGCCTGAAGCTCATAACTCTTTTAGCAGTTGCCAATGCTACTAAAAAGATAGTCTTCTTAGCAAGATCTCTCAGAGAGGATTCCTCTAACGGTTCGAATTTGCTAGAAGTTAAATACTTCAAGACCACATCCAGGTTCCACGCAGGTGGCCTGCCTTCTGATTGTTTCTTCGTCCCAAACGCCCTAATCAGATCTCTCAGATCTAAGTTATTCGAGATGTCTAGATTCCCTGTGTCTAAACACTGAGGTTAGCATACTCTTATAACCTTTAATTGTCGAAACTGACAAGTGTAAATCCTTCCTCAAGTAAAGAAGGAAATCTGCGATTTGGGTCACAGAGGGTACTGGATGAAGACACTTTCCTGTTTTTACACCACTTCCGGAAATTGTCCCACTTCGACTGATACACCGTGATTGTGGAGGTTCTTCTGGCTCTAGCCACTGCACTGGCCACCTCTCTAGAATATCCCCTCGCTCTGACCAGACGTTCGATAGTCTGAACGCAGTCAGACCCAGAGCGAGGATATTCTTGTGAAACCTGTCGAAGTGGGGTTGTTTGAGTAAATCTACTCTTAGAGGAAGAGTCCTTGGCGTATCTACTGTCCATTCCAGTACCTCTGTGAACCAACTTTGGGCCGGCCAAAACGGGGCTACTAAGGTCATCCTCGTTCCTTTGCTCTCCCTGAACTTCTTCATCACTTCCCCAGCACCTTGAACGGAGGAAAAGCGTACAGATCTAAAGTTTGACCAATCCATCAAGAACGCATCTACCGCCACTGCTTCCTGGTCTGGAATCGGAGAGCAAATATGTTGGTAACCTCTTTGTTCTGGCTGTCGCAAACAGATCCACTACCGGACGGCCCCACAACTTCCACAGGCTCTGGCAAACCTCCATGTTCAACGTCCACTCCGTCGAGAGAAGTTGCTCTCTCCTGCTCAACAGGTCCGCACCCACGTTCTCTCTCCTTGTAAACCTGGTGAGTATCACGACCTTTTCCTCTTCTGCCCAAAGCAGAATTTCTTTTGCCAGATTGTAAAGGGGAAAAGAATGAGTTCCCCTTGCTTCCGAATATATGCCAGAGCCGTGGTGTGTCCGAGTTGACCTGCACTGTCTTGTTTCGAATCAACTCTCTGAAGTGCTTCAAAGCCAAGAAAATTGCCAACAGTTCCTTCCTGTTTATGTGCCACTTTGTTTCGTCCTTTGTTCCAAAGTCCGACACCTCTTGAGGGCCTAATGTCGCTCCCAACCCGCGTCGACGCGTCGGAAAACAAGACGAGGTCTGGGTTCTTCTGCTGAAGCGACATCCCTCTTGCTAACCTGCCTGGAGTTAGCCACCACTTTAATTCCTCCTTTACTTCGGTCGGAATTAGAAACTGGAAGGAATCCGGTTGCGATTTTCTTGGCCTATGAATCCTTCAGGAAAAACTGAAGAGGTCTCATGTGCAGTCTTCCTAAAGAAATGAACCTCTCTAGTGAAGAGAGTGTGCCCAGTAGACTCATCCACTCTCTTGCAGAGCATCGGTCTTTCTTTAGAAAAATCCTGCACTTCTGAATGCATTGGGCTTGGCCTTTCGGGGGACCGGAAAAAGAAAAGCCCGAAAAGTCACTGCCGATATCTGAATCCCCAAATAAACTATCTGTTGTTTTGGGCTCCAAATGGGACTTTCCCATATTCACTACCAGACCTAGGTCTTTTGCTAAGTCCAAATGTTTGACTTACGTCCTCCAGACATTGACTTCTCGACTGGGATCTTATCAACCAGTCGTCCAGATACAAAGACACTCTGATCCCTCTTAAATGTAGCCATCTCGCCACATTGGACATCATCCTCGTGAATACTTGAGGGGCTGTGCAAAGGCGAAGCATAGGGCCTTGAACTGAAAGACCCTGTCCTGAATCACAAACCTTAGATACTTCCTGCTTCCTGGATGAATCGGAATATGAAAGTATGCGTCTTGTAAGTCCAGAGTCGCCATCCAGTCCCCTGGACGTACCGCTGCCAGTACTGAATCGTTCGTCTCCATAGTGAACTTGGTCTTTTCTACGAAAAGATTCAGTTGACTACGTCCAGCACTGGCCTCCAACCTCCCGAGGACTTTGCAACCAGGAACAGACGGTTGTAAAATCCCGGAGATTCGTGATCCAGAACAGGTTCTATTGCTCCTTTCTCTAGCATGGAAGCTACCTGCTCCCACAGAGCCGCTTTCTTCTCTAAATCGTTGTAATTTGCCCCGAGGGCTCTCGGAGATGTTGCGAGAGGAGGTCTTTTCACGAAAGGAATCTTGTACCCTTCCCGAGCTACGTTGACAGCCCAGGGATCTGCCTTCATTTGTTGCCAAACTTCCCAAAAACCTTGAAGTCTGGCTCCCACTGTCGTCTGGAGGACGAGTTCTCATTCTTTAGAGGGGGTGGGGGTCTTGGCTCCTCTTTTCGCGGGTACTCTCTACCCCTAAATGCGGGTCGAGTGAATGTTCTTCCTCGAAAGGGCTGTTGCGACGGTCTAGTCTCCTTTGGCGTCTTCTTCACCAACTTGGTTGGTAAGAACTTCTTAACCGAGAGACGAAAGAAGATCTTGAGTGGCTTTCTGCGAAAGGGATAGAGCTATATCCCTAATCACCTCTGAAGGAAACAGCTGTTTCGGAAAGGGGAGAGAACAGTAATAATCCGATTTCTGAGAGTTAGAAACTCCTTTTGAGGGGAACGAAACACACAGCGATCTCTTCTTAAGCACTCCTGCTGTGAATAACGAAGCCAGCTCATTCGTTCCGTCTCTAAGAGCCTTATCCATGCAGGACATAATGCTCTTAGCTGTTTCTAAGTCCTGCGAATCCTCTTCTCCTATGGAATTCGCTAGCGCTCCCAAAGACCAATCCAAGAAATTAAAGACTTCAAAAGTCCTAAAAATCCCTTTAAATAGATGGTCAAATTCCGAGGACGTCCACCAGACCTTGGGCCGACTGTAACGCCTGTCTGCGGGAGCTGTCAAACTATACTGAGAAGTCCCCCTGGGAGGAGGCAGGTACTCCCAGGCCTAGACTTTCTCCAGTAGCGTACCATACTCCTGATTTAGAAGCTAACTTAGCTGGAGGAAAAACAAACGAGTATTTTCCCGCTTGCTTTCTTGTCCTTCATCCAGTCATTCACCCGTTGAAGGGCCTTCTTTGCCGAAATTGACATCGTCATTTTCAGGAAGGAGGACTTCTTTGGAGTCCTAGTCTTGGAAAACTGTGATAAGGGGGATAACGGAGCTGTCGGTTTAAATTCCCCCTCAAAAACAGCAATAAGACGTGAAGTCAGAACCTTATAATCTGAAGAAGGTTCTGTATTCTTTTCTTCAATTACTTCCAACTCTTCTTCTGCTGAAGAAATATCTTGCAAGTCGTCGTCGTATTGACGCTTCGTTGACGGACTAGCGTCCTGCCGCCTGCGTCCTGCGGCTCGCGAGGTATCGGCGTTCCTGCCGCCTGCGTCCTGCGGCTCGCGAGGTATCGGCGTCCTGCCGCCCTCTCGATGTCTTGCCGCCTGCGTCCTGCGGCTACCGATGCGTCTGCGTCCTGCCGCCTCTCAATGTCCTGCCGCCTGCGTCCTGCGTCCATCGTAGACACGCCTGCTTCCTGCCGCCTGCGTCCTGCGTCCACCATTGGTCCCGCGTCCCCTGACGTTTGCGTCCTGCTTCTTCCGACACTATTTTCCTCCTAACGCCAGTGCGCCCTGCGTCCTCGGCGAACGCGTCCTTGTCTTCCCTTTTCGAAGACTTAATGGGAAGGAAAATCGTCCTTACGCCTCGAAGATGCTTGTTCAGGAGCATCCCAAGACTTCACCAACACTGCCAACTTGGACTGCATTTCCCGTAAGAAATGCTTCGTACCATCCTCCTGAATGGTAGACGACGAAGGACGAGGATTACGAGCTGGACTGCGACCTAAAGGAGAGCGATCTTGTACTCTACCCGACGGAGGAATACGAGGGGAGGATCCATAAGAAGATGGAGGCGATTCTCCCAAGGCAATACCATGCCGAGACGGACGTATATCGCCAGTGCGATTTGCGTCCTCTCTAGCACGAAAAATAAAAATCCTTTTCCTCTTGATCGGTACTGCTTCCCCGTCTTCCGAGGATGACAACACCTCAGGACTACTCCAAGCCTCACTATCTTGCACCTTTCTCTCGAGAGCAAGTTGATGTCCTGAACGTCCTCTTGAGTGGGCGAGACACCACTGCATACCGACGTTCTCGCTCGGAAGTCAAACCTTCCGAGGACCGACACTTCCCAGTTACGCCTTTCTGCGGCGAACTGCAACAGCCTGGGAACTTGCAACAGGACTCTGTCGAAGGGACGCCTGACCGTGTCAAAACCTCTCTCGCCTCCCTTCGACTGTCGACATTGCCTTCTCCCTTGGGTCTGGGAGCTTGACAGAGGTTCTAGGTAGGAGCACGAGAGAGACGATCAGACGCCCCTCCACTACACTTTCACTGACATCGAAAGCACTAACTTTGTCTGTAAGTCGCTGTATCTGGTCGCCATGGACGCAAGGGCAGCGAACACTTTCACAATATTTGTATCGTTCGTCTCCTCCGATACAGCAGCGGGCGCAGGAGATACCTGGGGAGAAGGAACTACCAATTCTACATTAGAAGGAGCTGGAGAGGAAATACAATCACTCCTTTTACTCGAAGAATTTGACTTCTCACTACGAGAAACAGATCTCCTTACACGATCTTCTCCAGTCTCTCAACGTATTTCATAAAGACCTTCCATTCCTTCTCTGATAAATTCTCACATTCAATGCATCTATTCTCCCAAGTACACACATTCTCCCTACATTTCTTACAAACGGTATGAGGGTCGACCGAAGCTTTCGGCAGTCTTACCTTACACCCCTCTTTTACACACTCTAAACATACTTCCAGAGTCAGACATCTTAAAGAACAATCCCAAGCGAATGCCAAGCTAACGTTTCCGAGTACAATACCAAAATCCAAGATCAGTCAGCAACGAGAATGAAAATTCTAGCAGGGCAACCACCAACAATGTTGCGGTTCGGCTGGCAGAGAAAATCTGGCCCAATTGGGAACGGTCCTAGCGCTAGCGCCACGGTAACGGGGTGGTGGTTGCCTGAACTATAATAGGTTACTAGCGATTGCCGCGAGTTTGAAAATTTCTGCCAGGTGGAACAGAGAATATAGCTATATATATAACCTGCCAGGTAAGTGTCATACATTAAACTGGAGCTTTCTTACAAAAGCACCAGCTCTTCCTTTCATACAGACATTCTTTGTACATTCTGCTTACATAACCTTAAAGATCTTGCAAAGGAATTTCTCTGGTACCTTAAACTTTAATGTGATTCTTTCCTACTTTCTTCTTTTGCAGTTTTCCAGTCGTTCAGCTGATTCCGTAAATAATTTTTTGACAAGTAAAAAATAATTTCCATAGTTTTTTCCCTTTTAACATCTCTAACCATCTCTAAGGTGACTGAAATATATTTTCCTCATTAAATTTCTCCTCAAAACTCATTATCAAAAACCAATGTAAATGAACAATGTCTAAATTTCTAAAATAATCAAAACCTCATTTAGGAAAATGTTGAAGGTATACTGCTAAAAAAAACAAAAAAACATGAAAAGACAGACAAACACAGCTGGATGCTGCCTATAT
>NC_087200.1:182226980-182252019 GCF_015104395.2 Macrobrachium nipponense | reverse complement strand
GGCTGGTCCAAGAACCGAGCCTGGTACGTACGACGACGTGGCGGGATCCTGAGGTGGCGGGGCGCACCCCTCACGATCACTCCTCAATACCTCGCCCCTCCCGGTGTAACCCGAGGAGGTTGAAGGTATGGGAGAGGCAGACCTGACCTCTCTCCTCGCTCACTTGGCAGAACCAGCGGGCTTGGAGGACTGCAGGCGATCGCCAACCCGCGGTGGCGATCGAGCTGCAGACCTAGTCGAGCCGTCTCGCTGTGGAGAACGGCTGGACCCAGACAACAGCGGCCCCGGTCTCGTGTGTCAGAGGAGCTGGTGCTGGTCGCCGTACCCGATCGCTCTCTGTGAGAGCGACGGTCAGGCGACCGGCGAGCTCCACTGTCACGGTGAGACCGGTGCATATCCTCACGGTGCGTCAGTTCGCTGGTACCAGCCGTGGCTGGTGCCGGCGAACGGGGACCTCTTCCCAGCCTCAGCCCGTGGCCGGTCGTGGACCGTCACGTCCGCCCGCCGGGTAGCCAGCCGCTCGCCGTGAGAGCGAGAGCTGGTCGGTGAGAGTCGCGTGAGCGCTGTCACCAGTCTTCCGCTCCGTGCCGTGAACCTGACGCTGAGCGGTGGACTCAGAGGTCTGGTTCCTGGCTGCACGGGTCGCTGGTAGGCGACCGTACACTCGGTACCTCTCGCGAAACGAGCGGCCGAGACGGATCCTGCTGCCGTGGCCGAACCACTAACAGCAGGTGAGGAAGTGCCGTGTTAGCCGGCACCCCTCTGGCCACCCCCCCCGTAGTCTTCTTCCTTGCGGGAGAAGAGACGGGTCCTGCTCCCGAAGGAGCAGGGCGACCAGCGGAAGAACCCCCCGTCTCACCAGAGCGAGACGGGCCCTTAGAAGCTCCCGAAGGAGACTTCTTAGGGGGGGAGGGGGGGGGAGGCGCCTTCTTCTTCTTAGGTTTCGGGGGAAGTCCTTAGGAGAAGAAGAAGGGGAAAGAGGCGGCAGACGACGACGACGACGAAGAAGACGATGAAGACGACGACGACACCTTCCTCCTCTTCTTCTTCTTCTTCGTCAACCTCCTCAGGACCGACGTCAGATCTGTCATCCAGGACGGAGCCGGGGGCTGCTGTTGCCGAAAGCAACAGGGTCCCGGACGTACCTGTCCGAACAGACCAGCATCGGGAGCAGCGGCGCCAGGAACAGGGGCAACATCAGCAGAGGTGCGAGCATCACAGGAACGGCAGTCGAGAACGGCAGGAGCAGGAACAGGAACAGCAGCGGTGGTCACGGCAGGTACGGCAAGCTGTGTGGACGGTACAGATGGTCTAACCAGCGGCACAGACATCATCGGCACCGGTGGGGAGGTCCAGGGGCGAGCTCTTCGGGCACATGAAGTCCGGTCGTGGCAAAACGGCAAACGCAGGTGGCGGCATCACACTCACCCGAGTTACGGCGACTGGCCCCTGCACCGATGTTGTGGGTGTCACAGAGACCGCGTGCTGGGTGTACACCAGTGAGGAGGTGACGCGTAGCCAGGTGTTGTCAGGGTCGTGGTGGTGGTTGTGACCGTAGCGTGCGTAACCGCCACGGAGCCAGCGAGATGATAGAGCAGCCCCTGACACATCGGCACGCCCTGCAGTCCCAACGACGCCCACACCTGTCCGAGGTCATCCTTCACGGCAACCGCACCTGAGGAGGCAAAAGTCGGGTGATTAGGAGGATCCCTCTACCCGCATCGCCGCGAAGACGAGCGGATAGAGGACCCAGAGTACAACTCTACGTCGGGGTATCTAGCGCCCTCCTCCACACTCGACACATCGGGAGAGGAGAAGGACCTAGACACCAGCCCCCCGAAGGGGAAGGCGCGAGACGTGGAAGTTGACGCGGGCGGCAGGAAAGAAGACGAAGTGTCCCGTCACCAAAGGGAGTCGCGGGAGAGCTTTCCGACGACTCCTTTGCAGGCCTTCGCTTCTTCCTGCCCTCATACAAAGACCACTGCGCCTCCGACCAGTTCATACAAACATCACAGGGCTCGGCCCGGGTGCATTGCGCGCCCCCGGCACCGAGCACACAAAACATGAGGGTCTATCTCGGGGAAAGATCTGAATTTCCACATTTGCGCCCTTCGGTACCGGGCAAATCTCCTTGGGGTAGCGAGGCGCGGAGATTCCATCATTTAATGAATTCAGCGTAATTAATATGAAAAGAGAGAATACTGTACTTACAATCTTTCATACACAATTACAAACAAACAGAAAGCAAACGACGAGCAGCGGGCAGAGAGCGAACACACACGTCCATCCACTGTGAGGCCGAAAGCAAAAGTGATTTGTTTACCTCCCAGTCGCGCGCGCGCGCCTGTCGGACAAGCAGTTAACTACCGAACCCCTTGTTCGAAAGCTTACGACCTATCCAGCTGCCGCTAGTATCTTCCTATTGTAAAAGGACCGAAGGTTTGTATGCCGTGTCGGAACAATGTTTTTTTTTTTTTTTTTTTTTTTTGTTTTGTTTTGTATGGTGTTTTTACATTGCATGGAACCAGTGGTTTATTCAGCAACGGTACTAACAGCTTTAGTGACTTCCGAACCACGTCGAGCGTGAACTTCTATCACCAGAAATACACATCTCTCACTCCTCAATGGAATGCCCGAGAATCGAACCCGTGACCACCGAGGTGAGAAGCAAACACCAAACCAACCACGCCACCGAGGTTTTTACTTTTTTGTAGAATTTCTATGGGCCCTGCCGGGTCTTTAAGATCATATAATTTATTTGGAACTGGATGTTGTTCCTTTGCTGCATTATCTTCTTGAACTGACTGAGGGAGATTCAGGGATAAATTTCCAGTGGTCATCAACTGTGCTGAATTTTGTCCATCAAGGGGCCTAGGGGTACTAAAAACTTTATTCATGTTTATCATAAAAAAATTAGAGATAAAAAAAATAATAATAATAATAAAACATTTTGAAAAGATATCATTGGCTTTTTGTAAAGTTGAATCTTCCGCCAATGGCACAAGTGAGAAATGACTCCCAAATGTACACATCCCTACCCTACCCCTAAAGGGGGTGGCATAACGTGATTAGTATGCCCCAAGTGTAAGCAATACCCGCTTGGTAGGACTAAGAGTATTACGAAAATACAATTATCCCCATCCTAACAACGTCATGGGCAAACCGGACAGAATGCCGAGAGTTCTATTCCTAGAACCAGGTCCCCCTGGAATCCGTGGTCTAGCTCCACAGAATAGTTCCGCCTGGAAAACCAGGTCCAAACATTGTCGGGTAGATGATGGATCTACCACTATTTGTTTTCTTATTTATTAGATATTGAAAATTTTGACAAGTGGAAAAATCCACAAATATTAACCCAAATATATGTAATGTCATATGGGACTCTTAGGTTCGAACCTGGGAAGAAATCCCCGAGGTTCGAGAGCCCCCTCACCACGTCAAGGTGGTCCCATAATGAGGGGGACCATGTTAGGTGTACTGACAGCAGTACCCCTCACAGGGAGGATGGAGCCAAGACAGTTTTCCTAGGATCTGTCCATTGACTTACTGAAGACGAAGATTAATTTTTTTTTTTTGAAAGTTGCTGTAATTTGTCTCTGGTACATAACTGTCCTCATCATTCATACCCATTGTATGGCACATAATAGTTAAAATGCCTTGCAAATCACTTCCATATATTTTGTAATAATCTTAAATTTATGTAATAACCACTTTAATGCAGTACAGAATTTTAACATTTTTGAGTCGTTTACTGATTACCTCTAGCCAAGTTCCAATTAAGTTTTTATGGCATTTACTGTTCGTGGTAGTACTCGTCCTTTGTTTCTATACGACCAGTTATTAAATTGAACAAGAACTCATTTCTATTGCTTTACAGATTCATAGTGAATTATACATAAATAGACAATAGGTTCTTTAATTTTCTCCTGACATTTTAGAAAACAGGCACACCTCAGGAAAATTAATAATGACATCCATAATCACTTAGGATTATTCCTCAGATGTTTTGGATAATCTGGAGGGGCATTAGTTACTAATAATGCATTCTGGCAGCCATCCATTCTATTCTTACCATTACTGAGAGCAGGCTTTGAGACGGAAGGCCAAAGAATTTGTAGATTCTTATATGCACCTCTTACCTCTATATATTGCAATCAATCACCGTCCATGCTTTTACTGTACACCACCACCTTTGCTTACTTCAAAAGTAAGTTGACAAGGACAGCAACACGAGCAAAGGGATGCCCTAGGAAGCATCTCAAGAGCCTAACCAACCACCTGGTCGTAACTCCAGTTCTGTATTATTTCCTTTACAGATTTATTTTATGTGCAAGTGAGCATTGATGCACTGCTCTTTAAAAAAATAAATTATTTTCTTTCCACAATAATTTTTTTTCCTTGTATCATCTCTTCATTATAAGAGAATTATGAAGCACTTCAGACCACAAAATTGAACCTATGATTCAATGATTTAACAAAAGTAGGCTAATGGTTGAGACGATAAAAGGAGAGTTGGAATGAGGTCAAAGGATCTAAGTGTAATTTAAGTGCAGGTGCACTTAAATTACACATAGAAAAAAAAAAATTTATTTTTCAGTGACTAAGTACTGACAAATCATTCCAAAATGGCCTAAAAGTTTCGAAAATATGTTTCTTTGATGGATCCAAATTGGACAATCACTATTAAGTATCGGACAGTCATTGGTGTCTTGCCATGTATTACATTTCATTGGTCTGGATAAAGTATAATCTATGACCACAACAAAAGTGAACACTTTGATAATCATCTGCAAGAGAACCTAGTTGTTCAGTTATATTCCAATCCTTGCTTTGAAAACCAACCTAAAAGGTTCATTTTTGGTTTTCATTTTTAAACTTTAAATATGAACTTACACAAATACACCTAACGTGCAGAATTCCCTGTAGGAGCTTACCACTAAAGAATGCCTCACACTAACAAATCATACATCAAGACCAGCCACATTGCTTCCCCTTTTCTTCTATTTCTTCTAACGAGTTCGTTTTGCTTTCTTCATACATGCTTATCTAGGTTCTTCAACTTTATCTTCTTCAAATTCAATAACAAACCCACCGGCCAAGCCCTACAAGTCAAGCAATGTAACAAGGCGGTCTCTCACTAATGAACATTTATATATGCATAGTATCTAAGATTATCTGTGGGTATACAAATGTTAGCATATGCACAAGTCAATGGATATAAAAACCCATGGCCTTGAATTGCTGGCAGACTTACAACACACATCCTAATGACATTGAAAATCTAATTAAACTCCACACTGAATCAATTCCACCAAGTTGCCAAATTAGTGACATACCTGACAACTCCCCTCCCACAATACTTAACCCTTAAACGCCGACTGGACGTATTTTACGTCGACATTTTTTGTCTCTCGGGTGCCGACTGGACGTATTTTACGTCGACATACAAAAGTTTTTTTAAAAATTCGCGGAAAAATACTTTTAGGCCTACCAGCCGAAAACTCTTGAATCACGCGCCTTGGGGGATGCTGGGAGTTCACGGATCAAGGTGTTGTTTTGTTTACAATCGTTACGCAGGCGCGCAAGCGCGAATTTCTTTCTTGCCGCACTAAAAAGTATCTGTGACACATCTCTGAAATTATTTCGTCACTTTGACATAATTTTTGTACCATTTTAAATTAGCCGTTACATAGAGTATTATATATGAAAATGTGCGCATTTTTATGTAGAATCAACAAAAAAATACTCATGATTGTAGCTTTTATCAAGTTTTAAGATATTTTCATATAAATAACGATAAGTGCCAAAATTTCAACCTTTGGTCAACTTTGACTCTACCGAAATGGTCGAAAAACGCAATTGTAAGCTAAAACTCTTATATTTTAGTAATATTCAATCATTTAACTTAATTTTGCAACTAATTGGAAGTGTCTAGCACAATATTTCGATTTATGGTGAATTTATGAAAAAACTTTTTCCTTACGTCCGCGAGCGGTAAACTCTTCCGAAAATAATCATACATGCGATTTTTTGTGGTAATGTTTGCACCATTTTAAATTAGCCGTTACATAAAGTTTTATATATGAAAATGTGCGCAATTTCATGCACAATACAACTAAAACAACCCATGGTTGTAGCTTTTATCAATTTTGAAATATTTTCATATAAAAAATGATAAGTGACAAATTTCAACCTTCGGTCAATTTTGACTCTACCGAAATGGTCGAAAAACGCCAATTGTAAGCTAAAACGCCTATATTCTAGTAATATTCAAGCATTTACCTTCATTTTGCAACAAATTGAAAGTCTCTAGCACAATATTTCGATTTTATGGTGAATTATGAAAAAAATAACATTTTCTTTACGTCCGCGCGGTAAACTCTTCCGAAAAAATCATACGTGCGATTGTGGTAATGTTTGCACCATTTAAATTAGCCGTTACATAACGTTTTATATATGAAAATGTGCGCAATTTCATGTATAATACAACAATAAATAGTTGAAGGTTGTAGCTATTCTCATTTTCGAAATATTTGCATATAAATCACGATAATAGAAAAAAAACCACGTTCGGTCAAGAATTTGACTCTACCGAAATGGTCGAAAAAAACGCAATTGTAAGATAAAACTCTTACAGTCTAGTAATATTCAGTCATTTATCTTCATCGTGAAACAATTTGAAGTCTCTAGCACAATATTTAAATTTATGGTGAATTTTTAAAAAAAACTTTCCTTCCCTCCGCGCGCGGAATTCTCTGCCACAAATCTCCGAAATGCGTAAGTCCCATTCTCGGAATATATGCTCCGTTTCATATTAGGCATTTCATAGTTTTATATATGAAAATGTGCGAAATTTCATGTAGAATAAAACGAAAAATATTTGAAAGTTGTAGCTTTTCTTATTTCCGAAATAATTGCATATAAAAAATATATATATAAAAAATTCGACATTCGGTCAACTTTAGCTCGTCAGATATGGTCGAAAACTGCATTTGTAAGCTAATATTCTTACAGTATAGTAATATTCAATCATTTGTCTTCATTCTGAAACATATTGGAAGTCTCTAGGACAATATTTAGATTTATGGTGAATTTTTGAAAAAAATATGTTTACGTAAGCGCGTTACGAATTCATTTTTTATTTTGTGATAATATTTTCTCTGTGTTGCTTTTATCGTTTTACAATGTGTTATATATCAAAATGATCGCAAGTTTAAGTGCACATTACAACGAAAAAAAAGTAACTTGTTACCTTCAACCGTTTTGCGCACAGCGCGATTTTTTGAATACAATTATAATAATGAAATTTCCGTGTTTTTTTTGCGCTATCATATATCGCATTAGTTATATATGATAATGATAATTTTTTTTTTTTCATTTCTGATGGTTTGCATACTAAACTTCAAGCAATGACAAAAAAAGGAGCCAAAAATGAACTCTTTAATCTTGAAAACTAAGCGCGCTGTGATTTTTTGAAAAAAATATTTTTTCCGCTTACGCGCTCACTCTCAAAACCCTCAAACCACAGGCATTTATTTTTATTTACCGCTCCGGCGTTTAAGGGTTAATGAATTCCCGCTGTAACATAATCATACAGCAATGAAAATTGGTATTCATTTCTTCATGCAATACCAAGTCTTTTTAACCAGAATCAAAAACAGAAAATCTTCCCTCTTCAAGCAATGTATCAAATCCCAAAGGCATGTAATAACATAACATGTCTAAAAAGAGCAAAACTATATATAAAGCACTCATTAAATATTCTCCCATATGAGTATAAACAGGGGCTAGAAAGAAATAACCTGTGTTCACTCTGTCATCTGTATTTCTTATAACAGCATACATACATTTCAAATATTACAAAGAAAAACCATTTGACTACCCTAGGCCTTACACACTAATATGTATATGGAAGATGCCTTTATCTGAAAAATAAGTGGGTGCACTTTCACAAACATAACTATGAAAAGTAGAAAAAGAAGATTGATGTTTTTTAGTTTTCATCATCCTACCTCTTTCATCTGACACTTAAGCAAAATAATTCATAGAAGTGTTTGTATAATGGCACCCAATATGTATGTATATACTTGGACCCTTAAGAATGAGTTATGACAGTGAGATTACCTTCTTATCAACACCTTTATTATGGCACGCAAGTTCAAATTCACAATTATTTCACAAGCATGTCAAGTTCCTAAGAAAGAGAGCATGAACAGTTTCCCAAGCAAGAGCTTTTTCTCAGAACAAGGAAGGAGGCGTCAGTTACTGGTAAAAAAGCACCCATACCAATAGTTAAGTCAATGATACCCATTACATCGATCGTGATTTTTATGTAAATTCTACAAGTGGCCTTCCTTGACCTTACTTGAATCAAAACTGTCTGTGGAAATAACACTTCAATTGGCACTGAGGATTACTGGTTTAAAAAATATTCAATATAAATATTTGCAGTGAAAATGACAAGACTACACAATTTAATTTCTTGGATAGTTAAACATTGGATAAAAACAGCTTCTAACAGACTACATTTGGTCCAATATCTTGTGAACTGAAATTTACAATACAGTACTGCAACTACCATTTGTTTACTTTTAGATACCACAGGTAATAATGAACTTTTACAAAATAATTCTAAAACACAAGCAATATTGCAGAATTAAAAAGCATTAAAATTTTCCTATCATTCAAATCTGAATGAACTACAATGGGATGGTTACACCACCCTATGGAACACTAAGTGACCCTATTAATAACTACTTTTAAGTACACTGATATAAATAAATATGCTTTCCGGTCAGTCAAAAACCAAGATAAAACTTAGTCATTCTGGAATGAAGTAAACACATTCTGAATGTATATACATTTAAAAATATTTCCACTATTGAAGGAACTGCTGTGTATTGTAATTCAACAAATAGTTTACACATTTCACCTACGTCTGTAATAAAATAACATTAAAATGATTTACCCGACAGCAGTTCAGTTAACAATGCAAACAACCCATGGCGCATAAATATGAAGACAACAATTTTGATACTGGATAAGATGCTTTACACACTGTCTCATGTTTTCAGCAGTTTCAATCATCCAAAATATGTGTATATCTCTACAGTATAGTATTTGTAATTTTTAAAATAATCTTTTCTCATGAGAATAAAGACTGTGAACATTACCCTCACGCTGTGCTGAAATTGTGCGTTTCTCAAACTTGAGCTCACCTGCGTACATCATGGATCTGTAAACAAACAACAACATCAAGACTGATGCTGAAGTAACCTTACAATCTACAAGAGTTATGGCATGTTGAAACTTAGGTTATGGAACAACCCAGACATTCTTGGATACCATCCTGGGGTTATATGTGAAGCGTTGGGAATGTTGTCAAGGATACAAAACAGGACTTATTTACTAATTAATGATACCCAATGAGGTACCTAGTCATGGCTAACATTGTGATACCAAACATAATAAGTATAAATAATGTTTTGGCAACACTTGAAAACTGACAAGTCATGGTAAAGAAGAATGAATTTATTGACAGAATTCTAACATATTAAAATGCACATTACTGCAACTGGCTGATGCAACAAAACCAGCAAACCAAACCATAAAATCATCTAAGCATTTCCCTTCAAAATCAACGATATACAAATAGAATAAAGTAAAGGAAACAGCAGGCAAATTAACACCAGAGGGCCTCCCAGATCTGTTGAAAGCTGAACAGCTTACAAAAAATAACAGGTTAGACTGACACTAAAAAAATAAGGCTTTCAAAAACTTGTTGCAGCTTTATACAGGGTAAATTTTTATCAATTAAATTATTTTTTTAATATTTAACAAAATTGTAAAAGTCAATTGAATCCAATTTAATCAATCATAAAATGCCTCAATTATCTATGAGGTGAATCAGATCGCAAACATCACAGCACCTTGACTGGGTACGAATAAGAAGAAATAGGAATAACAACTAATAGCCCCACAACAGGATAAAATATATAACACCACAAAAAAAGTAAAAAAAGACAATGAGATCAGCCATAAGTGCACTTTCAGAAAACACATTCCGTAGTCATATTTTCCAATCAAATGCTGACTGTCTGCAGTATCTGCACCAACAACAACAATACTGAAATCAACTGATCACTAGAACGTAAGAAGAGTCAATCACTTTTAGGTATATTCTAAACATGAAATAAAATGTTCAATGCAATACATGTGATCCCAGACAAAATATAGTCATAGCTTCTAAGCATACCATGGGGTGAGTTTTATGAGTTTGTGTTTGCCTTAAGGCTTCTAATTTTTACAAAGCATTTAAAAAATAATTATTTAACATAATGTCTACATTATTGAAATTCATGCACCTGCTTAAGCCAAATATCTTTGGATTAAGTTATTAGTGTTAACATGAAACAGCCCCCAAGAATAATTATCTAGTGTAAATATCACAAAATATGTACATATTGCATTTTCCTCTCTGAACTTTCACAGCATTTTCCTCTGAGACATCATCAATATATATCCAAAACACAGAATGCTCCATCTTGAGAACTTGTCCTGAAAAATAAATAACCTCTAAAATGCTTTGTGTGCCCAATCAATTTTTGCACTGCACATCATAAGTAATATCCAAATATGCAAACAGCTTACACAACAGTATGCTAATTTTTCAACTACCAGACCACCAAGATAAATTGCCAGTCATATGCCACAACAACAATCACATCAATACCAGGTGAACAAGATGTGCATAAACTAAGACCACTTTATCATAAAATAACAAAGCAACAGAAAGCAGCAGCCTCATACTGCAAATCTTTAAGTGAAATTAAATCCTGTGAGATACTATGTGCTGCATGCAATCAGCTTATTCCATTATAATCATTATTCCAGTTAAGACAAACTTGTAACTGATAGGAAATCATAATACTGTACCGAAGATAGTATGACTAAAAACATCAAAATTAAAATAAAAATATATAACGTTCAATATTATAAAAGCACAACAACCAACCACTCTATAAAGAACAGGCAAAAGCATCAACTTCCACCTACATGGTCAATAATACATAAAAACCACAGAGATAATTCACAATTACATTACCATTTTCATTATATTGAATAATGTCATATATTGACTGCTGACCACAAAATCATGTAAGTGAATGAAAACAGGGTCACAAGCAACCTTTCCACTTCAAAAGACAAGTTCTGTAACTTCTTGAAATCAATCTTTCAATCCCCTTTGGCTGTCCTTTTAGAACTACATCTTGCACATCTCTTTGCTTTCTTGCTGAACAGAAGTTTGAAAAATAAACAAAAACTGATGATTCTGGTAACTTGCTGTTTGAATTGCAATGCAAAGCATCAGGGTCTCAGCAAAAACATCACGATGACATTAAAGAGACTTTAGTAAACTGGAACCATCGTTAACTTTTCAGTGAAAGAAGATTCAGAGCTCCACCACATTAAGGTTGCGTTGAGGGTCTAGCTAATAAAGACGTTTTTCATATGAGTGAAGACTATGCACGCCACCTTCTCTTTGCGCTGAGGTAGACCGTCTTTCAAGTTTCAACTCGCCGCTGTACAGCATGGCCCTGGTCAGTTGAAAGGGATTGTTTTTAGCTGACCTGCACACAGGGGGTGATGATAATTCAACTTATACTGCACACTTGAAAAAGCTATGAATTTTCAGTATTCCACCAAAGAACCTTTACAATTCGCATGTTAAATATTAGTTGGCATTAGTATTTCAAGTAATGGTTGTCAAACAATCAAAGTATGGTATACTCATTGGATCAATAAACTGCCTCCACTACCAAGGACTAAGGTGAAGAAGCAATTGCGCCCATGCTTGTGCCACATTGCAGAGTTAAGGAATATCCTAAAACCCACATGCAGCAGACAGAAGCTTGAGTTTTCCACAAAGAAAAGGCTACTACAATAGGTACATGCAAAGAACTACTGTGCTGGCTGCTATTCAGTACCTGTAAAAAGCACAAAAAAAATACCTGGATGCATGCATTATTCTTTCGTATTACTTTTTAACTAATTTCAATCTACCACAAAACAACCTGCCAGAGAGAGAGAGAGAGAGAGAGAGAGAGAGAGAGAGAGAGAGAGAGAGAGAGAGAGAGAAGAGAAGAGAGAGAGAGAGAGAGAGAGAGAGAGAGAGAGCCTTTTTGTTAAAATACACTGAGATTTTGTATCGTTATCACTTTCAAAGTTAATTATCTTCAATACGACAGGACCGTATACAAAGCCACTTGAACAGCATAATGATTATGTATGGTGAACATGCCCAATTAACCTTTCACACCCTCACTTTAGCAATGTGAACTAAGGAAATCCCTGGAACACACTATGGCAGCTACCAGAAAACACACAGGTAATTTAATCACATACAAATGTGCCTTCAACTACTGTACACTGTTACAAAAATTTAAGATATCCACATGTGACCTGACTTTAAGACTAAGATATGTTAATTCTTCAAAAACCTCAAACTAGAACTAACCCCATGCCCAAATAAAAGTCAGCACTATATAGACAAGTGGTCTGATTGAACATTAATTAAAAGAAAATAATCCCTATACATAGCTAAAATCCTGGAATCATACCATCCCTATTCCAAAAGCCCATCCATAGGTACAGTAGTACATTACATGGATAAGTATTTATAAATAGTCAGTGTACTGTGCAAATTTAATCCAAAACTACCCACATATCCTACAAAGCAAACAAGAAAAGGTCACATGACTAATATAGAAAAAGAGTTCCATACCCGCTGCATGAAAACATCATACAAAAGGCATACTTCAACAGTCTTCCTAAAAAAATACTAAGGAGAACATAGTGGTGCTCTAAACCTGCTTAGCATAAGCCTCTTAACTGTTGTTCAAATATTTGGCTTGACACATGACAAACTTTCCCTCCACACAGAAGTTATGAAATTAATGAGCCAATAAAATTCTTCCTTTGAAATTATATATAAATAAAAAATCTCTAGATTCTGATATATTTCTTTAAAAAAAGGTTGTTGACAAAGAAAAGCCAAGAACTGCACTCAAGAAGCTTCAAGCAAGCTCCAATCCTTCAAGGTGGAGACTAGCAAAAAGGCAGGATATCTGATAAAACAAACATCTCATATATAACTGCCTATGGAGGAACTTTAAGTAAGAGACCCATTCTGAGATCAGAAGCAAATACCTTAAAGAAAAAAAAATATATAAAAACCTATGACTTCATGCTGCTTTGTATATGTATAAATACTCACAAAAATCTACTATATTTTACTAAACTTTTGCCTTCTTAAGCTTTTGTAACTCCAGGTTACACTTTTCTGGCAGAGAAGGTGATCCCACATACCCATGCTTCTGCAAAGGCCTACACCTAGTATAGTAGGAAACCAAATACAGTCCATGAATACGCACATATACAAACCGTTTAAATAACACACAAACTCATCTCAACCATGGTCAAACATAGCATAACCCTAATTCTAAGAAGTCAGGACTCGATCCAATTTATGAATCAGAGCCATAAAAATACGACACTGGCAGTTTACTTTATAATTTTGTATGCATAGGGGATGCAATCATTTTTCATAAACTTTATTCCCAGCTTTTGAATCTGCAAATCTGAAACTTCACATCTCACAAAACTCAACTGAACTGACATCATCTCTTACGTACCTTTGCATGTAATGATACCCAGGTTGTAAAATATGAATGAAACTGAAGTTCATTAAAAGACAAAAACTAACCAAAATCTGAGAGGTTTCCACTCTATTCAATTCTTACCTCTCAATATCTGGTGTTAAAAAAACTTTTCCAAGATGGCTATGTAGTTTTTAAACTTGACTATTGCATATAATGATGATAATAAACAGTAAAAATACATTTATGATAAATAAAAATATTAATTCATCTCTTTTTAATTATCATAAAACAGACCATGTAAAGAGATTTTATACCATAGCCTCAAATATAACAAAGAGCATTAAAAAGGATACGGGTGGGTAGGCCTACAATCTTGAAACAATCAGGACAATCAGGCACCATTCACCAGACACTCTCTTACTCCCTTTGATTTAGTTATCACTTATCTTGCTGAATTCACTATCAGATAATACACCTCACCCATAGTTTTCAACACTGAGCAAATATCACTGCTTGCAAGATCAAACTGATTATGCATGGTTAAGAAAAAACATCATGGAAGATAAAGCAAAAACAAGAAAAAAATTCAGGCTGATATATTCACTCTATGAACACTATGTGAGAACCAATATCAAAATAAACAGTTATATTTTACTAAGCTTTGCATAGTTACAAGATTAGGGTGTAGATGTAGAGAAGTTCCCTAATTTCAACTTCTAGAGAGATCCTCTACTACCAAAAATACTGTAGTGGGCAATTACTTGCTAATAATAAAGAAATTTAGCACTTAAAGTAGTTTCACCACCACTTCATTTTCAAGGATTTTTGGCTTTGTACACTACAGGTAGTGGTAATAACAAGCAATATTTAAACCAGTCAATGCATTGCTTTAAAACTGGTTCTAATTAACAACTTGGACCAGGAAAAACATACCTCACTATCAAAACTAGAATTCTGTAGTAAGAAATTTGAACTTGTCTCCCCCAGGAATTAAAGAAATCAGGAATTGTCTAACTTGTAATACACAGAGCATCTCAATACTGTACAGCGAAGATACTGGAAAAGCATGTCTAACATACTCATTAATGCCAAAGTGATGCATGACTAGCCATCCACTACACCTACTGCCATTGCAGGGCAACTGCCTGTGTTGTCTAGGACAGTTCATTTAAGAAATAGCCACCCCTGCTACTCCAAATACCTGTATAAATATTAGACACCCCACAATGAGATTTTTCACTAGCTTCCGAATGTACTTTAGACAACTACATAATGACCCATAACCTCCCAATCCAACTGAATGGAGTTACTACAGGTCATATTAATAAAGTTAATTGATGCATGTTAATAAAGCAGGATATATTGAACAAAGTGCAATTTTGTCATCACTATTATTTACAAAAGGAGAAATACGGGTTTCACATGAATCAAAATCACAGAAATATGTTAAAAACACACAGCATACATAAAGAACATGAGTCAACAGAGTAATTCTCTAGCATGAAGTTATTTCTCCCATTTGATTATATGCTACTCATATAATAACATGAATATCAATACACCAATTACAATCTTTTTGATGGCCAATATTCACAGAAGTTCAGTTTACAAGCAGTTTGAAAGGGTACCTAACACAAGAGGGGCATTGTACCTGATCATTAAAGTTTATTTTTATGGAAACTAGTGGGCTTTATCATGATCATAAATCAGTTTAAATAGAAAAGTGTCACATTTCTAGACTCCTATAGAGGTTGACCAAAGGATTTGTTCTTGATATGTACTGAAGCAATGTATAGTTACATAAATAATATGGTCAGCTAGGTAGGACAGGACCAAAGGATCAGATTTACAGTAAAAAGCGGCATGTAATGTAACTGGGGTTCTTTTGAGTGGTACCTTACTTTCCTAGATGGAGTGATAGAAATACTATGTACACTTCTTGGAAAAGTTTCACTGAACACCAATGAAAAATGTAACATCACTGAATTAACATTATTAACACGTGTAATCCATGTATTCCAGGCACTAGAGTAAATAATAAGCGAGAGGCATGAAAACCATTGCATGGTAGCAGTCATTCCTCAGATCTGCAATAATAATAAGGTGAACACCTGCCTTTACGGCATCCTAATGATGTCTTTGTGGGCATCCTAATGATGTCTTTGTGGAAGAGTAACCCATGAATTATTTCCTAACAATAAGGTAGAAAAGAGCTGGAACCGATTCATAATGAATCACTTTACTGTCCCTTTTCTACAAACAAACAAACAAAAAATTCTTGATGGTCACAATACCTCTCAAGCAGCAACAATATACCCAAAAACGAAAGAAGAAAAAAAAACTGAGAAAATGTTTTATCAAATGAAAATTTTGCTGAATGAACAGACATCATCAGTTTCAATACATATACACTCCAGCAAAATTAAGAAGTGAAAGGAATGCAGGAAAAATACCTCAAAACTAGTAGTACATCTACAGCGCAATTATAAAAAGCGAATGATGAAAAGATCATTTGAAATCAAGCCTCAGTCTTTACTTCAAAGTCATTCAGTGCCTTAAAAACTGGGTAAGAATTGAGAGAAAATATCGAACCAAGATTTTGGAAAAACCACTATTACAGGCAAAACTGTACAAAGTAGAATATACTGAAATCAAATGTTTGAAAGAAGAAAAATTTCAAGAATTTTAACAAATGTGAAAGTCTTTTGCACAACCGCATGCAGATAAGTACAAACATTTCATACTACTATTATATTAAGTAGTTTAACCATACCACTGAGCTCATTTGCTGAGCTCTCTCATGGCTGGCTCTAATTATTTGTCTTTATCTAAAATAAAGTTTAGATTTTATATAAATGATTTGTTTCCAAAATTTCACAATCATGACTGTCAATTGTATTTGGGCCATCCACCCCAAAAATTGTTTAAATGCTGTGTTATTTCAAATTCTGTGCATGTATGGAATGGATTATGTGGGCTATTCGTAAATATCCAAGGGTCAAACAAGAGTGACCAATTGTAAGAAGTCAAAATTACTTTTGTACCATTCCTCTTGATATGGTGAATTCCGTAGGCCAACACTGGGATTAAATTGTTTAAATTGGTCAGAATCAAATTTTTTAATCTACAATTATATTCATTCATTGATTATAATGCGGTTTATAATGTTATTATATAACCACAACACCACTACTCGGAATATCTATAGATATTCTTGTCATAACAGTAGCTCAATAGGCTAATAAAGCTTTGGGACATCAATATAAACTTGACAGAATACTAATCAAGTATTATACCACCCTCTGATTTCAACTGAAGCCATAAAATTGAGGACGGTACCATCAACATCATATTGTTTCACTGCAAGAGAAACCTGCACTCAAATCCTTGACTTGCAAGTTTCCATTATCCTTAATCCAATCACCTAACAGTCCTGCAGCAACTTCAATTATTTCTACTAAATCCACATGACTGTTTTGCAATATACAGTACAAATTTGTTATAGTCCATAAATTTCATGATTCATAATCACTGCAGTAATATTATAATGAATAGTTTCGTGACTGATTTCTAGTAGTTTTGTTTTGAAATAAGTAAATCCAACATTCAATGAAAACGAAAGGCAGAATGAAGCATGCCAAAGCTTCAAAATGTCCAGAATGATGTTGTATTAACTGAAGAAAAGAAGGCATACAATAAAACTTTCTCTCGTAAATATCAAACAATCAAGACACTGAACCTAAATCCACATACACAAAAATGAAATGCTGAATCTTAACTAAAATGGGATTACAAAGAGTGAGAATTACTCGGAGTGATTAAAACAGGAAACAAACCAAGCCCTGAACTCCACATTGTAACTCATTAAAAAAATAAATTATGATAGGAAAGTCTAATGGAAGTAAAGCCACATGCAGTCTCCTGCCTAAAACCCAGTTATAACTATTGGAAAATAATTTGCACTATGACAGATTTAATAATCAAACAAGGCTGATTTAAAACTCTCTGACACATATACTATGACTACCTCCTGAAACATAAACTAAGCCCTCTTTACTGCAAATTTTTAACCTAAGAAATGTTTGAGTGAAACTTCACTAAGCATTTTTAAGTCATCCAGTTAATGTTAGATTTGGTTACTTTGCCAGACCAATATCTCAAAAGGAAAAATAACCAAATTGTCACCAAACATGATGTTTGGGATTATATTAGCAAAATAAAAAAGCTAAAATCAAAATATAGCAACCAAGATTTCTACTATAAACTGGATCTAAAGGCAGCAGGCTCAACCTCCAAAGTTGAGTGATAGTGCACTTTCCTGTTCCTAAATTATTATCAACCTTACCAACAACCAAACTGGGCCTATGAAGCTGAACAATCTTAGCTCCAATAATTCATATTTGCAAATGGTACTTTTAAACAAAGCCTCCCAGTTTGCATGTAAAAATTTAGCCCCTATAATAAACCAAAATAATTACCTTAAGCAAGAAGCAACAAAATACCTACATGCCCTAAAAGGTTGTTTTTCACTTACCTCAACATTGAGCACGACTTGGATCCAATGTCTTGACAACCATGTTGAATGCCACATATCAAGTAAGGTAAAAAGCGTAAAATGGATCCCTTGTCAACTATGGAACCACTGACTCCCTGTGCTACCTTTATGCCATCTCCTTCCCTGAAAACAACAACCACATTTAAAGTGAGAAAATCATTCAATTACAAAATAACTTATGTAGCCTACATGCAGGACTTGCAAAACTTCACTCACTCTGATTCATAAACAAAGCACTCAATATAAACCAAAATATCTTCAGATTACACAATAGCTTAAGTAATATGTACAAAACAGCTGATTCAACCTACTTTAGTTGGATACAGCAACTAGCACAAGCAATTTCTTACTAAATTGTAATGCTCCCATACAAATGTGGCATTTAAACTCACTTAAAATAATCTAAAATTATACAGGTATATGAAAATCATCTGACAGGTAAAACATTTTATCCACATTCCCACTAAGATGTTAAATATCCAATCACATAGCAACAGCTGAATATAAATTAAGTGGCTTAATCTCAATTCTCTTCCCATTAACAGAAACAACTTCTCTTGTGATTGCACAATTCTCCTGAGTGATATAACGTCTTGTTTCCACAATAAACCTGCTTATTTTCTCCCATAAGAATAGCACAAACTATTGTAACTAAAATTGCTCTGACATATTGTAACTAAAATTGCTCCGACATATCGTAACTAAAATTGCTCTGACGTATTGTAACTAAAATTGCTCTGACGTATTGTAACTAACATTGCTCTGACTTATTGTAACTAACATTGCTCTGACATATTGTAACTAACATTGCTCTGACATATTGTAACTAAAATTGCTCTGACACAGTTCTGAATAACTACCATAGCAATTCTATACATCCTTTCCTCCTTCAGCCCTCCTATTTTCAATATTAATTTATGAATTAAAACTTTAAGCACAATAAAAATATTTCAAAAATTATTTAATTACATGATATATTTACTGAATAGTACATATTACCTTCCTTCCCATTCAGCACCTTTACTCTGGCTTTAAGCAGTCCATGCTTTGACGTTGACAAAATGATAGTCCTGCCATATATCAAGTGCATAAATCCTACATGGCTTCCCAGCAGATGGAGCATAAGACACACTGGGGCCAAAATATTTGAACCAAAATGACACCACAGATTGACCATACCTATTGCTTAAAAGGTTATTTGCTACTATGTACTCCAAGAGCCCCAAAATATAACCAAATATAAACTATGAGTTATGTAATTGTTTGGACCTGGAAGCCAAAACCCTGCATATAAAAAGCAGTAAGATGGTGATGCCTATCAATTTAAACGATCATCAATTACAAACCAAAGTACATCCCAACCAAACTTCTACAGTAACCTAAAAATTCTAACCTTCCAAACCACACACTGAATTAATTACATGTTACTGTATATGAATAAAATGCAAATGTCAATACTAAGAATCAATTAGGGCTTAACTAACTTCATGGTAAAAGCAAAGTGCTAACAAGATTGTGATGAAAATTTAAT
Organism: Macrobrachium nipponense; assembly: GCF_015104395.2. Taxonomy (NCBI): domain Eukaryota; kingdom Metazoa; phylum Arthropoda; class Malacostraca; order Decapoda; family Palaemonidae; genus Macrobrachium; species Macrobrachium nipponense. Next base: position 182,232,272 of record NC_087200.1, on the reverse strand, counting down.
AAATCAGTGCAGGACAGTGATACACACTCAACATACAATACTGTGCAAGAATTAACCCCAAACAAACTGTGAGACACTACTGTGCTCTAAGGTGCTAGGATATATGCAATATCCTTATCTCAAAATGCAAAACAGGTAATTAAGCAACAGCATCTACAAGATATCTCAAAATAGCCCAAGCAATTTTCACTTAACCCAATATGTTTGTCTCTGCTCAAGAGATCTATTGTATAAGAAGAGACAGCTTGTTTACAGATGAAGCAGTCTGTCCAAAGTCAATAACATCAACGAGTACCCAAGATGGCCTGGACATCACAACCTAAGAATACCTTAACCCACCAGACCATCTTTTAGGACCACAGCCAAGGCTCATTTAGAGGATAGAATCAACTGTGCTTGAGTGTTGAGAAGTTGCCATTTCTATTAGTTCAAAAATTATCTCTATAGCATAGCAAACTCAATTTTCAATACACAAAACTGCAACTCACTTAAGTAACCAGCCCAACTTACTGATAAATTAACACCACTTACTAACTTTCACTAGAACTGATAATTCATGACCTTTACTTGACATGTCAGTTCATCATCCTTCCTATCAATGACTAAAATTCTATTATTGTATAAAGAGGATATTACCAGATTCTACCTCCCTCTGATTGGCTTGGATTATGGTTTACCAATACACAAGGCCTTTGAGGTCTACATCTTTAATTCTTCAAAATGGCCAGATTGCCAAATAATGCCCCTTTATATATACTTCGGATAACAATCAAGATTTGAAGTATCAAATATGCAGACCCAAACATACTTTACTCTTAAACTGGCAACGGGACGTATACAAGGCTATCTACGAGACCGTTGATCTACAGGTCAGTCTTACCCCCCTAAATACATGATACAGTTTGGACTGTGGGCCACCATCGCAGGATTAGTTGAGCCCGTTGCCTTTTTGCATGCACAGCTGATCCTGCTAGGTGGGCCCCTGAACAGCACAAAGCAGGAGTTAGATAAAGGAAGTTAAATCATGGTCAACTCAAATCACATTAAGTGCAAAAGTCATAAAATCAAACTAGTAGAATGCTGAAAATCAGAAGTAATGACATATGGCCTTTATATTGATAAAATGTACTGGTAATATTTCACATAAAAAATATTCACTGACACACCATGAAAATTAATCATACCAGACTCTCACTCCTATGAGCAAATACTCTGCTAAGTAGATATTGTAGCAATAAGCATTTTACTTTGTTCATTGTTCCATTTTCAAATCATGTAATTTATATTTCAGTATACAAGTTTAGTTTTCTTCAAAATGCAAAAAATCTGCACATATAAGATGAAGAAAGAAATATTAACAAGTATCTCTCACAAAAGAAGTTTAGCTATTGACTCATGTATTCTTTTTAAGCCATGTAGATCCATTAGCATTATTCTTTTTAAGCCATGTAGATCCATTAGCATTATTCTTTTTAAGCCATGTAGATCCATTAGCATTATTCTTTTAAAGCCAAGCCATGTAGATTCATTGGCACATCACCTAAATATACATAAGGCTATCTGGAAAATCACTGATCTACATAACAGCTACACCCACATAACCACTACCAAACACTTTCAGCCTGATGACTTTTTGCAGGAGTTAAACTAAGTTAAATTATTGTCAAACATTAATATGGAACATGGATACTATTCCTGAAAACTGGAAGCAATGACATTAACAAGACACAATTTTTTAACATTAGAAACAAAAGTGGTAATATCTCACTAGATAAAATGCTTACTGGCACCATGGAGTCAAATCACAGATATGCAAATGGATCATGACTGAAAAAGAATAAGCAGCAATATTCCTTCTGCATGAATTATAAAGAACACAATACACTATATGCTCTAATACATAAAAATTAACAATCTGGAAAAAAAAAGGAAATGGTTATCACTACAGAACCCACCTACCTGAGCAATATCAGCCAACACAACATCACTTTTACAAAAATACAATAATTAAGAGACTGTACAGTACAAAAATCAAAAGGATTGTCATAATGCTAAAGTTATAAACACAGATTATATATATATTTTAAATATAAGCTATTTCATGTATTTACAAATCTACAGATAATGGCAGATCTATCTTTCATATAATCTGAACACTAAATTCAATACAATTTGTAAATAATTATGCCCATTATAAAGCACGACCTGTCATTGTCTGCTGATCTGTTGTAAAAATATAAATTTCACACATACTACTCAAGTGACACACAATATAAATGACACCATCAAATAGCTATTTTAAATCAATGAAATTATAAACAAGCACATTATTTAAACAGGTAATAAACTTTGCAATAATCTACTGTGATAATCCACAAAGCTTTAAATACTGTACATTTTACAAATCTCTCTATCCACATGACTCTTCCATACAACAATTTTAATAAGCAAATATTTTATTAGTAGGACATCATCCAGTTCAAAACCCCTAAGTAACAGTCTTCTTCCGGAACTGAACCACCCACTATTCATGTCAGAGACAACCTACCTGAACCATGAAACTAATAACACAGAAAAACATGATTCCCAAAACCAGTCATCCAGACTACAGCAGCCATGTCCAAAAATAATGGTAATGTATGGCCCTGATGACTGAGTACCTGGACCCTGCCTCTTGCAAGTTCAGCCACTATATAAACATGACACAAAACTGTGTGTGTCATATTTTGGACATCAAATATTGGGTAAGATGGGCTTCTGGACATACTTGGAGGACTAACACTAACTGGGGAATCTGAACAGAAACAATAATAAGCAGATTCAGTTATTCATGCAGGCCTAGACCTTGTAATAACAAAAGAACTTCACAAGCAACCCAATGAGCACATTTAGTCAATAGATAAAAAATTCTCAGAAGCATTCTATGAAAGATACCTATAACCAGGCTGTCACTCTAGGCCAAAAATGCATAAAGCACTACCTAACATACCAGGACAATATTGGCATATTCTGGCCATACAAGGACAAGAATTGGATTGGTTTGTAGAATTTAGGCCAAAGGCCAAGTGCTGGGACCTATAACGTCATTTAGCACTGGAAAAGGAAATGGATAGTAAGAAGGTCTGAAAGGCATAATAATAGGATGTTGAGTGAATGCAGATGAGAGAGAGAGAAAAAAAAAAATTAACCAATTTGTATTTTTCATAACTTACAAACCTTCGGTCTTAACATTAGGATAAATACTCAGCACCAGCTGGAAACTGGTAAAGTTTAAAATAATTGTGTACGCAAGGGATTATTGGCATCTGTTCTTGGTTACGAGACATGTGGAGCCAAACTGCCTAAAAAAAAAAATTGTCTAGGACAACTGAGTATAATTTTATAACTGCCATATCAACCATATAAACAAGCTTATTTTTGTCCTTAACATTCCATTTCTAAGACAAATGAGTTACTTCATAACCACCATATAAACAAGCTTATTTCTGTATCCTGAACATTCCGAGGTTCACTACTCTCTCCTATGTCAAGAAGAGGGAATTCTCTACACATACTCCCCTTTAAGGTTTAAGTGTGTCCAATCACTCAAGGGATGTGTAACATCATCAGACACTCAATGGATGGGTATAGGTTAAAATTTCAAGAGGTAATCATATTTAAGCCTGAATCATTACCTTGTGGAGGGGCAATATGCTGAAGCCCCTTTGTGTTTTTGTATGCCTGTATAAGTCACCAGAAAAAGTTTTAAAAAGCTATCATGTGTAAAGAAAGGCCCTGATAACAAGTATCTAGGAAATAGTTAAAAAGGCATAATTCCCGCTTTCCTGTAGTTGTCACTTGTTTCTAAGGTTAATCAGAGCTCTTATGCAGAGGTGTAAGATGATATAATGGTAGCCAGAGTGAGAATGCATGTTTTGCATAATTTCCTTTTATAAAGATATAATTTCTACTGTTTCCTCTATTCTAATCTTTTCTATTTTTGATAAATTTGTTAAGATATATAAACAGTAAGACAATAAAGCAACGAAAATGTTTCATTATTCTCATAACCAAATTCAGTTTTTTTTATTACTTTAATTATATAAGTACTATACATAATGAATATGAAGCCAAACATGTTTGTCAGACATCCAGAGGTTAGATTTTCCTAGCAAAATTGTTGCAGGATGTACTGGTTGGGTTAACATTACATGTTAAAACACCACTACACAACATCGCAATTACATTATGACATTCATCTCGCACACTCAAGATAAGATTAAGTGAAATATTTTCATAAATAAATTTGAAATGTAACATCTAAGCTAGACATCTCTTACTGTTTAGGTAACGAAAAAGGTCTTAAAATAACAGGTTACGATAGGCTAGGAACATGGTCTGGCTTTTTAAAGGGCATCATTTGGTGATAAGAAGCATTACTGTTTCAGCTAGAGGTCTTAATGCTGGATAAACATCCTAAAGTGAATGTAAATGGTAGGTCATGATAGGTTATTGCCTACATTAAGCCTGTGTTGTATAGAGCAATGCAAGCTAATGAAAGCACTGTTATTGGTCGAGACAAATTTGGATCCTGAGAGAACATTTTTAAACTACCACCTATTTCTTAAAAGATAACTAACTGCGGTATCCGAGAAAACTTGGACATGAAAATGGTATGATAAATGGGGTTCTTTAATAAGAGGTCTAGAAAAAAAACCCTATTAATAATAATAAATCCATTACATATCCAGCAAAGTTAACAGCTGAATATATGGGGAATGGATAGGGAAATGTCAATTGCAACCTTTGTTAGTTCAACTCTTCATTCAAATCTAAGGAAGGCATTCCTAACTGGGTGCTGAGCAAGAACAAGGAGCAAAACTGGAGCTTTCTTACAAAAGCACCAGCTCTTCCTTTCATACAGACTTTCTTTGTACATTCTGCTTACATAACCTTAAAGATCTTGCAAAAGGAATTTCTCTGGTAACCTTAAACTTTAATGTGATTCTTTCCTACTTTCTTCTTTTGCAGTTTTCCAGTCGTTCAGCTGATTCCGTAAATAATTTTTTGACAAGTAAAATATAATTTCCATAGTTTCCCTTTTAACATCTCTTAACCATCTCTAAGGTGACTGAAATATATTTTCCTCATTAAATTTCTCCTCAAACTCATTATCAAAAACCAATGTAAATGAACAATGTCTAAAATTTCTAAAATAATCAAAACCTCATTTAGGAAAATGTTGAAGGTATACTGCTAAAAAAAACAAAAAAACATGAAAAGACAGACAACACAGCTGGATGCTGCCTATAT
>NC_087200.1:182154897-182226480 GCF_015104395.2 Macrobrachium nipponense | reverse complement strand
GTTTTGTTAATGTGTTTCATAAAGTTAAGTGTACGTACGTACGTACGTATCTGCCGTTTGTCCTCCTCCTCTGTCGCCACTTTTCGGAGATAGCCTTGCTCGAAAGGTAAGCTTCCACATTTTACTACATACGTACAGTATTTTCTTGTATACCATGTACACTAATACATTTATTTACAGGTATATTAGCAGTCCGTATTAAGTTACGTATTGAATGGTCCAAATTGTTGTAGTATTTCATTGTTTTATCATAGTCAATTTAGCTTATTGAAATTTACATGGGGTGTTTTGGAGGGCTTGGAACGGATTAGCCATTTTACATGTAAAATGCAGTCCAAGATACGAAAAGCTCACGATATGAAGGCCCGCCTCGGAACGATTATTAATTTCGTATCTCGAGGTACTACTGTACTATGAGAGAAAATGTCTTATGTATACAATACAAGGGTAACTTGATTATTAGTCATATGTTCTGTAGGACATATATGTTTAATTTATATTAACCCTCTTACGCCGAAGCCCTAAAATCAAAACCTCTCTGTATGCTGGCGCCGGTTTGGAGTGAGCGTGGAAGCGGAAAAACAAAAAATAATTTTTTCAAAAAATCACAGCGTGCTTAGTTTTAAAAATTAAGAGTTCATTTTTGGCTCATTTTTTTGTCATTGCCTGAAGTTTAGTATGCAATCATCAGAATGAAAAATAAATACCATTATCATATGTAAATAATGCGAGATATGGTAGCAAAAAAAAAAAAAATTCATAGATAATTGTATTCAAATCACGCTGTGCAAAAAAACGGTCAAAGCTAACGAGTTACTATTTTTTTCGTTGTATTGTACACTAAATTGCAATCATTTTGATATATAATACATAGTAAAACAATAAAGCAACACCGGAAAAATATTATCACAAAATGATGTACGAATTCGTAACGCGCGGACGTAAAAAAATGTTATTTTCAAAAATTCACCGTAATTCTAAATATTGTTCTAGACACTTCCAATTTGTTTCAAAATTAAAACAAATTATTTAATATTACGATACTGTAAGAGTTTTAGATTAGAATTGCAGATTTCGAACATTTCGGATGAGTTAAATTTGACCGAATGTCGAAATTTTTATATATATATTTTTTTATATGCACATATTTCGGAGATGGAAAAAGCTACAAACCTTCACTTATTTTTTATTGTATTCTTCATGAATTTGCGTACATTTTTGATATATGAAACTCTATAAAACGGCTAATATGAAAAGGAGCAAATATTAGGATAATGCGATGTACGTATTTCGGAGACTTGCGGGCCGCGAATCGGCGCGCGGAGTGAGGTAAATATATTTTTCAAAAAATTCACCATAAAACACAATATTGTTCTAGAGACCTCAAATTTGTTTCAAAATGAAAAAAATAACGAATATTACTAAGCCGTAAGAGTTTTTAGCTTACAATTGCGTTTTTCAACTATTTCGGTAGAGCCAAATTGACGGAACGTGATTTTTTTCTATTTATCGTGATTTATATGCAAATATTTCGAAAAAAGAGAAAAGCAACAAAAAATATTCAGACTTTCATTAACACCTGAATTTTAAAACTCTGGAAAACCCATTATGACTGGATTACTCCTATGGAACCAAAATCCTTTTGGACTTCAATATAAATATATGAGTTTCACTCAAGTATAAAAATTAATGGTAACCATACAATTTTCAAGAGCATTTCTGTGGATCATAAATACTGAGAGTCACTATGATTTATGGTTACTGTATGAGAGTTCATACAGTAACCATAAATTCATGTAATACATTACTTCAGAAATAAAAAGAATTCAGTGGCAAACTGAGCTAATCTCTACCCAGGAAGTTTTCCTCTAAACTTTACAAGTGCAAATAAATGCATGATGAATGCAAAGTACAACGAACTCAATACACTATGCACTTACACCATATCCACACATTAACAAGGATCTATCTCCTCTAAAATCAAATTGGAATTTCAGTACTTGTTACCATAACTTTCAAAGGCCTTGGTATTTTTCATTTCAAAAAAGGCAGAAAAAAAATCTTCATGGATTTTATGAATGAAAATGTCACTTACACTGAGTTACTTTAATCAAAATAACCTGGCGATATAATTACAAATTACCAAAATTATACCATACATAGTACATTGAAAAATTACTTTGGTTACCCAAACCTACTTATCATTATTTAAAATTATCTTGAATAAAGACATTACATTATCTCAAATCCATAACTTAGTAAGTTAAATCACTTTCTTCAAGGTCCCCCATAAAATGTAAGTTCAGACTCACCCAACATGAAAAAACAAAAAAAAAAAAAAAAAAAAAAAATAATAAACTATACATGATAACCATTAAACCCATAACTATAATTTACATAAGTTGAATATTTGTCTTAGCTTATGAAGATTTATTGGAAAGCTTCTATTTTATCAAGTCATTTTGCCCCTTTTGTTCAAGGTTATTACATCAGAAAGATAAAAGTCTTCCCCCAGTAAAGAGAAGACGTGATACCTCAAACTGGTTATTAAAATACATTTATCCTTTCATTAAACTTGTGGTTTTTATAATTCTTTTAATTAATTTTTATAAATCTACATACACTGTACTTTTCACTTTTAGCATTTTTTAATTCCATATATATACTGAAATCTGAATGCCTACACAGGAATACGACCTGAATGCTGAGGCTGAATCTTTCCACGAACTTATTCAATTATTGTTTCTGCTTTTATACAGGCAAAATGGATAAGGCACACAACCACTGAAATTGTTAAACAGCACAAAAAGCATCACTACCACACACCCTGCAACAACAAAACCAAGAACTGTGACAATTTTCATGTTCCAAAATATAACTACAACTTCCATCTCTTAACATCTCCTTTTTTAAAAGCCTTTCTCTTCATATAATTTTCTTTACCCAAAAGGAACGAATCAGTTAAATACATATCGTTTGTCATCTGACATTCAATTTACAAAATGCCTATAACAGCATTTTGCCAAAGGATTTACAAATAGTACCCACACATAGGAATCTTTTCTGTAACCTGGTTTATGAAAGATCTTTCCTAGCAAATATTCTATACACTGTACACAATCTTAATAACAAAAAGTTTAGAAGAGATCAGTCTGAACCAACTTCACTCTTTCATAACTAAACAGCAATAAAACTCATCACTAACAAATAAACATCAAGTAGCTGAAGAACGATGCAAAGCTTCAAGGTTAGACGACAGAACAGAAGCAGAGGTCTTTGCTTTGGATCTTCTGCCCAACAACGCACAGCAATGCCATTCATAATTGTTCGAGAAGTGTGTAGGAGTTAATGAGTACAGGAAAATGGTCGACAGGACGGTGGAATAGCTTTGTTACCTGAAAATCCAAACAACATGATAGTAATACAGTATTCTACCTTTAGAGTAATTAACTCCCCAGATGAAAAAATGCAGTTGCGTTTGTTGTGTCGTGCAAATGCCAGTTGGCAAAATAATGTTGACTTAAATGGGTGGAAAGGAAAAGCAACTTCACTTTGACAGTAATGACTGACTGACTGATTCATTACTTAACATTTTTTTAGTATTGGAGCATTTTGTAAAATTCATCACACTGACGTTAATCAATAGTCAATTGCTTATTTCCTTTCCTTTTTTTTTTTTTCAAAGTATCTGATTAGTGGCACACATGAGAACAATTATATATACCCATCCTCATGCAAATCAAATAGAAAGATGCATGAAACTGACAATACATATGTACATATACGGCTACAAAAGAATTGAAATAAAAAAACCTTGAAGCAATCAAGGGTACTTGTGAGGAACTCAATTCTGAGTGTGGATGATACAAGGTTGATGAGAAAATAAGGATAAGTTTGATAACGATCTTGACCTTAAATCACAAGGACTCTCATACATAAATGCTTAATGAGTTGCACAGACAATTGTACAAGACTAAGTTAAAATCAATTGGTTAAGTGGTTAGATTTATTTCAAACTTTACTTAAGTTCTGTAATTTCAGAAAACTTGAGTGTTCTACAGGAACTGACAATATTGTACAAGGAGTCCCAGTTTACGGCAAGGGCTCTGTTTCCGGCGGGGCGCCATAACTCGAAAAACACCATAAAACCGGTAACACCATAATAACAATGGAACAAATGGGCCTGTTGGCTGTACAACTGGGTACAGCACAGTAAGATGGGTAGAGTGATGTAAAATCAGGTTAACGGGCCCCCGAGCTAAGCGCCATAAAGTTGGAATGCAGTAACCAGAGACCGTTGTCAACCAGGGGACTGCCTGTAATTAGAACAGTAACTAATCAATAAACCAATTATGAGGTCCTGAATAACTTGCACAGACTTATCTATCTCAAAGATTGATTCATGATTATGGTCAGATATGTTGCTAAGAATAAAGTATGAGATGTTCAATATCAATCGCCTGGACTGGTGAAAGGGAAAGAAAGTGCACCATAACCAACGTTTGAGTCAAGTATCTCTGAGGGGCTTATAGTTTTTAATAACCTCAAGTGTGTTTACCTTTTATTTTCACTTTTTTACCAACCAAGTAAAGAAATTGTATATCATAATCCCTCCTCTTTTAACAATTGCATCCATCAACTCTGTATAGTGGTGGGGCAGATAAGAGTAATTTTTTAGAAGAATCGTGCAAATGATGATACAAGCATCAAATTTGGCACAATTGTTTCTCCAATGGATACTGATCAAATCTGCCTGATTGGACAATTGAAATCCAAAATGGCGGCCTTTTCAAGATGGCCGCCATAATAACAACCGAAGTTGATGTTTTGCTTAGAAATATTTGTAGTTGTCCGAATTGCATGATCTAAGTGTGGTTCCTAGGTTTTTAAGCCTGCTGATGTATATTTTCTAGTTTATAACATTGGTTAAGGCACTGTATTAAAGGAGTGATTGTCAGGCACTACCAAGGCACATTGGTGACATCACTGCTGTGAAACTCAGCATGGGGTTCAGTGTCAGCTAAATAGGAAATTTATGTTGGCATCGTACTGCAACAACCTACTTGTATCCTAAATACTGCCTAATCAACCCCAAATCAGTTAGGCAGCCGTACCTGAATGGACAGGACGTGCCAGTGTGGGAGAGCCGAACCAAGGATAACAGGGTTTTTAGTTATCTGAATGGTGTACAGATTGCAAGGGACTTATGACACTGGAGATGAATGATTGGACTAGGTGTATGGCACAGTGCAAGAACCTAGTTTTGTTTCCCATACAGGAAAGTGCCTATTGTATATTACAGGACATAAGAGGCCTATTATACTATTACGTGTACAGGGTGGTAAAAGGATAAAACCCTCGACGTGAACGTCATCGTAATCATGGATGCGAACTCTACTGGACGATCATGGAAAACAGACTGGACCTAAGTGTTGCTATGTCAGGAGGTTAAGAAAGAAGATCTAAAGTCTCCCAGGCCAATCCTGCCAGAAGAGGGGATGATGGATATATGAACCTGGCAAATAATATTCCTCTGTTTTCACTCACTCAATGCGCTACCAATCAAGCTAGACCCTGCAAGACTTGACGAATGTTCTGGAAAGAATAAACGTTGAGAAAAAATAAGGCACAATATCATGAGAGTTGCAGGCTTCTGTCACAACACAAAGTTACACCGAGCTGAAAAAAAGCAAGTCATGTAGGTACTAGTGATGAGGGCAGTACAAAATCTCCAAGAAACTAAAACAAAAGGATGCTTCTTCTGCGAAACTGAGGAGGGAGCTTAGAGAAGCAATGACAATACAAGTGATAGGAGAATAATGAATGCACCAAAATACTCAGTAATACAAAACTTCTCAACAAACTAAGTGCAGGAGATTTCGTAGCCCAAGAAGTGAAATATCACCCCTGGCTGTTTGGTGGCATTGTATAAACCGAGAACGGGCGCCTAAAGGTGCGGGAGCAAGAAAAAGCACAGGAACAACTGGAAGGATGCATATCAAATTGCTTTCTCTGAACTAGTCACCTACATCTGCAACATGAAAAATGCCAGTGAGAGGCCACCGATTTTCAAGCTTGCTGATTTGACCAAGCTTTATTTACAAAGCAAAGGGCTGGAACACCTTGGTGTTGACTCGCCTGATGTTCATCCTACTCGAGTCAAGGATCACTGCTTTTGCACATTCCACAGCTGCAAGCTAATCGCCAAGGATTGAGAAGTTCTGCTGGCTGTTGAAACGATGTAGGTTCAATCCAATCAGATGCATCCCATTATGGTGAAGCGATCCATCTAGCAAAAGTCGCTGGGATAATAAGACAAGACATGCTCCACCAAAAGTCAATTTCAGGCGGCTATTTTCATGACTAAGACTTAGAACAGGCTGTGCCACAATCACTGCTTCAGTTTGTATGCATGATCGAACATGGTGCAGACATCAAGTCCCAACTCCATTATGGAGCGTCGAAATCAGACTTTGCTACATCACAACTTCTACAGTACAACTGCTTTGCCAAATACAAGGAAGGAACGGATGTCCCACAGGCAGTGTGACTTGCAGAATTCTTCAAGCACCGAGAATCAGTCATATCTTGCATCTCTCAGTGACAGCGGCAAGCTTCATACATGAAAGAAGTCACAGCTGGTTGAAATTCTTGAAGCACACGTGAATGTCCCAGTGGCAGAACCAAAGGGAGATACAATCATCACTGACGGCACAGCACTTATGAATGTCTCCCCTCCATGTACTTCAAAGACATTTAATGACTATGCCAAAGAAGACATCATCCAAAAGTGGAATCCTATGGTGCTCAGTACAAGCGGGTGGACATAGTCTTTGATGTATACAAGAAATCAAGTCTGAAATCAGAGACGAGGTCAAAAAATGGGGAAAGAAATAAAAAAAAGTGTGACAGGATAAGCAAGACACCAGGAAACTGGCAAAGCCTTCCTTCATGACCCCAGCAACAAGACTGAACTGTTTCACTTCCTGACCGAAAAGATGTGTGAAGCAGAAACGACAAGCACAGTCATCGTCACAAAAAGGAGAGGATGCCATTTAGCAACAGTGAAGTCTCTGGATGCTGTGTCCCCATAGCTGTCATGAAGAAGCCTGACAGTCGAATATTTGTTCACGCTAGGGGATGCACGACTGAAGGGTTGAAAGTCTATAAATCATCTAGGCTAATGACACAGATGTGCTAGTCATAGCATATCTGTAACTGCCATCCTTCCAGAAACTAGGTCTTCATGAAATGTGGATTGCCTTTGGCCAGGAACCCATATGCGATGGATTCCAGTCCATGATGGTAGTTTCTGCAATTGGCTTGAGAAAGCTAGAGGGATCCCCTACTTTCACACCTTCACTGGATGTGACATTGTGTCTGCCTTCCGTGGGAAAGCGAAGAAATCTGCATGACAGACTTGGAATGTAATTTGATGGATATTACTGAAACATGCATCAATCTCAGCCAGCATCCAACATTGATTCGTGATCTTGACATACAGAGGCTGGAAAGATTCGTTATCCTCATGTACAACAGATCAAGCGCAGCCACTGGTGTGGACGAAGCAAGACTATATCTGTTTGCCCAAAAGCAGAGGCCATACAACTCAATTCCACACAGGCAGCCCTCAGAGAACATGCAAAGCGTGCAGCCTACCAGGCTGGATCATCTGGGGCCAGGCAAGCCACTGTAAATCCCACACATAAGCAGTCAAGCAGAATGGGGGTGAAACAAACAGAAAGAAGCAATGGCTGGAGATACATTGGACAACACTACCACCGCTTTGCAGCAAGCTGCCAAGAATTGACAAAGTGCTCCTGTAAGAAGGTTTTGCAAAGGAAGATGCAAGTGCTATCAGGCAGAGCTTCCTGCACATCACTCTGCAGCTGCGTATGAACAGTAGCAGATCGAGAAACAGCAGCACGATATGCATAACTTTTTGAAAATGTTCTAGCTGGGACAAAACTTATATTAAAGAAAACAAAAACAAACATCTTGGTGGTCATCTTGAGAAATATGTCTCAAGAGTGCTTTTTAAACAGGAGGAAATATAGTTCAGCAGCTTCAAAATATAGGAATCCACACTTAGATCATGCAAATCAGACAACTACAAATATTTCTAAGCAAAACATCTAATTTTGGTGGTTAGTTTGGCGGCCATCTTGGATTTTTCAATTGGCCAATCGGACAGATTTGATTAGACACCTTGGAGGACCACTTGTGCCAAAATTTAATGCTTTTATCATCATTTGCACAATTTTTCTGTTATCTGCCCCACTAATATGCAATCAAAAAAACCATTTCTCCATTTTCTCTTGCATTCAACTCAGCCAGCAACATCACCATTCTTCCACAAAAACCACAATTCATTTTATTTCAATCTTTCATTACCACATATATGTAATGGGGAGATTCCCGCATTATTCTTTAGTAAGCGTAAGTAGCACGAATGTCAGGCAAAACCAATACACCGGACTATTTCACACACTCAATAAAAAAAACGGCGACCCGGCGACACCACGGCATCTTGCCTTTCTCTCGAAGACGCCTCTATCAAAATTCTCCCATAGACTTGTGTATGAAACTATTAAAGGGAAGAGGCGCACACACACATACGAACGAACACTTCGTTAGCGCCTCACGATTCTAGCTGCATCCAGTTTCACAAAGGCACTTTGATAAGAGTTCATAAAAAACTGTCGTACATTGACTTGTAACTAAGCAGTTTTATCTCACGCCAACCCCCATAGAAAACTCATTGTCAGCTTCTCTCGGGTCGTCGCTCCTGCACTGTTCTTCACATTCCATAGGTCATAGAGAACATATGGCAATATAATTATTAATCAAAACCCTAGGCGTTATATATACACTTCCATCACCGTTCTGTCCCCTTCTGCACATAATTTCCCATCTCACAATCCTCACATGACATTTGTAGCCATTCTCATACACACAGCCTCCCAGAGTGTACAACTGTCCCTTTCTCACACAGTCTTGGCAGAGTAAAACAACTGTCACCACATCTGTAGTCTTACATTTTTCAAGTACACCAAAACATCTTCACTCTTTGATCTTACTAGACCCGGATACCTGTTCCCTTTCAATTGGTTGCATAAGTGCCATACTAAACCACATCTCTCTTAAATCATGATGTACTATCATACACTACTTCTCTTGCCTATCACACCCATGCTTATTCATATATTACAGACTTATTACGTACCTTGCGTTCTGGTTCATTTTTTTTTTTTCTTTTCTTTTATAGGGTGCAGGGTTGAATATCACAGTACATTTCATTATGGGGTTCACTCTATTTTCAGATTTTAAGTTTTCATCACAATTTCACAATACAGTGGTACCTCGAGATACGAAAGGCTAGCACTTACGAAAAACTTGAGATACGAAAGTAATACGAAAATTTAAAAATTTTACGGCTCTACATACGAAAATTGCTCAAGATACGAAAGGTTGTTGCTGTAAAGTCCGAGATTCGCCTGGACCACCGATAACAATTTTGAAACTTGTGCGCCGCCAACTGAGTAGACTCACCACCATCCTCCCGCTCTCCCATTGGTTCCTGATGCTAGTCACTGCCATGAGAATCCTTCTCTCCTATTGGTCAGCATCCCTCCCTCCCATCATGCATCTACTATGTAGCAGCATGCTTCGGCCACTCGGTACCAGCATCGTTATCGTACGCATGCAGTATTCGTTCGTTCTAACGATTTCGTTTTATTAACGTAAAATTCGTTAGTGATTTCGTTGTAGTATACTTTATCGTGTTGTGTGAGAACTTTACTCCATATGTATACGTACTACGTAAACATAAACTTACGTACAGTATATACGTAGTCATGGGTCCCAAGAAACTTGATTGAAATTCATGGAAAGAAGATGATGCTCTCTTTGGAAACGAAGATGGAGATTATCAAGAAGTATGAAGCTGGTATGCGATGAGTATGATCGCCAAGGAATACGACCGAAAATCTGTCGACAATAGGCACCATCCTCAAGCAGAAGGATGCCATCAAATCAGCTACACCTTCCAAGAGCGTCACTATTTTGTCCAGCAAGAAGACCCACGTGCACGACGAGATGGAAAGGCTTCTTCTTGTCTGGATAAAAGACAATACGATAACGGAGACAGCAATCTCCCACAAGGCCAGCGCTATTTTCAGCGATTTGATTGCCCAGGCCGAGACAACGGAGGAGAAGGGACATCAACGCCCAACCCCAGACTTCAAGGCTTTGCATGGGTGGTTCGAGAAATTCTGTAAACGGACTGGCATCCATTCGGTGGTGTGGCATGGGGAGGCAGGACAGCTCGGACACGAAAGCGGCTGAAGCCTTTTAAAAGGACGTTCGACGAGATGATGACCAAGGAAGGCTACAGTTCTCAGCAAGCCTTCAACTGTGATGAGACTGGCCTTTTTTGGAAAAAAAATGCCTCGTCAGACGTACATCATGGAGTAAGAGAAGAAGCTACCCTCCCGGGCATAAGCCTATGAAAGACAGGCTTACGCTCGCACTTTGTTCGAACCCTAGTGGGGATTGCAAGTGAAAGCCCCTACTGGTCTATCATTCCGAGACTCCTTGAGCCTTCAAAGCCCACAAAGTACTTAAGGAGAAGCTTCCAGTGATGTGGAGGGCTAATGCGAAAGCCTGGGTAACGAGGCTTTTGTTCATGGAGTGGGTAAATCTGTGTTTCGGCCCAACAGTGAAGAAATTCTTGGAAGAGAAGCGCCTCCCTCTGAATGCTGCCTGCTGTGTTGGACAATGCCCCTGCTCACCCTCCTGGCCTCGAGGAAGATATCCTAGTGGAGTATTCCTTCATCAAGGTTCTTTATCTTATGCCTAACACCACCCCTCTCCTCCAGCCCTTGGACCAGCAAGTGATATCGAACTTCAAGAAGCTGTATACGAAACATCTTTCAAGAGATGTTTGACATCAACGATTACCACAAACCTCACCTTGCGTCAATTTTGGAAGGAGCACTTTCGATGTTGTGATATGCATCCGACTCATCGAACTAGCTTGGCAGGAGGTGGTTTTCGAGACGAACCTTGAATTCCTCGTGGAGGAAACTCTGGCCTGATGCCGTATCCGCCAGAGACTTCGAGGAATTCAATGTGGGCAAAGCTGGTGTTGCAGATTCAGAAACAGTTGACGATCCTGAAACTGTTTTTGCAACCAGATCTTGACGAGATCGTTGCACTCGGCAAGTCCATGGGGCTGGTCGTCGACGAGGACGACATCAACGACCTTCTCGAGGAGCACCAAGAGGAGCTTACGACGGATGACCTGAAGGAGTTGGAAGCCATGCAACATAACGTCGTTCAAGAGGAGTTCTCTAGCAGCGGCGAGGAGGAGGAGCACCCTATGACAACGGCAGAAATTAAGGATGTTCTAGCTGCTTTTCATAAAGTGCAATCATTTGTAGAAAAGACACACCCCAAAAAGGCTTACACAGGTAGTATGCTTGCGCCAGTTCGTTGGATAGTTATTTTTAAAGAGGCCTTTAGTACTAGCAGGAGTAAGCCAAAAGGAAAGAACAAAGTGATACTAAAAAACAGAAAGTTAAAAGTGGTGAAGAAGTTGAAAGTTTGTATAAAAAAAAAAAAAAAAGACAAAAAAATTTTTTAAGTTTAGTGTTTTTAGTTAAAAGTTAATGTGTTACGTAGTTTTGTTAATGTGTTTCGTAAAGTTAAGTTTACGTATGTTTTTCCTTACATTTTTTTGTGTTCGTAGTAAGTCTTATGTACGTAATACGTATGCCGTTTGTCTCCTCCCCTCTGTCGCCACTTTTGGAGATAAGCCTCACTCGAAAGGTAAGCTTCCACATTTTACTTACATACGTACAGTATTTCTTGTGTACCATGTACACTAATACACTTTATTTACAGGTATATTAGTAGTCGTATTAAGTTACGTATTGAATGGCTCCAAATTGCTGTAGTATTCATTGTTTATAGGTCAAATTTAGCTCATTATAGAAATTTACTGGGGTGTTTTTGGAGGCTTGGAACAGATTAGCCATTTTACATGTAAAATGCGGCCAAGATACGAAAAGCTCATGATACGAAGGCCGCCTCGGAACGGATTAATTTCGTATCTCGGGGTACCACTGTACTGTAGTTCTTGAGTGGTTTTTCACTAGGCCATATATAGGGCAAAATTAATAGGCGAGTGCATAAAAAACTGAAAATAGAATCACAACTATGAAAACTATGGTTCCGAGCATAATGAACTCAATGACTCGGTGTCACTGTTTTATTTATCTAAAACTTAAGGTAAACAACAGGATTCACTGACCTGGTAAATTATAACATGAGGATGAATTCCTTGGAATGGCATCACTTGAGTGAGAAGATGCCATGCTGTAATGCCCAGTGAGAAAAAACATCACAACGGTCAGTAATCTCCTTACCTCGTAATACCTCAGGTGCTTGATAATTTATCGTGCCCAACACATGCTAAAAATGAAAAAAACTTATTTAAAGACCTGAACAATTACTGCTGCTCCATACATAAATCATCTTCTATTTAGCAATATAAAACAAAAGTTTATTTGTCAAAATGAAAGTCTTCCTTGATTGATTGATTTATTAATTCTTACTGGCGTCGCAACGACGAGGTTATTGACGCCGTATCATTAAAACAAAGGAATTGCAAAGGAAAAAGTCAATAAAATGCTATATGTTTATATAATGTCAGTCAACAATATAAATGGAAAAACAGTCCAGAAGTTAAATAATGGCTGGATCTACTATTACTAATTATGGATGCTAATGACCTACTGGCAAAATATACACAAACTGTGCTTACACTCATCTACAACAGCATGGTACACAGGTTATAATATTCACCATTATATTACCTAAGTGTAAAAATGATCCTAATGGTATTTTTTCCAAAAATGTTAAAAGTATATATCAACAAACACAGTTATGTGTATTATTTCAAGACAAAATGCCTTATGTTATCCAAAAAATTACTTTTTCTGAGTGTAGCACAAAAGTTTATGGCCAATGAACTCTAATTTGTGGTTGGTGTTGTTCAACCATGACCACCATTTTTCTCCACAGGCTTACTACATTAAGCACAGTGCTGAATTAAATTAATTTACTCCCTGCTTACGGATGTGCTAGGTGCTTATATTTGTGATGCAGTCTAGACCATCTCTCATACTACACTAAATTTTTATATAGTACGAGTAATTTATACTTATTTTCCCAAATCCCTGAAAAAGAAGGGTTGGAGTTAGGAAGGTCATCCATTCATAGTGTTAGAAACACCTGGAAAAAGCCCACAAAACAGGAAGTCCACTTGAAGAAGAAGAAGAAGAAGAAGAAGAAGAAATCTTGATATTTGGAACAGCATGTTTTAGACCCTCTGGTAATTTTGGCATATAATGAATTGCCAGATGTTATTAGGCAATTTTACTCTTGAACTTTTTCAATTTCCTCAACATCCATTGTAGATACATATGAAAATCTGTCCTTGACTTAACTAAGGGTTAAGAAAGAAGCCCCGTCCACTTGTTTCTTTCTCTGTTTTTCAAACTTATGATTGGAATAGAGTACTAAAATATGCTTATGGCTTTTGAGTTTTGAATAACTGACAATAAACTAATCCTATGCATTATCTGTCATATAGCATTTGTATGTTTTTTATATATCATGCATATCTTAATACCAAGATAATGGATATTGCAGATCTGGGGCAATGACTACAGTAGTACCTCGAGATACGAAAGGTTTCTGAAAGTCCTAGATTCGCACGGATAACAATTTTGAAACTCGCGCCGCGCGCCGCCATCTTAGTACTAGTAGACTCGCCACCATCCTCCTGCTCTCCCATTGGTTCCTGATGCTAGTCACCACCATGAGATCCTTCTCTCCTATTGGACAGCATCCCTCCCATCATGCATCTTTATACATACGTGGTGGCGTACCTATCTCGGCCTCTTCGTACCTACATCTTTATCGTACGCACACGGCATTCGTTTGGTCCAACGATTTCGTTTAGTAACGTAAATTCGTTAGTGATTTCATTGCAGTACTATTATCGTGTTGTGCGGAAACTTTATTGTGTAACTTATACGTAAATTACGTACAAGATAACGTAGTCATGGGTCCCAAACAAAGTTGAAATTCATGGAAAGAAGCGCATCCTCTCTTGGAGACAAAAGATGGAGATCATCAAGAAGTACGAAGCTGGTATGCGATTGAGTGTGATCGCAAAGGGAATACGGCTGTAATCCGTCGACAATAGGCACCATCCTTAAGCAGAAGGATGCCATCAAATCAGCTACACTTCCAAGGGCGTCACTATTTTGTCCAGCAAGAGGACCCACGTGCATGACGAGATGGAACGGCTGCTCCTCGTCTGGATAAAAGACAAAGAAATCGCTGGCGATACGGTAACGGAGACAGCAATCGCCCCCAAGGTCAGCGCTATTTTCGGCGATTTGATTGCGCAGGCAGAAGACGACGGAGGGAAAGGGACTTCAACGCCAACCCCAGAGTTCAAGGCTTCGCATGGCTGGTTCGAGAAAGTCCGTACACGAAAGCGGCCGAAGCATTTAAGAAAAATTTTCGACGAGATGATGACCAAGGAAGGCTACAGTTTCAGCAGGTTTTCAACTGTGATGAGACTGGCCTTTTTGGAAAAAATGCCTCGTCGGACATACATCACGGAGGAAGAGAAGAAGCTACCCAGGCATAAGCCTATGAAAGACAGCTTATGCTCGCACTTGTTCCAAACGCCAGTGGGGATTGCAAGGTGAAGCCCCTACTGTCTATCATTCCGAGACTCCTCAAGCCTTCAAGGCCCACAAAAGTGCTGAAGGAGAAGCTTCCAGTGATGTGGAGGGCTAATGCAAAAGCCTGGGGTAACGAGGCTTTTGCTTCACCGAGTGGTAAATCTGTGTTTCATCCCGACAGTGAAGAAATTTTTGGAAGAGAAGCGCCTCCCTCTGAAATGTCTGCTGGTGTTGGAACTTGCCCCTCCCCACCCTCCTGGCCTCGAGGAAGATATCCTAGTGGGAGTATTCCTTCGTTAAGATTCTTTTTCTTCCGCCCAACACCACCCCTCTCCTCCCAACCCATGGACCAGCAGTGATAGCGAACTTCAAGAAGCTGTACACGAAACATCTATTCAAGAGACGTTTCCACATCACCGATACCACAAACCTCACTATGCGTCAATTTTGGAAGGAGCATTTCGACATCGTCATTTGCATCCGACTCATCGACCAAGCTTGGCAGGAGGTTTCGAGGCGAACCTTGAATTCCTTGTGGAAGAAACTCTGGCCAAGATGCAGTATCTGCCAGAGACTTCGAGGGATCCGACGTGGGCGAAGCTGGTGCTGCAGAGTCCGAAACAGTTGGCGATCCCGAAACTGTTTCCCAACCAGATCTTGACGAGATCGTTGCACTCGGCAAGTCCATGGGGCTGGTCATCGACGAGGACGACATCAACGACCTTCTCGCACCAAGAGGAGCTTAACGACGGATGACCTGAAGAAGTTGGAGCCATGCAACATAACGTCGTTCAAGAGTTCTCTAGCAGCGGCGAGGAAGAGGAGGAGGACCCTATGACAACGGCAGAAATTAAGGATGTTCTAGCTGCATCATAAGTGCAATCGTTTATCGAAAAAAGACACCCCGAAAAGGTTCACACCAGGTTATACGTTGCGCAGTTCGATGATGTTTGCCTGAGTCGTTTCAGGAACATTGTGAAAAGTAGGCAGAAGCATATTCCTTGGATCGTTATTTTTTTAAAGAGGCCTTCAGCATTAGCAGGAGTAAGCAAAAAGGAAGAAACCAAGTGATACAAAACAGAAAGTTGAAAGCAAAAAGAAAGAACCAAGTGATAAACAGAATGTTGAAAGTGGTGATGAAGTTGAAATTCTGTATAAAAAAAAGAAAAAAAATAAAAATTTAAAAAAAAATTTAAAAAAAAATAATTTTAATTTTTAGTTTTTTTGTAAAGTTAAGTGTTACAGTTTTGTTAATGTGTTCCGTAAATTATAGTTTTATAGTTTTCCTTAAATTTTTTATGTGTTTTCGTAAAGTTAAGTCTACGTACGTACGTACGTTATCTGCCGTTTGTCCTCCTCATCCTCCTCTGACGCCACTTTCGGAGATAGCCTCACTCGAAAGGTAAGCTTCCACATTTTACGTACAGTATATTTCTTGTTACCATATACACTAATATACACTTTATTTACAGGTTATTTTGCATTTTTTTTTATTTTTTTTTATTAATTAGTATTGAATGGTCCAAATTGTTGTAGTATTTCACTGTTTATAGGTCAATTAGCTTTATTATAAAATTTACTGGGGTGTTTTTGGGGGCTTGAAACGGATTAGCCATTTTACATGTAAAATGTGGTCCAAGATACGAAAACCTCATGATACGAAAGGCGCCTCGGAACGGATTAATTTCGTATCTTTGAGGTACTACTGTATTATTCTGTTAGCATAGTATGGTATGGTGCATTGTCTATTACCAGGATCGATGGCTCAGGAAGCCACTGTAAAAGTAGCAATGTCAGCGGAAAGAATTCTCAACAAATCCTTCCACAGAATGATATAATTATCAATTTGATAAAAGAATTTTACAATCATTTCATGTTCTGGTGCTTGGATTATAAATGGAACCCTTAAAAGAGATTATCCCTACCTTTTTAGAGAAATTCTTAGCCCATTGGCTACTTTCTCTGCCACTATATGCAGCGAACAGCTGTAATGCAAATGCAATTAATCATCCATGATGACAATACTGCAGCAGTGTTTGCATAGCTGATACAGTTGGATGGATGTATACTTGCAGCTATGGGTGACTTCAGATGTTTGCGCATACCAGTGACAAAATAAATATACGTACCTGAAAACCAGTAGGCTGTCCCCGGTTATCAGCAGGGGTTCCATTCTCAGAGGGGTATTGATAAGCAAGAACCGCCATTAACCGAAACTCAGCAATTTATGGTGCTTACGGTGCCATGTTTTGGTTAATGCGCCTGTGTTAGGTACCTATGTATGGTGCCATAACTCCATTATTCGGCACCCCTTGGTGGCGCCAATAACCGAAACTCGGCCCCTCCCTTATGGCGCCATAAATCGCCGATTTTATGGCACTAAGTAAGTGCCATAAAACCAAATCGCCATTTAACCTAGACTGGCAATAACCAAGGACTGCCTGTACATTGCCCATCTGATTATATTGATCCACTCATTTGTATATACTGTACTGTAAATGAGCCATGAGGTATAATAATTTCTCAAACCAATGAAATACAGATAAACTTTAATGTATAAACTAATCTGGATATGCAAAAACGTAAAAAAACCATATTGTAGTACACTCTTCCATTCATAAGTCTGAGACAGAAATAGAAAGAAGTGAGTGGGGTTTCTTTCCTAACTCTTTCTAAATCAAGGCCTAATCAATAAGTTCTGGTACTCATTATATTGCCCAAAATTACCGGAGGGTCTAAAACATACTGTGCCAAAATATCAGTAAGATCCAGCTGATATATAAAAAGATATTATTCAAGAAAACCTATGCAACAAAAGCCATGAAATGGTTAGTAAGAATTTTCTAAAACATGTATAGTGGGAAAAAAAAAGAGGTCAACAACATCTATTTCAAGAGGTAAGATACACTCGTATAATTCTGTAAGCAAAGATTTTTAAAACAACAACTAACCTCATTTCTTCAGCATAAGCTTGGTGCAACATCCAAAGTCACCGCTTGACATGACCAGTTTGTGACAGAAGTGTAGTTAGCAGGCTTAACATCCAAGTGAACAATGTCTTGAGAGTGCAGATATGCCAAGCCATTTGCAATCTCTCCTATGAACCTAATGAAGCAAAAATGATTATATTTGAACTTTCCTTACAACACAAAAAAATAGTTCACAATGAAGCCATATGTTCATATATAATTGAATACAGTGCTCCCCTACTTTTATGCAGTATTAGGTTCCAGTACCTGCCGCAGAAATGCAAAAAAACGGCAGATATGCAAAAATCAAAATCATCTAGAAATCCTTATAACTGGTTTATAACTGCCATAAACCCATGTATCACATAATCTAAAATGCTTTAACTGTTTATTTTAACATTTCACTGCTTAATTTGAGTTTAAACACAAAAAATACTACTTAATTATCATACTAAAATAATTAATGTCATCAAATAAAAATACACCCCAAACCCATCATCCCAACCATTCTAAGACACCTTAGTTTAGTGCCCTTCAACAACTGTTACCCTTCAAGTACCGGTATATAAGACCTCTAAAATGCTATAACAATGATTTACTCATTTTAAAATATGATATTGTTATGATACAATAAAGTTTCATACATACTTACCTGGCAGATATATACTTAGCTATCGACTCCGTCGTCCCCGACAGAAATTCAAATTTCGCGGCACTCACTACAGGTAGGTCAGGTGATCTACCGCCCCGCTCTGGGTGGCAGGCAGGACTAGGAACCATTTCTGTTTTCTAATCAGATTTTCTCTCCACCTGTCCCTCCTGCGGGGAGGCGGGTGGGTCATCAATCGTATATATCTGCCAGGTAAGTATGTATGAAACTTTATTGTATCATAACAATATCATTTTCATAACATTCAACTTACCTGTCAGATATATACTTAGCTGATGACACCGGTTTGGTGGAGGGCAAGAGACAGCTAACTACTGAATAGACAGGTAAACAACATATGTTGTAGGTATTTATAGACCTTGGTTCCTACCTTATTAGGTGGAAGACTTCGTGGCTACTGCCTAGGAGTCCTGCTTCACCTCAAGAGCCTTAGCGAGGATAGTGATCTGCGGCCAGAGTTCTTGTGGGGTCTGTCGATGGGGTCTTGTCCACTTACTCGGCAGAGCCTCCTAACTGGCATTTGTCAATGGGTGCTAATCCGCTTATATGACAAACACGCCTTCTTTAAGTAGACACACAAACCGATCCCGATCACCCGATCCTAACACCCGTGTTAGTTCTAAGATTGCCAAGAGCCATCCCCAAACTCTTAGTCAAACAACCAAAACTCGATAAAACACACACGAAAGTAAAAAAAAAAAAAAATTGTACCCCTCTAAAAGTCAGTTACCACTCGATCTCCTAGTGAAGAGAAGTGAAGGCCGCCTGTGCGACATCTGACACTTCCATGCACAGGAAAACCAAGAACGCATCCGACAAGAGGGTTACGTACACTTATTTAAGGATCGGTGCTCGCTCCAGTACCCAGAACCGTCTGTGCTGACACAAACGGACCTAGAGAATAACATTTCTCATACGTAACGCATACATCCTTTAAGTACTGAGATGCAAACACTGAGTTGCATCTCCAATAAGTTGCATCCAAAATATTCTTGAGAGACCATTTCTTTGGAACGCAATAGACGTCGCGATTGCCCTTACTTCCTTAC
Source organism: Macrobrachium nipponense (assembly GCF_015104395.2). Classification (NCBI taxonomy): domain Eukaryota; kingdom Metazoa; phylum Arthropoda; class Malacostraca; order Decapoda; family Palaemonidae; genus Macrobrachium; species Macrobrachium nipponense. The sequence continues at coordinate 182,207,024 of NC_087200.1, read as the reverse complement.
TTCATGAGCTCTTACTCTTAATAGTTTAAAAGAGTCATCTGGGCAGTTTCTTATGCGCCTCGGTAATCACACTTCTTACAAAGAAGGCTAAGGCATTCTTAGACATTGGTCTGTGGGGTCCTTTACCGAGCACCATAGACCGTGTTGCGAACCCCCCAACTGCTTCTTTCTGTCCAGATAGAATTTAAGTGCTCTGACTGGGCAGAGGGACCTCTCTGCCTCTCTGCTACGCCAGACTAGTCAGGACTTTTACCTCGAAGCTCCTGGCCAGGGATTCGAGGGATTCTCATTCTTAGCAAGAAAGAGAGTCTGGAACGAACAAATCGCAGAGTCTCCCTTGAAACCAACTCGTGACTCAAGGGCGTGCAACTCGCTGACTCTTTTTGCCGTAGCGAGAGACAGCAGAAACAGACACTTCCTTGTGATATCTCGAAAGGAAGCAGTGTGAGGTGGTTCGAACCTTTCAGAAGACAGAAATTTTAGGACCACATCCAGATTCCAGCTCGGAACTCTGGGTTCTATTGATTTTTGATGTTTCGAAGGAACGAATGAGATCGTGTAAATCCTTATCATTTTTCAAATCTAATCCTCTGTTTTCTGAATACAGCCGAAAGTCATGCTCCTGTACCCCTTAATAGTGCGGTACAGAGAGATGCGATTTTCTCATTCAGGAAAAGAAGGAAATCCGCAATTTCGGTCACGAGATTTATTGGAGGAGGACAGCTTCTTCGACCTACACCAACTTCTGAACACCTCCCACTTCGATTGGTACACTCGCATAGTAGATGATCTGCGGGCTCTGGCAATTCAATTGCGCTTGCCGCCTTGCGAGAAAAACCTCTCGCTCTGACAAGTCTTTCGATAGTCGAAAGGCAGTCAGAGCAAGAGTGGGTAGGTTTTGATGGTACCTCTCGAAGTGGGGGTTGTTTGAGCAGATCTATCCTGTTTGGAAGAGATCTGGCGAAGTTCACCGTCCACTCCATTACCTCTGGGAACCAAATTCGGGATGGCCAATATGGGGCTATCAGAGTCATTCTTGTCCCCTTCGAGGACCCCAAACTTTTCTGACTACTTCCCCCGTATCTTGAATGGGGGAAAAGCGTACAGTTAGCCCTGAACCAGTTTTCAGGGAGAAAGGCGTCTATTGCATAAGCTCGGGATCTTCTACTAGAGCGCAAAATGTGTCAATCCTTCTGGAGAGGAACCTGGTGAACAAATCTATTTGAGGCTTCCCCCAAAGAGACCAAAGGCTTCTGACACACTTCTGAATGGAGGGTCCATTCTGTTGGAAGGACCTAGAACCTCCTGCTCAGCCTGTCCGCTCACAACGTTCCTCTCCCCTTGGACAAACCTTGTTAGGAGAATTACATTCTTTTGATTTGCCAATCAACAGCAGATCTCTTGCCAGTTCGTAGCGAGAGAGTGAGTTCCTCCTTGTTTATTCACATAAGCCAGAGCGGTGGTATTGTCGGAGTTTATCTGCACTACTCCATCTCTGACTATGTGTTCGAAGCTCTTTAGCGCTAGGTGAATTGCTAAGAGCTCCTTGCAATTTATGTGCCATGACACCTGCTCTTCCGACCAGGTGCCTGACACTTCTTTGGATCCTAAGGTTGCACCCCAACCTGTCTCCGACGCGTCTGAGAACAATATCAGGCTTGGGTTCCGTACTTCCAGGGACACTCCTTTGTTCTCTTCTAAAGGGGTTAACCACCACCTTAATTGATTCTTTGCTTCTGTTGAGATTGGAAAAGTATCTGAGAGCTGTCCTGTCTTCCAATTCCAACTCCTTCTCAGGAAGAACTGAAGCGGACGGAGATGCAGTCTTCCTAGAGGAAAGAACTGTTCGAGCGAGGAAAGGGTCCCCAGAAGGCTCAACCATTCCCTCGCTGAACTGCGCTCCTTCCCTAAGAAGCTGGATACTGTGGTGCAACCTTTCTTTATTCTCTATAGAGAAGGAATACTCGAAAACCCCGAGAATCCATCCGAATCCCCAGATAAACCATGTTCTGGCTGGGGGACCATCTGAGATTTCTCGAGATTTACGATCAATCCTAATGACTTCGTCAGTTCCAAAGTCGTTGAAAGATCCTCCAAAACACTGCTTTGAGACCTGGCCCTGATGAGCCAGTCGTCCAGGTATAGGGAGACGTTTATCCCCTTCAAATGAAGGTGTCTTGACACATTTTTCATCAAGTCTGTGAAGACTTGGGGAGCCGTGGACAGGCCGAAACACAGGGCCCTGAACTGATAGATCCTCCCCTCCAACATGAAACGAAGGTACTTCCTCGACGAATGATGAATCGGGATGTGGATATAGCGTCTTGAAGGTCTAGGGACGCCATCCAATCTCCTTGACAGAGTGCTGCAAGGACTGAAGCAGACGTTTCCATGCTGAAATTTTGTTTTTCTACGAATCTGTTCAGGCGCACTTACATCCAGTACAGGTCTCCATCAACCCGAAGCTTTCGCTACTAGAAACAAGCGATTGTAAAACCCCGGGGAGCTGTGATCCAGTACCAGCTCGATTGCTCTTTTGTCCCACATCTGCTCTACCATTTGACGAAGAGTATCCATCAGTACAGGGTCCCTGTATCTGGCGGACAGTTCCCTCGGTGTTGTTGTCAGGGGAGGGCTGTCCTTGAATGGGATATAATAAACCTTCTCGATGATCGACATCGACCAAGAGTCGGTTCCTATGTTTGCCCAGGCTCCCCGCTAAGACTTGCAACCTGGCTCCTACAGGTGTTAGGAGAATCGTTTCTTCATTTTCCCTTCTTAAAGGGTCTGAAGGAAGATCTCCCCTTTTTTGTTGTCTTCCTTCTGGTGATCGATCTGGACCGAGGGCCTCTCGAAAGAAAGGGCTGCTGCTGAGCTGGACGAGCCCCTTTCTTTTCCTCCACTAGCCACAGGTCTATTCCATTGAAGACTGCCTAAGGAGATCTTGAGTGGCCTTCTCAGTTAGTGAATGTGCAATGTCTCTCACCAACTGAGAAGGGAATAAATGTTCTGAGAGAGGAGCGAACACAAAGCGAACCTCTGCGAAGGAGAGACGGCCTTAGTGAGGTAAGCACTATAAACCGCCCTCTTCTTTAGCATTCCCGCACCAAAGAGGGAGCAGACTTCCGCCGATCCATCTTGAACAGCTTTATCAATGCATGTCAAGATACTATGCAAGGCTTCGGGGTTTAGATGTTCCGTTTCCTGGGACTTCTTAGCCAAAACCCCAAGGGACCAATCCAGGAAGTTAAATACTTCCAAGGTGTGGAAAAGTCCCTTGAGGAGATGGTCCATCTCAGTTCAAGGCGTGTCTCCTCGAGGAGTCTACAAGACTCGAGAAGTCTGATTCGGCCGAAATGGGCAGAGACAATCCCATATTCTCTCCCGTCTCATACCATATGCCTCTTCTACCCGTTAGTTTGGCAGGAGGCATACAAAATACTGTCCTTCCTAACTCCTTTTTCGTCTTGATCCAGGAGTCAAGCGATTGTAGGGCCCTCTTCATGGATATGGCCGGTTTCATTTTCAGGAAGGACGAAGACTTGTGCGCTTTCGTGCTCGAAAAGAGAGAGCGTGGAGAAGGAGGAGCCAGCTGGAAAGTTCAAACGAATCACCATACTCTTCTAAAAGGAGAGAAGAAAGAACTTTATAATTCGAAAGCCCTTCTTTATTTGTAATCTTGTCTTCCGAAATGTCCTCTAAGTTAAGAGGTTCGGAAGGAGAAAGCTCCCTTCTTTCGTCTGTCCTCCCTTGATTTCTTCCTCTCCGAAGAAGAAGCACTTCTAACAGGAAGGGACTAAGAGTTATTCTCTCTCTACGCCTATCCTTAGGAGAGTCTTGAAAAGTTTGAGCTTGGCGCCTGGAGGACTCCTGGCGGTTGTCAGGCTCTTCTTGTAAAGAATGCGCCTGGCGCTTAGCAGGAGTATCTGCTCAGAATACTCCTGGCGCCTGGGAGGCGCATCGTACTCGGAATACTCCTGGCGCCTGGCAGGCGCATCGCGCTCGAATACTCCTGGCGCTTGGCAAGCGCATCGTGCTCCGAATACTCCTGGAGCCTGGCAGGCGCATCGCTCTCCGAATACTCCTGGCGCCTGGTAGCGCATTTCGCTTGGCAGGCGCTTCGCTCCTATCAGGCGCTTCCTCTCCTCTAGTTGGATCTGGCGCTTGGTTGGCGTTCTAGGCCTCGAACGATCTAAAGAATAATCAGGCTCTTTGCGCCTCTGAAAGACTCCTCTCTTCCCGTGATTACTTCGAAGTCAACTTCACTATCAGGTGTTCTCTGGAGCCTACTTGGCGCCTGGCTTCTGCTGGCGCCAGGCGCTTGGCAGGAGTTACTTCCTTTTCAACTTCTCGCCTGCCTAATGCTCCGCTCCCCCCAGAGATGGCCGCCTGTGCGACAACTCCCCTGGAAGGCTCGTTGCGCCTGACAGGAGATCGGTATCTAGATCTTTTTACAGGAAGCCTATCGTCCTTTCTACTAGTAGGCTCCTTGGAAGTACTCCTACCAAAGACGCTAGTTGCTCCTGCATATTTAACAAAATCTTCCTGGTAGAGGACTCCTCCTCGTTCGAAGCAGCAGGAGAGGGAGATCTCGAAGGCGCTTGAGGCTCCCTTACCGTCCATGGATCTAACTCCTTCCTAGCCTTCTTTACTACCGAAGGCGCAATCTTCTTCAGAGAAGCGCTCGGGGCTAGAGTTGAATTCAGGCTCTTTCCAATTCCTCTTCAGCGGACGAGAAAGCTTCGACTCCTTCCATCCTCTTTTCGGAGAAGACGCTAACCTGAAGACGAAAAGCACTCTCGTAGGACGCTTTTCCTATAGCGGTCCCTGGCAGTCTGAGAAGTAACAGATTCTGCCGAAGGGATGCCTGATCGTGGGGATTCTCCACGACCTCCGTAAGGCTTTCGACTTTCCTTCTCCTCTGGGCCAGGGAGCTTGGAAGCGGTCTAGGCCTGGGAGCGTCGCAGAGACGACCAGCACACCCCCTTCCACCACACTGGGGACACTTATATCACTCGAAAAATCACATTCACTTGCTTACCTTCCAATGCTGCCATTTTTTTCCTGCATTTTTTGAAGGGAAGCTCTGAGTTTTGCAATTTCCGAAGCAGAATCAGAGGGGTTGGCAACTGTGATCGGGCTGATAAAGAATGAGAATAATTATAAGAAGCAGCAGCTACAGAACTAGATAGAAGTTCACGAGATCTAGATTTACTACGGCTTTTATAGACCGCCTTACCTCTCGCTATCTTCTCTAACTTCTTCAAGTAAGAAGTTAAATTCTTCCATTCTTGAGCAATCAGTCTTTCGCACTCATTACATGTGTTCTCAATCGAACACTCAACTACTCTACATCCATGGCATGCAGTGAGGATCTACCGAAGCCTTCGAAATCCTCACCTTACAGCCCTCATTCACACACACTCTGAAACTAACACTAGAGTCAGACATATTCAAGAAAAATCCAAAGCCAAGTCCAAAAAACAATTCGACGATAGCGAATGCCAAACAACGATCCAAGTACGTCACCAAAAATCAGTCGAAAGATGATCAAAAGCGTTGAAAAAAGAATTCCAGTCAGGAGGTAGTAACAACAATGTTGACACCACCGGTGACAGAGAAAATCTAATTAGAAAACGGGAATGGTTCCTAGTCCTGCCACCCAGAGCGGGGCAGATAGATCACCTGAACCTACCTGTAGCGAGTGCCGCGAAATTTGAATTTCTGTCGGGGACGACGGAAGTCGATAGATAAAGTACATATCTGACAGGTAAGTGAATATATGAAAATTAATATTAATATCTATAAAATGTTTAATATAAATTAAACATATCTGTCCTACAGAACATATGACTAATAACCAGTTACCCTTGTATATACATAAGACATTTTCTCTCATAGTACTGTAGTATTAATCATTTTAAAATTATCACTAATTTGCTTTTTTTTGGTATAACAACACTTTTTTATTCACTAAAAAATATATTTTTTTCATATTGTGTATATAAAACTAATATTGATTTTTTATGATATAAAAATGATTTACAGCCTACTTATAATGTAGTTATGTACCTATTAAGCTCACGCCAGGTTGGGCCTCTGTGTATGGGTAATGAAAGATGTATTTGAAATTATGTTACTGTAAAGTTTTCATGATAAAGCATGTTGTACAATACTTAAAAATATTTGCTATTTATTTTCATTTTATTTTCCAGTCTGCTATTACTGGAAAATAAAATGAAATAATTTGTGAATATATTTTAAATACACTTATTGTAAAATATTCTTTATCTACAAAAAATCTTTACAGCAATATCATTTCAAATACATCTTACATTACATTGAGAGAGAGAGAGAGAGAGAGAGGAGAGACGAGAGAGAGATAGACGAGAGAGAGAGAGAGAGAGAGAGAGAGAGAGAGATAGAGAGAGAGAGAGCAGAGGGAGGGAGAGAGAGAGAGAGAGTCTTTGTTGGCAGAAAAGTCAACTCCTATGTGCTTAAATACAGAGCTAAGCATAGCTCTTTCTTATCCTTTAATAGTGGATGTAGAGAGTGAAAGAGAGAGAGAAAAATTCATCATATGGAAAGGTCTTTGCTGGCAGAAAGTCAAATCTCACAAGCGGCTTAAATACAGAAGCTAAGCAATCAGCGCTCTGTATCTTTTAATTGGGATGGAGGACAGAGAGAGAACGAGAGGAGATGAGAAAAAAGAGGAGAGAGAGAAGAGAGCCGGAGACGAGAAAGCGAGAGGAGAGAGCTAGACTTTGTTGGCAGAAAGTAAACTTCCCATATGCTTAAATACAGAGCTAAGCATAGCTCTTTATCCTTTAATAGTGGATGTAGACACCCTGCTCGAGGATCTCAAACATAACAAGAAATCTGGGATTTTCTGCTATAGACGGGACCAAAAGGCTGCCCACTTTGCTTGATATACATTGCTGGATGATTGTCTTCTGCATTGTGCAACAACTTTTGCAGCTGGGCTTGAAAAGCCTGTCGCTTGTAGGAGTCTCCTGACAGTCTGAATGTGGTTCAGAGCACGAGTGAATAGTCCCTTGGTGATACTGTCTGAAATGGGGTTGTCTGGAAAGACTGGTTTTTTGTCGGTGGCAGCCTTGGAAAGTCCGTGAGTAATTCCACGGATCCAGAAACCATTACTGAGCTGGCCAGTAAGGAGCAATTATCGTCATCATGAGGTTTTGATGAGATCTGAACTTGTTGATGACCTCTCTCACCATCCTGAACAGAAAAAAAGGCATACAGGTTCTTGTCTGACCAGTTTATTAACATCCCATCTAATCCACATGTGAGAGGATCCTGGGCTAGTGAGCAGTGAAGGTGGAGGCAATGACTCTTGGCTGTGGCAGAAAGGTCCTGTATCAGTTTGCCCCACAATTTCCTTAAGTTGAGACACACTAGAGGGATCTAGTATCCACTCTGTGGGGAGAACTTACTTTCGTCTGTTCAGTTCGTCCGCCAACACATTGAGTTTGCCTTGAATAAACCTCTTTAAAATCGATGTACGATTTTGATGTTACCATAAGAGCAGGGCTCTTGCTGCCTTGCACAGAGTGAAAGTGTGTGTCCCCAGCTGTTGTGTTGTCCGAGTGGACTGTTATTACTTTGTTGTTGATCTCTGTTGAGAAGTTTTTACTACCCCAGTGGATGGCTACCTATGTCTTTACATCTATGTGCCAAACTTCTGAGACTTCCCTGTTTCCTGGGAGAGCTCCCCAATCTAGGTCTGTGGCATCTGAATAAAATACTAAGGGATGAGAGAGTCCCGAGAAGGCTCATCCAATCTTTTGCCGAACAAGTCTGAAGAGAGAGAAACTTCTCTATCTTCTGAGGCAGGTGTCGATGCTTTTGGTGGAGGGAAAAGCTTGAAAAGCTAGAAAGTTGATCTTCATCCCCAAATATGCTATCTCTTGACGAGGCAGACGTCAATCCTTTTTGGTGGAGGGCACCTGAAAAGCTAGAGTTGATTTTCATCCCCAAATATGCTATCTCTTGACAAGGGACTAATTAAGACTTCCTTAAATTTATTTAAAGGCCCCTTTCTTTGGGCTAACACAATGGTTTTCTGCATGTCTTTCCATACATTTCAACTTTGTCTGAAAGCAAACAAGCCAGTCCATGAGGTAGAGAGAGATCTTAACACCTACTAGGTGTAGCCACTTTTGTTACTGGAGCCAGAACACGGGTAAACACCTGGGGAGCTGTGCAAACGCCAAAGCACAGAGCTTGGTAAAATTCTGTTCTGGAAAAGGATCTCAGGAATTACCTCCAGTCTTGGTGAATACAAGGATGTGGAAGTATGCGTCCTCCATATTGATCGACATCATCCAGTGCTCCTTGATGAATTGAGAACAATAACTGTCTGATTCGTTTCCATTTTGAACTTGGTCTTCGACACGAGCAAGTTCATTGTGCTCACATCCAAAACTGGGACTCCAGCCCCCCGAGGCCTTGGGACCACACAAAGACGGTTGTATAAAGCCCTGGAATGGGGACCCTCTACCACTTCTATAGCCCTCTTTTCCAACAGGGATGTCACTTCTTGGGTGAGAGCAAAGAATTTCTCTGAGTTGGCAGAGTAAGCTGTTAAAATTACCGGAGAGCTGGCTAAGGGAGGGTTTTGACTGAAGGGAATGGTGTACCATTCTTTGAGAAACTTCACAACCCTTCTCACTTCCCAACTCTGCCAAAAATTAAGGAACCTTGCTCCTACTGGAGTATGGAAGACTTGCTACTCACATTTTGATGGAAGATTTTGAAGTAGATGACTTCTTGATTGCTTGGGGAGTAAAGCAGACAGTCCCTCAAGCTCTGGGGAAACTTCTTGGCTTACCTCTGCCATGAAAGGGCTGATACTGAGTGGAAGAAGTAGTAGTAGTAGCATGAACATGAGAGGCAGTCATTTCACTAGGGCACTTTGCAGACAGTGGCAAAAGATTGAGTGAATTTCTTCTGAATATCAGAAGAAATCTGCAGAACTGTGGTCTGAGGACACATGTGCTTATCATTATGCGGCAAGAAAAGAGGAGCGGATCTCTGAGAGCAGGTCACTTTTTTGGTTGTAAAGGAGCAATGAAGCTCCCTCTTCTTGAGGACACCTATGGTGAATAGGGATCCTAATTCAAGAGACCATCTGTAATGCCTTTATCAAGGCAAAAATATAACTCCAAGTAAGTCAGATACTGAGTTCCTCCAACATGGCAGCACACTCCTTAATTTTGCAAGCTAAGGGTCCAACAGACCAATCCAGAAAACTCATAACTTCAAAAAGACGGAAAATGTTTTTCATAAGATGATCCAGTTCTGAAGTCGAAAACTTAATTTTGGTTAAGTTGAAGGTTTACCACCTGGAAGAGTCAATAAGTCTGGAGAAGTCCCCATGGGAGGAGGCAGAAACTCCCAAGGAAAGAGCTTCCCCTGTTGCGTATGAAGGAGGGAAACAAAGTTGACTTTTCCTTGCTCTCTTCTCTGAGAGCCACAAGTCCATTTCTTTCAAGGCCTTCTTAGCTGACACGGAAAATACAAACTTAGGAAGCTTAGAGTTGTCCTCTACCTGGTTATCCATCTGGTAAATAGAAGCTGGGAAGTAGGATCAGCTGCCAAAAAGAAACTAGGGAATTTTTGCCAGCAAATATCAAAGCAAAGAAGAACATGTTTTGTAGGAGGACTCTCCTTACCCACTTCCTCCTCTTCTCCTTCCTCCGAAGAGACAGAAGACAAGTTGGAAGGGAGTTGAGCAGATACTGGGAGTTGAGCAGATACTGGAGTTTTTTTAAACAAACCCAAAATATTATCAAGTTCTGCTGAATATCCATCATTGAATCAACAGAAGAGAAAATTTTAAGTCCTGAAGGTTGTGAAGGAACTGCAGAAGCTGCAAGTCCTGGCAACTGTGGTGCAAACAAAAGAGTAACTGAAGAGGGTTGCTACACCAACGAGAGCTGAGGCATGAACGAGAGCTGAGGCACCAACGAGAGCTGAGGCACGAATGATAGCTGAGGTACCAATGGGAGCTGAGGCACCGATGGGAACTGTGGCGCCAATGAAAACTCAGGCGCCAACGGGAGCTCTTGTGATAGGGAGTGCTTCAGTGCTGTTAATGATATGTAATATCAATTCCATGATAAAAAGAAATGTAATATATTCCTTAGAATAAATGCATAACTCCGAATCAGGTCACAGGTCGAACAGGAAAGAAACGCCCAACCAACACATGAACGAAACCCTCCTCTTGCTCTGGGAACCTACTTTTGCTCCCATGAGAACTAACTGAATATATGAATCAACTTAACCTAAAACGAGGTGTTTGTTCGTTGCACATGTATGTCTGTTTAGGTTTGTAAAACTATTTCCACTGTATATTACTTTGTAATACTTCACTTCTTCGTCCTCCAACTCTCTAGGAAGCATTACCACTCTCTTCTGAAAAGTATATCTCAAGATGTAACCTACTCAGAAAATATACTTATTTTTGGTTAACTTCTGTGTTTTCCTGACATCCTTCTATTGTGCTAAGATGAAGAGAAGAAATTGAAGAGTATCCCTAACCTGCCTGCAGAGAGAGAGAGAGATTTTTAAAACATCTCCAGACACACTGCTGTTTGCATTTGCAAACCATTCAATTACCAACCGAGGACTGTGTACGGACACTTAAATTATAAGTGAGTCCAGCCCCCTAACATATGCACTGATGGGCGCCTCAGTCTCTTGGAGACTAGAAGCCAATGAATGCACAGACACTGACAGACACTCAGGTGCACGGCACTTCTTAGGCCTAGAAGAAAGTTCAGCAGGCACTGGATAATCTGACGCTGATACAGGAGCTTCTTCTAGGGCAGACACAAACACATTACTCTGAGCCTCACGGACTCAGAAACCTTAAGTACAGATGACGAGCAAGAAGCAGGAGTACCTGGAATCAATGAACACTAGATACTGTCCTCAGTGTAGGAACACTCAATGGTACAAAACTAGATTGATCTAAGAAGATTTTCTGGGCATAGACTGTCCTTCCCCAACATGAACTTCCTGGGAAAAACGTTTCGGGACCGTCCCACGAAACTACATGACGGGCATTGCTTAGTAGGAAGATCAAAGGTCTTTCTTGGAAGGCACAGGAAAAGCAAATCTGTACCTCACTCGTCTTTTCAATGGACGAAATTCATCTGCAAAGCGCCACTGGTGCTGGCCTATCAATTCTTCTGCGCTAGACACACTCAAGGAAAGACAAGAGACAAGACACTTCCTTAGAGATGCCATTCCCAGCGGCACTCTGTCGAGACCTGGGATACTACAACAGGATCAACCAAGGGGGGGTGACTACCTGTGGGCAGACCCCATGACCCCCCCTTGGGGCTCCCACCAGTAGGGCCCCTCCCAGGTTTAGTGGAGGATGACAGGGACCTTTGCCTAGGAGAATCACTGGGACGAGGCAACCACCTCCTCCACTGCACTGGTACTTGCACTAACACTTTCATCAATTTTGCCTACCTTATCCATGAGAACTTTGACTGAAGCTCCCAATTGTTCCATGGTCTGCAACAGCATAGAAAATTTCTGATCTACTCACAATTCGAGGCTAAGCAATGGGATCGGGTTTGGGTGCAAGGGAGCCAGGCTAAGGTTAGGATTTGGAGTTTTGTAAAACTTGAGACAAGGGAACAAGTGACCTACAACTAGCCATAACAGCTGCTTTCCTCTTTTTATCTCCTTAAAGCTCATTCATATGAGAGTTTAGTCTTCCACACCTTATCCTCCCAACTCTGAAAACCGTTACAAATTAGAATGCGGGGGTCACAACCAAGCTTTAATTAGCCTAGCTTTACAGCCTTTGCTGCAATACCTTATGCTTTGTGTATAGTATCAGACATCGCTGGCTACTAATGTAAATAAAGTCTAAGCCTAAATTGAGACAAAACCAAGTCAAAGTGAAATACGTACTGGATTCCTGATAATAGCTAATCAATCCCAAAACGGCTCGGCTACCAAAGGTAAGAGTACTTCACCAAATGCAAGAGACATTGACTTAGAAGATTCTACCAGGTTCAAAAAATTCCACTGCTGGTAACCACTGTTATGGTCATAAGTTGGGAGAACGCAACTGATTTGATTTACTGGGTTGGTTCCTCGCTATCCCAGTAGTGGGTGAGGTGGTCGCTTCACCAGAACAAAATGGTAGCACTATCACAAATTTCAAAATTCTAGCTGCCGACAGATAAGTGAAATTATAGCTATGTAATTACTTGGTAAGTTGCATACATAGTAAGCAAGGACATACTATATGAATACAAAATAAAATTACCAAAGCAAGAAGAACAAAATTCACATAAAACACTGCAAATTAATGAGCCAAGACACTTACATATAGCTGGTTGAACAAAAGCCTTTAAGGGGGCTGGCCGGCTAATGCCATTCTTTAAGGACAGGACTTTGATATTCATAACATTTAATAAGGTGACTTGGGACTCTCCAAACCGCATATTGATTTTCCCCTCTGACCTTCGGTTTTGTGACGCCAGGGCAATTATCCCGAAAATAACAATTTTTCAAATTCTATCTCCTCCCTTGATATTAAATATTAAGACCTGGGATTACTAGTCAAATCAGTTTTTTTCTAAAAGTCATTTTTTTGCTAGATATGAATTTTTCATTATGGTAAAAAAATAAACCCTATAAATTAGGAAAATAAAATTAAAAAGACGAAACAAAAATTGGAAAAAAGGGCTTCATTTGATTGTTCTGTAACGGTCTTTCTGAGTTATATACCAAATCCAATGTTATAGCTTTAAAACTAAGTGAGAAGATAGATTTTGAAGGTCAATAACTATAGTTTTTGAGTATGGCCGTTCAAAGTTTTTTCTTCGTATTTTTATAACGACAATGTTTTATAATAATGATTATTATGAAATGGTTTATATTTCTTTTCTGTGTATCAATAAACCAAAACTATTTTATTTATCATAATTTAATCATAAATGATGATCCCTTGCTCACATATCGTAGCTTGGGGCACTGCGTCAGGCAAGACGGGGCACTCCTTCCTACGCAACTCTCTCTCTCTCCTTCACTAACTCGGCTTATTACAGCGAATTTTCTTCTTCTGTATGTTACCTAGATGTTTTCCTAGTATTTTCCGTTTTGGCATGATGAAATTCTTGCCGAAACAAAAATAAACAAACGTAAATGCAAGAGAATGTCAAGAGGTGAAATTCGAAGTTGTACTCTCTTTTTACAAAGACAATGCTAATAAATCATGGTTATTATGAATTTCATATTCCTTTTTGGGTATTAATGAACCAAAACTATGTTATTTATCATAAATTAAGATCCCTTTGCTCATAGATCGTAGCCGGGGGGACAGTGTGACGTGTGCTTGAGGCAAGAAGGGCGCGTTTACTTACTTCGCAACCCTCCCCCTCTCTCTTCACTACTTACTCTAATATCACATATATTATGATATTCTGTAATCATATTAGAGCAAATTTTCTTCATCATTATGTTAGCAAGATGTTTTTCCTTGTCTTTTCCTCATTGGCATGATGAAATTCTTGCCCAAACATAGATAAGCATATGTAATAGCAAGCGAATGTCAGAGGTGAAACTCGAACGTGTGGTCTAACTTGAAGTCTGTGCTCCTACTGATCATGGTTGAACTTGATACTTCCCTCTGCGACCCACAGAATCTCTACAGATGCCATTTCTCACAATTTCTTTGACAATTATTATCAAAATTTACGATAACAGAAGAAATATTGCATTTACTTGTACGGATGAATGTTTTGGGCTTATTGAGTTATGTTTACTAATTACCCTGTAACTACAAAAGTAAGAGGAATTTTGACAAAATATTTTGTATACGTATTCTCAATTACCATATGAAGCTCCATGAATTTTTTCATGACTTTGGATTTTTCGCTCTATACCACCATATACATATAAGGGTTCCGGCCGGCCCCCTTAACACTGGTTTTCATTATAATATGTAAGAAAAGATAAACTAATTGCTACTGTTAAACAGTAAATCTGATTTCAGATTACAAGAAAAGTAAAAAAAAAGAGGAAAATTGAATGCTAATGAAGGAAGCTTTTTCCAAACAGCCAATACACAAACTGGGGGGTGGGGGTGGATTTTGATACACGTAATGAGAATTCTAACTACTATCTACCAATGGGTCAAGAGGATCTCTGCATAATTTTGAAGTGTCTGGTGACTTAGACAGCAAATGAGGGCTCTATATGATAAGTTAGTGCTGTGATCAAACAAAGTATTTATTGGACATGTACTTGCATTGAATGAACTTGTACATAATGCAAGCAACTAGTTTAAAGTTGCTTCTGGTCTATCCTATTACATTACTCTGCAACAAAAAAAACTAATCACAGTATATAACTGATGAGCATTACCTTACTTTATCTCTAGCAGTGAGAATAATATTAGGATCATTGATAAGTGTGAGAAGTGTGTGAGGTGCACAAAGCTCATTCACCACCCAAGCCCATTCTATGGCTCCATTGCAATCTTGATTCTCATGAAAGGATGTGGCATCTTCGATTGGTAAACCGAAAAGTGATGACACACTCTTCAAAGGCACAATGTCTTCCTGCAAAAGGAATATACTATATATGTACTACTTGATAGAAAGTGAGCAAATAGTGATCCAGTTAAGTATATCTTAGTTTTACCAGATCACTGAGCTGATTAACAGCTCTCCTAGGGCTGGCCCGAAGGATTAGATATTTTTATGTGACTAGGAACAAATTGGTTACCTAGCAACGGGACCTACAGCTTATTGTGGGATCTGAACCACATTGTATCGAGAAATCAATTTCTATCACCAGAAATAAATTCCTCTGGTTTCCGCGTTGGCCGAGCCGAGAATCGAACTTCCGACCACCAGGTTTGTAACTGAGTTCGAAATGCACTCGGCCAACGTGGAACTAATAGTGGTCCCAAAACATGTTTGTCAATACAGGCAGTCTTGGGTTATTGGAGGGTGTTCATTTCTGATGGCTTGATAGCTAAAATCACCAATATCAGTGATTTTCAGCGATTTTGGGGCTTATAAGCACCATAACTGGTTAATGGCACTTCTGTTCAATATGCATAGGCATCAATAACCAGAAATCAGCGCATTATGGTGCCAAAAATTGCCGGTTTACAGATCTAGACAAGTGCCATGGAACCACATTGCCAATAACCAAGTCCGCCGATAACTGGGGACTGCCTGTATTGTATTAATTATCCATTTTCTATGGTATTTGGAGTTGAATCTGAAGTGCGAAATGTAAGCTCCATATGAATAATCGTTTAAATACTAACTATTGACTAATCTTTCACTCAAGGATACATTGTTTGTTAGCATTGTTTGAAATTTAAGACATGCCTGTGCATAAAAGCTTAACCAAGGATTTAAATACTGAACCTCATAAAAAAACCTCTTTGACTAAGGCATAATACCCTATGCTTGATAATCATACTATTTGAAAAGTAAAAGAACACTGGACTTAAAATTAATAATGCCTCTTTGGGCATAACATTTTCCAATGTGGAGGAGTGCTTGTAGTACATTAATTTTCTGCTAATCCTAATTACTGCACACTAAACCAACAATGAAAAAAGGAAAACATATCCGGTTTCTAAATTCATATATGGTCAAAACAGATACATCAGCATATAAAATTTTATGAAAACAAGTGGCACTTTCATGAAACAGTAAGAATGTATGTACAACCTTTAAAAATACTGATCAAATCAATCATACAATACAGTTAGTAGTACCTCTTCTGCATGCAAAATACTTTAATAATGAAAAAAAGTCTGATCAACAATTTCAAGTAACACACCTCAGAACTCTCAATAATTCTGGACCAAAAGATATTAGCAAAACCCTTTGAAGCAGATGATGTTACGACAGCATAGGTAGAATTTATATGAGCTTGTGGCCGGATCTTCAAAAGCAGTGCTTCTTTCACTGCCGACTGTGCTGATCGCTTTCCTTTAAGTACTTTTACAGCTACACACTTTCCTTGAATCAAAACACCACTAACATTAAAGAATGCAAACTACGATATGCAGTGAATCATTACGAAAAACAAAACTAAATCATACCTTTAAAATGTCCAAGTTTAACGACTCCAAACCCACCTCGGTTGATAACACTTCCTACTGGCTTCAAAATTAGATTCCTGTAACCTAAAGTTGCTTCCCTTTTTAGTATATTGTTGCTAAAAGTATTACTGTTACCATAAAGTTCTGATCCAATGAGTCTTTTATGATGATGAAAGGAATGGCCATGCAGCTGCCATGACTGTGGGGTCAACGGCTGAGAGACAAAGCTACCAAGCTTGTCTTTTTTAAGTACTCTGCTGGGTTTGCACTTCAAGAGAAAATCGTCGTCTGTAAAACAGACACCAATTCATGCATTAAACCTCTGCGCATAAAGACTCTGAATAACTAATAATTAGTGCTAATTTTTGTTTTTATCATAAACATACTTATTGCTGAAAAATCAAAGCAGAGGAGCTAAAAGACTAAATATCAAGATAAATCAACAAGATATTCAGTTAAAACTGATCATAAAAAATAATAATAATTTTCAAGATAAAATTAATCATACTTAGATCCTTACCTATTGTTAAAGTTAGCTTTATCTGCACCACCACTAGGGGGGATCACATTTAAAAAAAAATAAACACAATAGGCTAACCCACTGGGATGTCTCAGTTTTGTAATCACCTGTTCCCATCAGATGGTGCTGAACGTTTACCGTCAGTTCAGATTTCTTCATGACCATCATACAATGTGGGGTGAGGCTGGTGGGTGGGATTGTTTTCATATAAACAGTAGATTAGTATCCAAAAAAATTATTTTCTGGGCTCAGCTCGTGTCGGCCTATGAAATATCCTTAAGTTCATTATTTCTAGGTAAAATTATCCTAAAATTACCAGAGAAAAAAATAAAATCAAGAAAATGTCAGTAAAACTGACTCGCTCACGTATAAAGAAGTGTCGGTATGGAAATAGGGGCGAGTGGGATCAATACCACGAGTCATTTACCATTTAGACCTTCCAACATAAAATCCCCACCTGAGAGAGCTGATACTAAAGGGTGATGCGACCGCTACTACTACTAACTACGACTACTGACGCCACGCGGAGGCAGCGCCCCTAGTTGGTCATCCTTAATTATTAGCGTCGTTCAACACTAGTTGTCTCTTTTTCACTCATGTTGTTTTCGCTTGGATTTATCTTTCTCTACGATGGAACGTGGCTGCAATCGCTTCGGCCGCTTCGGCTAAGTTAAGTGCCTCATAAGTAATAATTTTTGGTATTCCAGTCTTCCAGGGACCAGTATTTTCCGTTTTTTTAGGTCATATACGGTCTCCCGGTTGACTCGTGGCGGCCTTGTGCTGCCTCGTGTTGTTAAGATTTCCCGGTCTTCCATACTGGGACATCTTATGCTTATGGGCTCTATATTACGTTCATCGTTTTATTACATCGCATTTAGAGTTAGGACACAGCCCATCCCTTTTACCTTTTATCTCTTAGTTTGGTTATTTAGGGCTATACTGTGTTTTTCTGGCCCAGCATCCCAGCTCTTGCTCTTCATCGGCTACTGCTGGCTCCGAGTAGTCGACTGTTCTTCGGATCAGTTCGCCTCCTCCTGGGTTCTTCTTTCTCTTTTACTCAAGTGTCTCTTCTATCTTTTACGATGTATTTATTTATTATCATGTTATTTAGGGTGCTAGGCTAGCCTAAGTGCCTTGTGCCATGTGTTGGTACAGTCTGGTTCACGTGGCCCTCTGTGGTTGTGTTGCCATCGCGTCCTAGGCCACCTACGATCACGTGTCCCATTAGGCACCTTACCCTCCCCTTTCCCTTTCCCTCCCTACCGTGGTAGGGAGGGGTCTGGTGGATCTCCTTGGTTGTCATGACAACCACTGTAGCCTACCTCCCTCTCCCTCCGAGGGGGCCAGGAGTTCTATACCAGCTGGGGCTAGGGCGACCACTTGTCTCGGGTAACCGGGGTTACTGGCGGGTAGTAGTAGGGACGGGGGGGGGGGGGAGGCCACCCCCCTCTCTCTCTCGTCCGCCGTGTTCACGCCGGGATTCCCCCCCCCACCCTGTTTTCCCCATTCCCAACCCTTCCCCTACCTTAACGGACGGACCCCCCGCTGAAGCCGGGAGCCCCTTCGGTTATAGGTCCACCTGGCTCCGCCAGCGGGCGGGGTGGGTGAATTTAACTAGTGGGGTCTATATTGCTTGCCGACTATATCCTGGTTTTCGCTACCGGAGGAGAGCTCGCTCCTACCTGGGCACTCCTCTAGTAGACGGAAAGAGTTATACCTCATTCTATATGGATATACCCTTACTGATACGATGACTATTGGTTTTTAGTTTTATGTACTATCTCCGTCGTTCTCCGTCGTGGTTTCATGGCCCCTCACCACTCCTGGTTGGAACCTCTTTCCTGTCTCCGGCGTAAGCCTCAGACCCCACCAACCGCCTAGCTAACCACACGTATTGCAGCGGAGCACTAGTTAATCTAACTTACATGCTCCGGCATGCAGCGGAGTCCATGTTAGGCTGTAAGTGTGCACTCTGATACTACTCATGTATCTCTCCACTTACAGGCTACCAACTGCCAGGTTCCAGGTTGTAACGCTGTGTTGTATGACCCCTGCGCCCATGAAGAGTGTAGGACCCACGCCCCGTGTGCCACTACCCACAACGGGATGATTGTTTGGCACCCTGAGGCATGCACCATCTGCTATGACCTCGTGAGTCAGCTTTTTGGGTGGGGTAAGTTAACTCCTTGGACATTTTTCCTGTTATCAATGATTTCCACCCTTCAGTTTTAAGCTCCTTTAAACTGTATCTCCGCCGCTAGAAGCTTCATATCGCCTTCTCTTACAGGCTGCCGCCGTGAAAGAAGTCGCCCTAGCAACCCTGAAAGCTTGGGTAGGCGGCTTCGGGAAGAACGCCGCCAAGGGCCAGCCTTACGTGTTAGATAAGAAGCTGGCCATCCAGATCTTCCCCGGAGGCAAGGCGACGGGGTACGTGGACCCCATCTCGGCAGCCCCACTCATAGCTTCCATCGCAGAGGGGTGCACAGGAGCCGGTCCCAGATGTAGCTACCTGGACCTTAATCTTGAGCCTATGGCGGTAGGTGCGGAGGATTTGTTGGTTGAGGTAGGTGTGTCGGGCGCTCAAGGTCTACCCTTGTGCGCTCCTGGATCTTCTTCCCCTGTTCCTTCTTCTTCTTCTTTTCAAGGCTTCACGGGATCTGAGATCCCTTCTCGTTCACCCGCTCTCTCTGTACCCCCGAAGGTGAAGGGACAGAGAGAACAGAAGACCCTCCATAAGACGACTTCTAAGAAGTCGTCGTCTTCTTCGGCTAGGAAGTCTACGACATCCTACGCCGATGCGGTGAAAGCGAAGCCTAGCTCTTCCCATTCAAAGAGCTCAAGAAGCAAGGCTTCGGAAGGAGAAGGCCCGCGCTCCTGCCGAGCCAATGCCTTCTCCGGCATCTACCGGATCTACTCCGGTAACTCCTGTTGGGTGGCGGGACCTAGCTCTTTTGATCCCACCACTTTCTCAGCAGGAGTGTTGCAACAAGTGGGAGAGATGGTTGGCTCTCTCGGTACTAGGTTTGAGCAAATGTTTGCTCAACTGTCCAGTACGATCAACCAATCTGGTCAATCCATACAAGACCTCTCTAACCGAGTTAGGGAGCATGATGACCGCTTCGCTGGCCTCACTCAGGCCCCTCAGGCGAGCTCCCCTGTGGCAGGTACTGGTCTCCTACAGCTACCTCCTTATGAATCCCTACCAGCCTTCTCTATGGATAACCCCTGGAGGGTGGCAGCTTATGCCCCCTTCAAGGATGGCATGATTTCCATTCCGGAGTGTGGAACAAGAAGGATTGAGGACTTCGAGTTCTACCCTCCCGGACTGACTCAGCCTTTCATAGGGTATGCTAGGCTTACGGTAACTGCTCTCAATAGAGAGGATAAGATCTCTAAGAGACTGTGCTGTATATTAGGATCACGCACAGAGGGAATGGGTTCACTGCCTGGAGGATTGGGATTGTACCAATACCAAACTCCAGGCATTCAAGAGCCCCTTCACTATCTTCGCTACGGAGGAGGAGGCTTCTCTTCCATTCGCTACTAAGATAGTAGAAGCGACTCTTCAAGCAGTCCTGAAAGACGAGCCCATGCCACAGTTTGAGAGAGGCGGAATCAACATCTCTGCTCTTTCCGTCCTTCGGAGAATTGTGGGAGAACCTACCTGCCACTTTCTCAGTAGGTAAGCTGAAGCCAGACTGTGCGATGGATCAGTTTGGCGAGAAGCTCCCGAGACTGCCTGATAGCCTTATTCAGGCAGAATTCGATGCCCCGCACAAGATTTGGGAGATCTCTTAACTCCCTTATCATTACGGAGATGGCTGCCCTGTCCTATGCTACGGAACTGCTGTTTAAAAACACTGGCTAAATCCCAGCTCCAGTCGGTTCAAGCTGATGCCTTTGACTTCTTCTCAGCCAGAAGGAACTGCCGAAAGCATGTTTTGCAGGAGGCAACTATTGAGGCATGAGCCTAATAGACTTCTAGCTTCCAGCATGTGGGGTGCGGACCTCTTCCCAGAAGCCTCTGTGAATGAGGTGCATCACGAGGCTGCTAGGCTTAAACCAAGACCTTAAAAGCCAGATGGGGCATCTCTTCCAAGAGGAAGCAAGAGAGCGCCCCTGCTGCTGGTAAGAAATTAAAGAAAACTGGTAGGAGATTCCAACCCTATCAAAAACAGCAGCAACAACAACATTTCGTCCAAGCCGTCCCAGTTACACAACGGGACAAGCCTTCGACTTCTAGCAGACACAGCCCATTCTCCTGTTGTCTCCTCAGAATCAACCCTCGACCTCATACACCGTCTCGCAGCTTTCAACTCGATGTATGAAAGCCAGGCCTACCCAACCTTCAACAGGTTTTCTAGGGGGAAAGCAGAGCGAGAGGTCACTTTTTGCCAACGAGGCACAGGAGAGCTGCAAGAGCAAGCACTTCAGAGGAGGGGCGCGGCGGAGGTCAACCCGCTCAAACAACAGTGAGGCTCCCCAGGTAGGAGGGAGGCTGTTCTCTTCCGTCACAGGTGGGGGTTCAGCAAATGGGCACAGAGCATTGTGTCCAAAGGATTGGGTTTGGAGGGTTGGATCAAAGATCCTCCTCCAAACAAATCATCTATCAGATACCATCAAAGGAGTTGACAGATTATGCGGAGGAACTCCTTCAGAAAGGAGCTATTGCGAGAGTCAAGCATCTAAAATTTCAAGGTCGCTTGTTCAGCGTGCCAAAGAAAGGCTCAACAAAAAGAAGGGTAATCTTAGACTTGTCAAAGCTAAACTCTTTCATTCGTTTGCAACAAGTTCAAAATGCTCACCATCTCGCAGGTACGGAAGTGGGGCCGTCACAACCTCTATCGATCTTACAGACGCATACTATCATATCCCTATAGCCAGACACTTTCTGTCCATTCCTAGGCTTCAAACTAGGAAATCAGAAGTTCTCATTCAAAGTGATGCCCTTCTGGTCTGAACGTAGCCCCCAGGGTATTCACGAAAATAGCAGAAGTGGTAGTTCACAATTGAGAACACAAGGGATAATGGTACAGCGTACCTCGACGATTGGTTGATCTGGGCACCCAATGGTCGAGGATGCCTCAAAAAGCCAAGAAGAAGGTAGTACAATTTCTGGAACATCTGGGGTTCCAGATAAACAAAACGAAATCCAGACTCACTCCGGAGTATCGTTTTCAGTGGCTAGGAATCCAATGGGATTTATCCTCCCACAATCTGTCAATTCCAGTGGTCAAAAGGAAAAGAAATAGCCAAGTCTGTGAGGCAACTTCTCAAAAGCAAACAAGCTTCAAGGAGAAACCAGGAAAGAATCCTAGGTTCCCTTCAGTTTGCCTCAAGTGACAGACATCCTCCTGAAAGCAAGACAAAGATATAAATCGAGTTTTGGCGATCAAGAGCAAACGTCAAATCTCGGGACAAGTTGTCAGTAATTCCACAGATCCTTCGCAATCAGCTCCGTCCATGGACAAAAGTGAAGAATCTTGCCAAATTGGTACCCCTTCAATATCCCCTTCCGGTGTTAACCATTCACACAGATGCCTCCCTGTCCGGTTGGGGGGATATTCTCAATTCAAGCAAGTCCAGGGGACTTGGTCGTTCAATTCCGCCAGCTCCACATAAACGTTCTGGAGGCAATGGCAGTATTTCTTACTCTGAAGAGACTCCTTCCCCCAAAGAAGTCTCATCTAAGACTAGTTTTTGGACAGAGCAGTGGTAGTACATTGCATCAACAGAGGAGGGTCCATATCCAAACACGTGAATCATGTCATGATAGCCATCTTTGCTCTAGCAGACAAGCACAAATGGCATCTATCTGCCACTCATTTGGCAGGGGTAAGAATGTGATAGCGGACGCACTATCCCGTCAGTCCCTCTGGAGTCAGAATGGTCCCTGGATGGCAGGTCATTCAGTGGATATGCCAGAAGTCGCAGGTCTCCAGGTAGAATCTCTTCGCCTCACAAGCGAACCACAAGCTCCTTGCTATGTGGCCCCCAACCTGGACCCTCTGGCTTATGCCACAGACGCCCTGTCGTTGGACTGGAATCAATGGAAGAAAATCTACATTTTTTCCTCCAGTGAATCTTCTTTTGAAAGTTCTGAGCAAGCTGAGACTTTCAAGGGACTGGTAGCTCTGATCGCTCCAGATTGGACCAAAAAGCAACTGGTATCCTCTGCTTCTGGAATTGGGTCTCCGACCTCAACGGATTCCCAATCCCAAGCTGTTGCAATCAGTACAAATGAGGACTGTGTTCGCTTCCTCAGGAATCCTTCAGACCCTAACTTTTATGGACTTCATGAAGTTTGCGGCTAAAAAAGATGCTAACATTGATCCACAAAACATCCTCTTTCTGGAATCAGATAAAGAAAAGAGTCAACTATTAGACAATATGACTCAGCTGTTAAAAAGTTAGCATCCTTCCTGAAAGAATCAAACACTACAACCATGACAGTTAACTTAGCTATATCCTTTTTCAGATCCTTATTTGAAAAAGGTTTAGCAGCTAGCACAATTACTACTAATAAATCGGCTTTGAAGAAAATCTTTCAGTTGGGTTTTCAAATAGACTTAACGGAATCTTACTTTACATCTATTCCCAAAGCCTGTGCTAGACTTAGACCTTCTCAAAGGCCTACTTCAGTTTCATGGTTCTTAATGATGTCCTCAAACTACCTCAGATACTGACAACTCGTCTTGCACATTCATAATGCTACTTAGGAAGACGTTATTTTTGTTAAGCCTGGCTTCAGGAGCCAGAATTTCAGAACTGTCGGCTCTATCCAGAGATGCGGGTCATGTAGAATTTCTCCCCTCAGGAGAAGTTCTACTTTCCCCGGATCGCAGTTTTTTAGCTAAAAACGAGGATCCTCTTGCAAGGTGGGCCCCTTGGAAAGTTATCCCACTTCCGCAAGATCCTTCTCTTTGCCCAGTATCAACTTTAAGAGCCTTTCTATCTCGTACATCCTCTAGATCCTCAGGTCCTCTCTCTTTACGAGAGAAAAAGGTGGCACTTTATCAGTGAAATGGAATCAGACAACAGATCCTTTACTTCATTAAACAAGCCAACCCTGAATCATTTCCTAAAGCACATGATATCAGAGGAGTAAGCCACCTCAATTAATTATTTCCAACTATGAATTTTGAGGATCTTAAAAAGTAATACTGGATGGAAATCACCGACAGTCTTTAAACGTCATTACCTGAGTCCTTGGAATCTTTAAAATTTTCAGCAGTAGCAGCGGGAAACATTGTTTCTCCTGATACTGCACAGTAGTTGTAGTATAGATCCAGGTCTCCTTTCTACCTACCTCGTCCAACATGCCTCACCCTATTGCCATGCTCTTCGTGATACTCTAGCCTTAGCCGCTAGGATCGTATTGGTGGAATGCCCCTTATTTTTATGCTAGGGGCATCCACATTGTGTACATATAATGTACTTCAGTGTTTCTACCCTTATTTTTATGCTAGGGTAGAACACAATGAGTTTGTATATTTTGTAAATATTTAAATTAGTGAATCATTGTATATTGTTCTATTTACCATTACACTATTATGTACCACCATTTCTAGTATAAGCTAATTTTAAGTACTTTATGTTAATATGATATGGTTATCCTACCATTATTTAGTATAAGCTAGTTTTAAGTACTTTTGTTAGTATACTGTAATGAGTCTTGATTCACTTATATTATATCAGTCTTTTACTATTTGGTTTCATTTGTCCTTTTATTCCATCTTGTCTGTTTCTCTGGTACTATTTCATAGGCCGACACGAGCTGAGCCCAGAAAAGGGATTTTGACGTAGGAAAAATCTATTTCTGGGTGATTGGCTCGTGTCGCCCTATGAAACCCACCCTGTTTCTTTTTAACCCACCCTGCAGACAACCAATGACATTCATATGTTTAAGGATGACCGCTAGGGGCGCTGCTCTCCGCGTGGCGTCAGTAGTAGTAGTAGTAGCGGTCACATCACCCTTTAGTATCAGCTCTCTCAGGTAGGGATTTTATGTTGGAAGGTCTAAATGGTAAATGACTCGTGTAGTGATCCCACTCGCCCCTATTTCCATACCGACACTTCTTTTATAGAGTGAGCGAGTCAGTTTTACTGACATTTTCTTGATTTTATTTTTTTCTCTGGTAATTTTAGGATAATTTTACCTAGAAATAATGAACTTAAGGATATTTCATAGGGCGACACGAGCCAATCACCCAGAAATAGATTTTTCCTACGTCAAAATCCCTTTTTTATTGTGGAAATGTCAGGTTTTTAACAGTAGTACATAACTTGGATTTTTCTAACTATACAAACCTGAGGTCTTTACATAGGAATATGCTCAGCACAGCTGGAAATGGTTGTTTAATTTTTAAACAAGGTGGTTAGGGAGTTAACTCCTGGATACCAGGTGGGAGTCCTGCCCATCCAATCAAAAGCAGCATTCCTTTGCCTTTTGGCCCAGACTAAGGGGTGGCATGAGGTGGGGCCTAAAACTGTAAAGACCTCAAGGTTTTGCTCACCTACTATTTGTGGATTTTTCCATGACATATACAGCACACACATTATTCATGGAAAATTAGCCTATTAGCAGTATTTTTCATAGAGAAATTAACTAATTGCCATACTTTCATAATTTTCATGACTAAAGCATTTTTTGTTATAAGACTATCAAAATACTCAGCTATAAGCATTTTAGTGACTCTTTTGGTGCTTGAACTATCAAAATGGGCAGTTATAAGCGATTTTAAAAGGGTTCCAAGGTATTCACAGATTTTAGTTATTTGTGGGGGGTCATGGTTGACATCCCCATGAATACTGGGTCGAACTGTATTTACGATAAATACAAATTACAGTAGTACCTCGAGATACGAATTAATCAGTTCCGAGGCGCCCCTTCGTATCATGAGTTTTTTTCGTATCTTTGGACCACATTTTACATGTAATGGCTAATCCGTTGCAAGCCCTCCAAAAACACCCCAGTAAATTTCATAATAAAGCTAAATTGACCTATAAACAATGAAATTCTACAACAATTTGGACCTATCAATACGAAACTTAATAATTAAAATGCAAAACCTCTAAATAAAGTGTATATTAGTGTACAAGAAATATTATTACTATAACGTAAAATGTGGAAGCTTACCTTTCGAGTGAGGCTATCTCCGAAAGTGGCGGCAGAGGAGGAGGAGGACAAACGGCAGATACGTACACTCAACTTTACGAAACACATAAAAAATGTCAGAAAAACAAACTAAACTTTACAAAACACATTTAACAAAACTGTAACACTTAACTTTACAAAAAAACTTAAAATAAATTTATTTTGTTCTTTTTTGATTTTTAAATTTCTTTTTACTTTTTTATACTTTACGTAATTTCAATTTCTTCACCACCGAATGGATGCCATCCGTTTACAGAATTCGAACCACCCATGAGAAGCCTTGAACTCTGGGGTTGCCGTTGATGTCCCCTCTCCGCCGTCGTCTTTCGGTTTGGGTTAATAAATCGCCGAAAATAGCGCTGGTCTTCTGGCAGATTGCCATCTCGGTTATCATATCACCATCGATTTCTTTGTCCTCGATCCATACAAGCAGCAGCCTTTCCATTTCATTATGCACATGGCTCCTCTTGTTGGACAAAATAGTCACGCCCTTGAAGGTGTAGCTGCTTTGATGGCTTCCTTCTGCTTAAGGATGGGTGCCTATCGTCGACGGATTTCGGCCGTATTCCTTAGCGGTCACACTCAACCGCAACCAGCTTCATATTTTTTTTATTATCTCCATTTTTGTCTCCATAGAAAGCATTCTCTTCTTTCTGTGAACTTCAGCAACTTTCTTTGGACCCATGACTAATATGTATGTACTGTACGTAATTACGTTACGTATGTAGTACGTATACTAATTAGGTTCTCACAACAAGATAAAGTAGCACAACGAATCACTAACAAATTTACGATACTAAACGAAATCGTTGGACCGAACAAATGCCGCATGCGTAGGATAAAGCTTCGGTGCAAAGTGGCCGAGCGAAGGTACACCAGCACGTAAGATGCATGATGTGGGAGGGATGCTGTCTAATAGGAGAGGATCTCATGGCTTGGCTAGCATCAGGAACCAATGGGAGAGCAAGAGGATGGTGGCGAGTCTACTAGAACTAAGAAATGGCGGGCGCGGCGCGGCGCGAGTTTCAAAATTGTTATTGTTGGCGAATCTCGGACTTTCAGAAGCCTTTCGTATCTTGAAAACTTTTCGTATGTAGAGCAGTAAAAATTTTTCGTGTCAGCTTTCGTATCTCGAGTTTTTCGTAAGTTGAGCCTTTCGTATCTCGAGGTACCACTGTACTTAAAAAAATTAAAAAATTTGTCATTTGTTTCTATGCAATATACAAACCATCAGTCTTTACATAGGAAGACTTACTTCTTGGTGGAATGGATCCGAGTTAAGCTTTTGAACTGACTGGTAGTTTGCTGCGCCTGGGTCTTCTTCCCAGCCAAGTAGATCAAGGAAGAGAAGCATGCCTCTGACATGCTGAACGGAGTATGGGAACTGCATCTTCAGCAGTCAGACCTCTGGGCCTTTTCAAATGAATGGATGTTAAAACAACATTAGTATTAAAAAAAAGGGGCTAGGTTGAACCTTGAATGTCAAGAAACAGTAAAGCAATGTAGTACAGGTAGTGCTCGAGTTACGATAATCCATTTTATGATAATCCGATGTTACGATGGGGTTAGCAATTAATACTATTAAAAAAAAAAAAAAAAAAGTATTTTTAAATTTCGCGCACAGCGAGCGCTGGCAGCAGCGTACTACGCTGTACGATATGTTGGCCCGAGAGCGAGAGGCTGGCGTAGGTACAGCGGCAATGAGTTCGACCGTCACTTGCGCTCGTTTTGAACCAAGTAACATTAGGTCAGTGTTCGTTTGTGATTTTTGAGTTTTTTTTTCAAGTACCGAAAATTAAAACAAAAACTATGTCTGCCAAACAACCAAATAGGTGTCCTGCTGGTAGTGCAAAAAAGAGAGGCAATCCATCACTTTGGAGCAGAAATTGAAAATAATAAACCAGCGTGAAGCGGGAAAGGCAGGCGTCATGGTTATCGCATGTGACGAACGTTATCGCAATCGAACGGTATCCACCATCCTCAAGGACAAGAAACGCGTAATGGATGCTGTAAAGGCATCTGCTTCAGTTCATTCAACGGTTATATCAAAGAAGATATAGGGCCTTTGGAAGAAATGGAGCAGTTACTGTCACGTGGATGGAGGATCAAATACAAAGCGTATGCTTTTTGAAGAACTGAAGAAGAATTATGATGATAACCACAACAAAAGTTTTGCAGCAAGTGCTGGATGGTTTCGTCGTTTCAAGAACCGCCATAATTTTCACAGTGAAAATTAGCAGTGAAGCAGCCAAGTGCTGATGCCGACGGAGCCGCTAAATTTAAGGATGTTTTACACGAGATCGTCGTTAATGAAGGCTACTTGCCAGAGCAAATCTTTAATGTTGACGAAACCGGACTTTATTGGAAACGTATGCCACAACGGTCCTACATCCACAAAGAAGCAACGGCGATGCCCGGGTTTAAGGCATACAAGGAACGATTGACTCTTCTGCTTAGGGGAAATGTGGCTGGGTATAAACTTAAGCCCTTTATGATTTTATCACTCAGAAAATCCAAGGGCTTTAAAAAACATAGACAAGCATACACTTCCTGTGCATTACCGTCATAATAAAAAAGCTTGGATGACTGCAATATTGTTCGAGGACTGGTTCGTTCATGCTTCATTCCGGAAGTGAAAGATCATTGTAGGAAAAATAACATCCCCTTCAAAATTCTTCTGATTCTCGACAATGCTCATGGCCACCCTCAGCACATCGGAGATATTAACGAGAATGTAAAAGTTGTGTTTCTGCCACCAAACACAACTTCTCTCATACACCCATGGATCAGGGTGCTGTGGCTACGTTCAAGGCGTATTATCTTTCGGAACACGTTTGCGCATGGCTGTTCAGGCTACGGATAACGAGGAGAAAGATCTCAGAACTTTCTGGAAAGAATTTAGTGTTCTTAACTCCATTATGAACATTGGAAGGGCGTGGAAGGAGGTAAAGAAAGTGTGTATGAATGGGGTCTGGAAAAATCTGCTGAAAGTGTATGTGAACTCGTTTAAAGGTTTCGATCAGAATGATGAAGAAGTGGAAATCAATAAAAAGATCTTGATATTCTTGGGAAAAGTTTAGATTTAGAAATTGACGAGGAAGATATCCAAGAACTTATAGATGTGCAAGATGTAGAGCTAACGGCAGAGGATTTAATTGCACTTGCAGAAGAGAAAAAAAAAGCAGAAGAGGAAGAAGAAATAAAGAGCCGGAGCGAACGTTTTACGACTAAAAAACTGGCAGAGGCGTTTGCTTTATTTGATCAAGGACTGAAACTTTTAAGTGAAATGGATGGGGACGAGGAACGGTTTGCCAAAGTTCAGAGGGCTCATCAAGACAGTGTTGCATGTTACCGATTAATTTATGAAGAACGAAAAAACGCACTGTGCAACCTACAATGGATTTTTTTCTTCAAGAGAACGACTCCAGTGCATTCCGCTTCCCCCAGCCCTACCCCTCACTTGAGACTCGATCCTGTACGTCTCGGAACATTTGTTGTTTCCTCGAGACACTTGAACTAACAGAAGAAGAAATTCTATCTGAGGAAGAGCGAATTGATGATCCTGCTGCTTTATCATCATCCTCCTCTTCTGATCTTTAGTTATAGTAGCCATGAACAGCCTGACAACCGATCACGTATGCCGACAACGACCGAATCTTGATGAGTACCCTTTACGCTACAGTCTGATCCTTGTTCTTATTATTAAATTTCTTTTTATACTTAATTATAATCTGCATTGAACCACCCGAATTAGCTGATATTAATAATTACTATACCATATATGTATAGGTATACTGTGTAGTGTAGGCTAATCTTCCATATATGTGTATATAGCCTAGCCTATATGGTACTGATTAACTTGTGTAGGCTAGGCTATATCCGAGATACGATTTTCTCAACTTACGATGGGTTTTTCGGAGAATACCTGAGGTTTGATTTATTGTCAGGTACTCTCTCCCTTGTCAGAGAGAGGATTGCTTCTATACTATACCTAAAATTAGATAGAATAGAATGGGTATTCAATGTGACATTCACCTGCATTGACGCCAGTTCCAGCATGTGACGGCCTAGGTACTTATCCTCTGCCTGCAGGGAGAGGAAGGTTGAGGGAAAGAAGAGGGAGTCCCAGTCCAGTCACTCACATTATGTACACTCTCTTCCACAACCATACACCCCTGGGTGAGATGCTCTTTGTCCTCTTAGAGGAGCCAAGTACGTCTTGCTACTCACTTGTTGAGCAACCACCAAAGGACCACCCAAAAAGAGTCCTGGACTTGTGGGCAATGTCCCGAAGTGAGGGAGTTGAAGGTGGTCTGGTGCGACCACACCCTTGCCTTCAGTACCTGAGGAAACAACAGACTCTTCCTAAATTCGAGGGACAGAGCAATACCTCTGACTTCGTGGGCCTTTGCCTGGAATGGACTGGTGTTCTCCTCGCTTGAAGCAGAGCAAGCTAGTTTGATCCCCTCACAAAGCCAGAAAGAGAACAGTGTTCTTTGACACCTCTTTCTTGGTTGAGCCAATACTAAGAAAGATTCATCCACTCTCGGGCCTGGGATGTCTAGTCCTCTTGACGCAGTACTACAGCACCCTAACTGAACAGAGTAGCATCTTGTCTGGATCATTGGCAATAAAGTCCTCTAGTATGGGGATCATGATGGACTCGAATTGGGCAACAGGAACTGACGGATTCTGAGTCTTTGCTATGAAATCTAGGATGAAATTGAGTATAACTGATCCTCATCTCCTGTGTTTCGCATCAAAAGGAAAGACCATCAAGTTTACCTACTCTCTTCGCTGATGCCAGAGCAAGCAAGAAGATGTCTAGATGGTCAGATCCCTGTCTGAAGACTATCGTAGAGGCTCATATGGTACATGAGTCAGGCTCCCTCGCCTCAGAACAAGAGTCACAAAATCCCACTCAGGAGGGCCCAAGTTCCTGAAGGGCAAGGGCCGGCCTTTTGAAGCTCTTCATCAGGGAAATCTCCAGTGATGAGATATCTACACCTTTCAAGTGTAAGACTAGGCTAGGCCCAGGGTAGCCATAAGCCATTTACAGCTCATACAGAGAGGAGCTTCTCTCAGCAAAGAAAGACGAGGAAGTCTGCTACCTGATGAAAAGTAGCTCTGACCAGAGGGAGACCCCATCTACAACAACAATAACAGAAGACGTCCCATTCCCCTGGTACACAGCTGCAGAGGACTGTTGCAGGTATCCAGACATCCCTGCTGCTGTGCGGCAAGAAAATACTCTCAGCTTGCACGAGATGCTGGATAGTCTCCAGCCGGCAGTGAAAGACACTTCACTGACTGGTGGTAGCATCCTACATGTATTTAAATCAGAAGGCTGTGCCGGGAGGGGGGGGGGGGGGGGGGGGGGGGTACTCTACGTGCCTTGTGGCAGACACCTTGAGGATCAGGACAGGTGGTGGGAATGGAGTGGTCATTACTCAATTTGAGTGGCCACAGACCCCTCAGGTTGCGGCTGGAGCCTACATTTGATCTGTTTGCAACATCAAGGAACTAAAGTTTACCCCTTTATTGCTCTCCAGTCCCTGATAAAAATGCTGTCATGTAGATGCCTTCCAACATCACTGTGACAACCTAGACATTTATGTATTCCCTCCTTTCAGCCAAATCAGGAGAGTGATCAACAGGTGCTTCACTCCACAAAGGGCTTCGGGTAATATTAGTAGGCCCCAATGTGGCCTCAAGCAGAATGGTACACGGATCTACTACATCTTCTCATAGACATCCCAAGACTTCTACCGGTAACTCTAGGGTCACTTCAACTTCACGGCTGGAGGCTATCAAGTAACTCCTTGGAAAGAAGGGCTTTTCTATAAAAGTTGCAACAGTTATCGCCAGCTCAGTTTGAGAACAATCCCTCAATCTTTACAAAGGAAAATTGTGAGAGTCTTCCTGGGTTGGTGCAGTAAGACGGATTTTACATCCCTCAAGACTAGTACTGTCAAGAACGTAGCGAATTTCTTCTCTTTGCTAAGAAATGAGAAAAACCTATTAGTTACAGCTGTGAAAGGTTATGGGTCTGCTCTTTCAAAGGTTTTTAGAGCAAGATATATAGACCTCTTATTGTCTTGGGAGATTTCAGATAAGATGAAGAATTTTGAGAAACATTGCCTTCCTCGAAGTTTGAAACCTCCTGATTGGGAAATCACCAAGATGTTAACATCTTTAACTAAATGTCCTTATGAGCCCATTAGAACTGCCTCAGATTCTATTCCCTCTCTTAAGGACTTCGTGGATGATGACCAAGAGATGCTCCTATGTCTGGTGCATGCTGTAAGGACCTACTTAAAGTGTATGGCTATCCTTAGACCTACACAATGCAGACTTTTCATAAGCACAGGTCATGCTAAGAAGGAGATTTCAAGGAACACAATCTCTTTCTGGCTAAGGGGAGTCATTAGAAGAGTTTACTTCTCTTACGAGAATGTTTCTACAACCCCTGTATAGATTACAGCTCATGACGTCTGGTGTATTGGCCCTTCGGTGGCATTTAAGAAGAATTATGTGGTTCACTAAATCCTACGAACTGGGGTTTGGAACAGACAAACCACATTCATTTCCTTTTGTTTGAAAGATGTCACCCATAAATCCCTCAACACTTTCAATTTCCATTTGTTGAACAAACTAGCTCTCAAGATTCCTTGCTTGATTGGAATTCAATGGAATAAATATGACTGCCAGGTACATTCCCATGAAGAAAAACATCGTGGCAGACACCTTGAGCTGGTTAGGACAGGTGGTGGGAACGGAGTGGTCATTAATCCAACTGGTGGCGAATGGACTTCTCCAGTTGTGGCCAGGCCCCACACTGGATCTATTTGCGACATCAAAGAACCACAAATTACCCCTTTACTACTTTTCAGTTCCAGACAAAAATACTGTCATGTAGGACACCTTCCAACATCAGTGGGACAATCTCGACATTTAAGTATTCCCTTCTTTCAGCCAAACCAGGAGAGTGATCGACAGGTGTTTCATTTCACGAGGGCTTTGCATGACATTAATAGCCCCTCAAGCGGAATGGCACGCTGATGTTTGGGTGAATGTTCTCCTAAAGAGATGAGATTCTCTTCTGTCAGTATCTCAGAAAAATGTGTGTTTCTGATATATTTGGTCCTCTTTATGGAATAGCCCTTTGTCAGATATTTCAGCCAAGACTTGCTTGAACAGGCGATCTCTGACAGGAGAGGGAATGCTGATTTTTTTGTACCATCCTCCCCAACTAGACCTCCTCCAAAAAGACAACCCTTCCCTTTCAGTAGAAGGAAACAGTCTAGAGCCGCCGCTCAATTCTTTCGCCATTTTTTTCGTGAGATGAGCCCTCAATCCAAGATCAGACAAAGAAAAGAAGGACATCAACAATTCCATTTCCCCGCACCATCTTGGTTTGGGAAGCTCAGGCCAGGACCCCAAAAAGGTTCCACCAGATTAGGAAAACAAGCAGGAGAAAATTAGCTACAAATTATCAAAATATTACTAATGCCAATTTACCATCTGTATAAGAACATGGCATGAAGAAATCTGACCGGAACGTAAACATTCCAGCACTATCTGGTGGGACACAGGTGATTACAGAGACAGTCTTAGAAGGTCAGCCAATTGTATTTTGATTTTTTAAAATGCCGATCGCACATAACAGAGCGAAGATAAACCTAACTTTAAAAGTTTGTAAGATTAATTAAAAAAAAAAAAAAAATTTATACACTTGAAGCAAAAATTGAATTACATAATATTGTTTGGTCCCATAGGACCATAAGATATAAAAAATATTGTCTCATATAAGCCTTTTAAAACCTACTAACGTGTTATTTAAATGAAATTTAAAAGAAAAACTAAACATACTTTCAGTGATTTATGTCAATGACATAACCTCATCCTTAGCAAATCCAAACTTTAAACCTTTGTATTCCTTAAATGTTTGTACCGTGTACTGTACTGCTTTTAATTTTTTGTAAAACAGTCTTTTTGTAATTCTGTTTTCTTTTCTACGTAATTTGTTTAAGAACGCCTCAGAGTAAAGGCAAAAGATCTTGCTTCACTTTCATCATGGCCATAAGCACTTTGCTGAAGTGTCTTATGTTTTCAACCAAATATCCAAAAAATTATACATCATCTACAATAAAAATAAGTACTAGAACTTGTTGAAAATTTATCATTTCAACGCTACATAACCTAAAACATTACATATAAATAATGATACTGTACTTGTCATCAATTCAAACACATGAATGACATACCTGCAACACTGCATACAAGATACCAAACTTGGATTTTCACAAGCTTTATCAGTGAAGAAATTTGATGACACTTG
Source organism: Macrobrachium nipponense (assembly GCF_015104395.2). Taxonomy (NCBI): domain Eukaryota; kingdom Metazoa; phylum Arthropoda; class Malacostraca; order Decapoda; family Palaemonidae; genus Macrobrachium; species Macrobrachium nipponense. Next base: position 182,172,880 of record NC_087200.1, on the reverse strand, counting down.
AGCATATTTCTTCATTACTCTCCGAAAAGTCACCATTACCTGTGGTAAGATCAGTAGAAAGTAGATTCAATCAGGTAAAAAATATTTTTATAATAAAATAAGATTTAATATATACTTACCCGGTAGTAACTACTTATAAACTGTTTCTGCTCGACAGCAGCTAAATTTTTGAAAACTAACAGTAGCGATAGTCTTTTGGGTAAGAGAGGAACAACTACAAACCAGAGACCAATTATGTTTATGCCCTAAGCCCTAATACATGTGAGGGGAGCATGGTGGGACTGTTGTTCATAATTACTGGGTAAGATATAAAATCTCATTTTAATTTATTACAAAAATATCATTCTTATATAAGTAACTTATCCAGTAATTCCTTATTGCTGAATCCATATTAACTGGAGGAGGGATTCATGGACAAAAAATATCTCAACCAATAAGTAATTTAATGTAGTAATTTTAATATTGTAAGACAACTGAAAAAAAAATGGGCTAGCATTTAAACAAATGCTTGTTGTTCCTTACCTGTTGAGAGAGCAGCTGCAGGTAGATACTGCCACTGGATGGCACTCATCTCACATAGTAACAGTATGGCGGTATAGCCAGGATCACCTCTACTGTAGTGGGTGCTATGCAGCAAAGGAGAGCTCCGAACACTAACGAAGTACAGTGGTGCCCCTGTATTCGCGAGGAATGCGTTCCAGACCACCCCCCCCCCCCACCCCCGTAAAGAGTTAGAACCCGCAAATAGTTGGAATATCAATAAAAATGCTTAAAACCTCCTATTTTGTTAATTAAAATTCAAGAAAAGCTCACTAAAAATTTTAATACCTGGTTTTTTTAAGTTTTATCACAAAAAGTGCATTTTATGATGAACTGATTAAATAAAAACAGGAATTTGGAGATATTTCTCAAGGAAAAATACAGCCAACAGGTGAATTTTCCGGAATAATGCGGGGAAATGTTCCCGAGAGAAATCCGTGAATGCATGAGTTGGCGAATATGGGGTTCTGCTGTATTCATGTTCTTGTGACAATGGAATTAACCAACCTTTAACAACATATACAAGATTGCCCCTGCCCAGGGCACAGTACAAACACAAAATCAGATGCAAACTATTCACCTACACTAACATTAAATTAAGACAAAAAATATACTACTACCACTAACACTAAGATCTGGTGGGCACCCCTAGTAAATTGTAGCCCCCAGGCTCCTCAAGGACTCAACACCCTAGAACAAGGCAAAGAGAAAAATTCAAGAAGGAATGGCCTTTCTACACTTCCTCACGAAACACCTCACCAGCAATGGACAATGATCCTAGTGTACTGCACGTTTCATAAACAATCTCTACATCACGTAAATAATGCATTGCAATTATCGATCTGCATTTCCAGTACGTGCCCTGTAAAATAGACGCAAGGTAGAGATTACATTTGAATGCTACCGATGTAGTGTGACTAATGTCATGCAGTTCAGAACCCTCAATACCAACATGACATCCTCCCCAATCTAAGAGTGAACCTCTATTAAATCTCTCAAAAAGAATAAAATTGCATTCTTGGATAAAGCTCTTGAAGGGTTTTATACAGAGCATCATAAATTACTTGTTGGACCTCTTATCTTGTCTGTTCTATTAACCCTCTTACGCCGATTGGATGTATTAAACGTCAAAATAAATTGTCTCCCGGGTGCCGATTGGACGTATTAAACGTCGACATAAAAAAGTTTATTAAAATTTTTGCGGAAAAATACTTATAGGCCTACAAGGCAAAAACTTTTGAATCACGCGCCTTGGGGGATGCTGGGAGCTCACGGATCAAGGCGTTGTTTTGTTTACAATTGTTACGCAGGCGTGCAAGCGCGAATTTCTTTCTTATCATACTAAAAAGTATCAGAAATTATTTCATCACTTTGACAAAATTTTTGCACCATTTTAAATTAGCCGTTACATGGAGTATTATATATGAAAATGTGCCCAATTTTCATGTAGAATACAAAAAAAAAAAAAAAAAAAAAAATACTCATGATTGTAGCTTTTATTAGTTTTGAAATATTTTCATATAAATAACGATAAGTGCCAAAATTTCAAACTTCGATCAACTTTGACTCTACCGAAATGGTCAAAAAATGCAATTGTAAGCTAAAACTCTTATATCCTAGTAATATTCAATCATTTACCTTCATTTTACAACAAATTGGACGTCTCTAGCACAATATTTCGATTTATTGTGAATTTATGAAAAAACTTTTTCCTTACGTCCGCGCGGTAACTCTTCCGATAAATTTTTTTGTGCGATTGTCGTAATGTTTGCATTATTTTCAATTAGCCATTACATAAAGTTTTATATATGGAAATGTGCGCAATTTCATGCACAATACAACTAAAAAACAACCCATGGTTTGTAGCTTTTATCAGTTTTGAAATATTTTTCATATAAATAACGATAAGTGCCAAATTTCAACCTTCAGTCAACTTTGACTCTACCGAAATGGTCGAAAAATGCAATTGTAAGCTAAAACTCTTATATTCTAGTAATATTCAATCATTTACCTTCATTTTGCAACAAATTGGAAGTCTCTAGCACAATATTTTGATTTATGGTGAGTTTATAAAAAAAAAAAATTTTCCTTACGTCCGTGCGGTAACTTACGAAAAAAATCAGACATTTTTTCGTGCGATTGTCGTAATGTTTGCACCATTCTAAATTAGCTGTTACATAAATTTTATATATGAAAAATGTGCGCAATTTCATGTAGAATACAACAAAAAATGATTGAAGGTTGTAGCTTTTCTCATTTTCGAAATATTTGCATATAAATCACAATAAATAGAAAAAAAAACCACGTTCAGTCAACTTTGACTACCGAAATAGTTGAAAAACGCAATTGTAAGCTAAAACTCTTACAGTATATAATATTCAGTCATTTATCTTCATTTTTGAAATAAATTCAGTCTCTCAGCACAATATGTTTATATTTATGGTAAATTTTTTAAAATAACTTTCCTTCCCTCTGCGTGCGAATTCTCCGCCGCAAATCTCCGAAATGGTGTACGTCGCATTCTCGTTATATTTGCTCAGTTTTCATATTAGGCGTTTCATAGAGTTTTATATATAAAAATGTGCGCAATTTCATGTAGAATACAACAAAAATAATTGAAGGTTGTAGCTTTTCTCATTTTCGAAATATTCGCATATAAAAAAATTTATATAAAAATTCGACATTCGGTCAACTTTAACTCGTCCGAAATGGTCAAAAAAACTGCAATTGTAAGCTAAAACTCTTACAGTATAGTAACATTCAATCATTTATCTTCATTTTGAAACAAATTGGAAGTCTCTAGAAACATTATTTAGATTTATGGTGAATTTTTGAAAAAAAAAAAAATTTTTAACATCCATCCTCGCGTTACGAATTCATACATCATTTTGTGATAATATTTTCTCTGTGTTGCTTTGATCGTCTTACAATGTGTTACTTACATCCAAAATGATCGCAATTTAGTGTACAAAACAACGAAAAAAATTAAAATCTCATTAGCTTTAACCGTTTTGCTCACAGCGCGATTTGAATACAATATATAGATGAAATTTTGTTTTCATGCTATCATATATCGCATTATTTATATATGAATAATGGTATTTTTTTTTCATTTCTGATGGTTGTATACTAAACTTCACGCAATGACGAAAAAAAAAGGAGCAAAAATGAACTCTTAATCTTGAAAACTAAGTGAGCTGTGATTTTTTGAAAAAAATATTTTTTCCGCTTCGGCGCTCACTCCGAGACCCCCTCGGCATACGGGAGACGATTTTTATTATACCCCTTCGGCGTAAGAGGGTTAAGATAATATCTGAGAGCTCTCACTGGGCATAGAGCTCTCTCATCATCTTCTGTCTCCAGAGTGTCTGTAAAACTTTTAATGGTAAACAACCCAAGGCCAGGGGCATATTGGGGTTTCATTTTTAGCTAAAAAGTCAAGATAAAGAGAGCAAACTGCATCTCTGTTAGATAAACCAATCCTTTTATCCATTTTGTGTGGAGCTCACTCACTCTCTTAGCCATAGCCAGAGCCACTAAAAACGTTCATCTAGTATTGTCTCTCAGCGAAGATGAGTGGATTGGTTCAAAGTGCGCACAATCTATCCACTTTAGCCATTAAGCACTACGTCTAAGTTCTAAGGGCATGAGTCTTTCTTGATAACTTTACAAGTCTTGAAAGATTTTACTACGTCAGAGATATCACAATCTTCAGAAATGTTACACCTCTATGTCTAAACAGTGACCAGAGCATTGCCCTATAGACGTTAATAGTAGATATTGCAAGGCCTTTCGACAATCTTAAATATAACAAAAAATGCAAAACTTTCACTGAAGTCGTTTTAGAAGAGATGTGTCGTTTACACCAGTCTAAAAACAGACCATTTTGGCTGGTAAACTCTGTCCTTTGAATTATCTCTGCATTTAGTGATGACATTCACTGCTTCTCTAAAGAACCCTTTTGCTCGGACAAGTTTAACAATAGTTAAAACCCTGTCAGGGCCAGAGTGAATAACCCTTGATGGAATCTCCTGTAGTGGGGTTGTCTGAGCAGACTTAGAATCATAGGAAGGAGTTTTGGAAAGTCCACTAACAGACTGAGAAGCTCCGGGAACCATTCCTTTTTTGGCCAGAATGGTGCCACCAGGGTCATCCTGATATTTTGATGGGACTGGAATTTCCATAAGACTTCACTTATCATCCCCGAACGGGGGAAAGAAATGCATAGAGATCCAGGTTAGCCCAATTCACCATCATCGCATCTATCTCCCTAAGCCAGTGGATCTTGAACTGGGGAACATTATAGAGGCAGACGATTGTTCCTGGATGTTCCAAACAGGTCCAAAATCAGTCTTCCCCACAAGTTCTACAGTTTGGAGTATACCCGACTGTCCGGTGTCCATTCTGGGGGAAGAACATGATTTTGATGACTAAAATTGTCTGCTATCACGTCATGTTTCCCCTGAATGAAGAGAGTCATCAACATGGTGTTTGTTTCTGTCTACCCAAAGAAGCAGTTCCCTTGTTGGTTTGTACAGTGAAAATGAAGGAGTTCCCCTTTGAAGTCTGAAATAAGTCAAAGCCATAGTGTTGTCCTAGAAAATCACTACGTTTTTGTTGCGGACTTCATTTGAGAAGTGCTGTAAGCCCAGACAAATTGCTCTCAATTCCTCTATGTTGATGCAACCACACACACCCAACACTTCTCTTCCCTCCAGAAAGAGTTCCCCACCTAGATCCGATGCATCTGAAAAGAACTCTTAGGTCAGGGTTCACAACAAAGAGCGATTTTCCTTCCAGAAGTATGTCAACAGAGTTCCAACCTCCTCAGGTCTTCTTTTATCTTCTTTGTTATCAAAAAAAATACAGAGACCTTGGTTTGTTTTTCTGATCCAAATTGATTCTTAGGAAGAATTGCAGTGGTCTCAAGTGGCAACCTTCCCAACCTCACAAACTAATCTAGTAGAAGGCTAGCATTGCCCTAGCAGACTCATCTACTGAGTGGCTGAGCAGGTTGGGAGAGACAGAAATAAATTCACTTTCTTTAAGCCATCCTACACTCTTCTGGGGAATGGAAAAAAAACCTGAAAAAAAATGAAAAAATAAAACTTTTGTTTTAAAAATAATTTGTATTTTTCATAGCTAACAAACCTGAGTCTTAACAATAGGATAATTTTTCAAGGGCCTAACTGGAACCGGTTAAACAATCAGAGATTGTAAAGCAAGGAATCTGTGAAATTTCGCAATGTGTGTGCATATTGGGTGAAAGCCATTCAAAGACCGCGTACCCCACGCCATCACATTAATCTCCTTCCCAACCAGGATGTCATAAGATGACAGAGGGGCAGCTAGAGGTGGGCAGTAAAACATTAATATCTCAGGTTTGTTAGCTACGAAAAATACAAATTGTTTTAAACCATTTGGTCATTTGTTCATATGCAAAACAAACCAAACCTTTTGGTCTTACAATAGGATAGCCCCCCCCCCGATTATACTTGGTGGGAGGTATAGGCATTCTAAACTGGCTTAGGGGATAACCCAGCCCACCTCCAAGAGAAATATCTACAGGAGGTGGACCGGAATGCCCATGAAGATAAGATAAACCAACCTATCCAACAAGTCAGCCAACTGGGTTTTATACAATGATTTATGAGCAGATTCATTGCATTAGGGAACCAAAGAAAAATTCTTACTGTTCGATAACAAACCAAATAAACCAAAGATTCGTTATCACTCCTCACTCCCCCATGCTAGGGAGCAATGTATTTGCTACTGAATAGAGGGTTTGATTACAGTAGTAGCCTCAGGATACGAAATTAATCTGTTCCGAAGCAGCCTTCGTAATGTGATTTTTTTCGTATTCTTGAACTGTTTTACGTACAAGTAAATTGCCTAATTCGTTCCAAGCCCTACTACAACACCAAAGTAAATTTTATAATAAAGCTAAATTGACCATAAACAATGAGATACAACAATTTGGACCATTCAATACCTAACATAACCTTATTGTAGTACGTACCTGTAAATAAAGTGTATTAGTGTACATGGTACAAGAAATAATTTATGTACATGTAAGTACATATGTAGTAAAATGGGGAACCTTACCTTTCGAGTGAGGCGATCTCCGAAAGTGGAGACAGAGGAGGAGGACAAATGGCAGAAAAACATAAACACTTAACTTTACGAAAACACATTAAAAAATGGCAGAAAACATTAACACTAACTTAACGAAACACACTAACAAATGGCAGAAAACATTCAACACTTGATTATCTCCATCTTTGTACTCCATACAAAGCATCTCCTCTTTCCTTGTGAAACTTCGGCAACATCCTTGGGACCCATGGCTAATAACATAAGTAATTAAGTTCACACACAACACGATAAAGTAACTTACAGTACAATGACGCGAAATCACCAACACGAATTTACGTTAACAAACAAATACGTATATGTGAACGAACGAATTCCAGTTGTTTACGATAACGCTGTCAGCAAAAAAATAGTCAAGGAACGCCTTTACATAGAGGCAGGATGCTGGCCAATAGGAGAGCAGGATCTTATGGTGGTGACTAGCATCAGGAACCAATGGGAGAGCGGGAGGATGGTGGCAAGTTCTACTCAGTTGGTGGCGCGTGAGTTTAAAATTGTTCTCGGTGGTCCGGGCGAATCTCGGACTTTACCCTTTCGCAACCTGAATTATTTTCGTATACAGAGGCAAAAAAATCTTTGTCTTTGCTTTCATAACTTGGATTTTTCGTGGGTAGAATCTTTCGTATGTCGAGGTTCCACTGTATTTGATAACACAAGAGCAAACAAAACTACCAGTATGACTACCTTACTCACCTGTACCAGACCAGTCCAGTGAATGACGTGTCTATTCCTTGACCCGCCCATAGGAAGAGGAAAGGAATAAGAGAAAGAAAGAGACCAGCCAAACTCACTCATTCTCTCTTCCACACAACCATCTTAGGTAAGATACACATTTGCCAGGTGAGAGGAAACAAGAGTTACACAATCTGTTGGGCAGCCACCACAGGACCTAGGGAAAAGGAGTCCATAGACCTGTGGACAACATCCTTAAGATAAAAAGAGGTGAACGTTGACTGACATAACCAAGTACCAGCGTCAGAACTCTATGAACAGCAAAATTTTTCTTGAATGCCAGTGAGGAGCTAATACCTCTGATGTCATGTGTTTCTAGCTGCACAGACTCAGTGACGGAACATCAAGAGACAAATACGCCTGCCTGATAGCCTCACGTATCCAGAAAGAGATTGTATTCCTGGAAACCTCTTTCTTAGAATGCCCTGTGCTAACAAAAAGTCTATGACACTCTGGTCTGAGATGTCGCGTCCTCTTAAGATAGCAATGCAGGGCCCTGACAAGACTTAATAAGAGCTCCTGAGAATCACCGCCCACAAAGTCATCCAAAGATGGAATGGATAAGGAAGCAAATCTTGTCATCTTGTACCAAGGGATTCTGGGTCTTAGCCATGAATTTTGGGACAAATTCGAGGTTCACTGATCCCCAACACCTGGTGTGTTCCACATTATAGCTCAGGCCAAGTAGCTCCCCTACTCTCTTCGAAGGAGCCAAGACCAGGAGGATAACCCATCTTGAGCGTCAAGTTCCTGTCTGATGAACGACGTAAAGGCTCATAGGGAGCTTTAGTGAAACTCCGTATGGACCAAGGAAACATAAAAAGTTGGAGGCCTAAGCTCTCTTAGAGAACAGGACGGTGCTCAAAGCCTTCGAACAACAGGGAGAGTTCCCAGGATGAAGAGATGTCAACACTTCTAAGATGTAACCACTAAACTCAGGGCTGCTCTGTAGCCCCTAATAGCAGAGATGGATAAGCCTTTCTCATCCCTGAGGTAAGACTAAAAAGTCTGCTGTGCACTGAACAGAGGTTTTGAGTAGAGAGAAACCCTGTCTACAACACCAATCAAAGTAGATTCCCTATTTACCTTGGTAAACTGCAGAGGGAGATTTCGTGCGATTGCTAGGCATATGCCATGCTGATTTTTGAGAAAAGCCTCTCGCTTGGAGGAGATACTTGATAGTCTCCATACCGTGAAGAGACAGGGATTCTACTGACTGGTTGAAATCTCTCTATGTGTGGCTGGCAAAGAAGATGCCGCCACGGGGGCAATCTCCCTCGGAACCTCCGACGACAACGACAGCAGATTCCCGGGAAACCATTCTGCCTGCAGCCACAGGAGAAGCCACCAATGTCATCTTGAGATTTTGCGAACTCATCATCCTGTTCAGCACCTAGCAGATCAAACAAAACAAGAGGAAGGCATACACTTCCGATTGTTCCAGGGATATTGAAAAAGAGTCCTCTGCTAACGCCAGAGGATCCGGAACCACTTACCAATAAGCTTCCAACCTCTTGTTGAACTGGGTGTAAGAGATCCAGCATAAGCCTCTCCCAACCTGGAAAAGCCTGTCTACTATGACTTGATGTAGGGACCACTCTGGGCCTAGAACTTGGTCCGATGACTTAGGTTGAACCGCCCATTGGTGAATCAACTGTCAAAGCATGGAGTTGACGTGAAACCAGACCCCTTGCTTGTTCACATAAGCGACCATCATGGTGTTGTCCGACATGAGAAACCACAGAATGACCCTCTACCTTCTCCCGGAATCCCTTCAGACCAAGAAAGGCTGCCTTCAACTCCAACACGTTGAAGTGTGGCAGCTTGTCCAATCCAGACCCCAAAACACCTGAAGTAATGAGTGCCCCCAACCTGCGAGGGAGCGGCATCTGAAAACAGAAGAAAGTCAGAGGCAGAGAATGCAGAGAAACATCTTCAAGAAGATTCTCATCATTTACCACCAACAAGATCTTCCCTCACCTCCTCAGGACGGTGAACCCTTAGCAGAGGGGAGTCCCCACCAGAGACCAGAAGTCCCTCAGTTTCCACTGCAGAGACCGAATATGAAGTAGCCACAAGGGACCAGCTTCTCCAGAGAAGAATAAAATAAAACCCCAGAACAACCTGCCACTGATGAGCTGACTGATCTGGCTGTGACAGGAAAGTGCAAACCACTTTCTGCAACTTCTCCAACTTCTGGTCCAACGGGAAAACCCTTGGCACTGCTGTATTGATGACCATACCTAGATAAAGAATTCTCTGACCAGGGATAAGATTCGATTTCCTTTCTCCAGGTTCACCATAATGCCAAGTCCCAGACAAGACTGAAGTAGATGATCCCTGTCTTGCAGCAGTTTCTCCTTGGACCCGCTAAGACCAATCAGTCGTCGAGGTACCTCAGCAGACGGATCCCTTGAGAATGAGCCCAAGTCGAGAAGAGGGAGAAGACTCTTGTGAACACTGAGGGGACGTGGTCAACCTGAAGCATAAGACCTTGAATGGGAACACTTTCTCTCCAAGAGAGAAGTGGAGGAAACTTCCTGGACAATGGATGCATAGGATTTGGAATGTGTGTCCTTTAGATCTATCGACAGTATGAAGTTGTTGCCCCTCACTGCAGCCAACACCAATCGTAGGGTCTCCATCTTGAGCCTCATCTTCCTGACAAAATGATTCACGGTGGATAGATCAATCACTGGTCTCTAACTACTGATGCTTTTGGCACCAAGAAGAAGATGTGACTGTAAAACCCCGGAGACGGACACACTACTACTTCCTCTATTGCACCCCTGTCCCAGCAATTTCTGCAACCTCCTCCCGGAGAGCTAACCAACTTCGGAGAATTGGGGGGCATAAATTTGCCTGAACAAAGGTCTGTCAAGAGTGGGGAGAGAAGTCAAACAGAGTAGATATCCCACGCGAAGAACATCTACTACCCACTTCTCCACGCCGTAACTCTTGCCACTTGGCCCACTGGCCAGCCAGGCAACCCCCTAACCATAGCAAATGGACAGGGAGAGGCGCCCAACCTATCGATGACTTCCCCTGCCTCTACCTCTTGAGCCCCTCCTTGGCTTGTAAATGGGCTGAAAGGGATGTTTGTCAGACTTAGTCTGAGAAGAAGATTGAGAGGGCCTAACCAAAGCCAAACTCCTAGCCAACTTACTAGGGGATGTTCCTTGCATTTGTTGTTGTGATGGAGGGGGAAGAGGAGGTCAACAAGAACGAGACTCCAACTTGGAGACAGCTTGATGCACCAACTTGTCCTTCGTGTCAGCCTGGCGGTGGGTCTATCGCGTCCTCCAGCTCAGTCCGTGGGAAACAGGAACTGAGATCCAACAAATCCCCATTCCTGAGTGCCAACAAGGACTAAGGATCAATTGATCTTGCCATTTTGGACAGTGCTGCGTCTCTTCTGATCAGCAGAAAGATTAACCCACTGTAGGAATGTTCCATTTGAGGTACGATATGTTTTCCCTGTTATGTGTATCTCTTTGCACGGGGTTCAGGAAAAGACACAAGTCAGTTCCTGCTCATCCCTTGGCTCTGTAATGCAACTCGGTGTACATTAAACGGAAATCAACTGGTCCTGAGTATGTCTCAACCTGCTTACGTGGCGCAGTGATTCTCGTTCCAAAGCAGGACCTACAAGATGCTGAGACAAGGCCATCACACACACCCAGGGGCACAGCAAGACGTTCCCCCAGAGGCACTGCAAGCAGGAATGCAACACCGGCACGCCGGCACCACGAGGGACAGGACTTGTTTACAGGCTTTGGTTGGGCCTCATGGCACAAGGAAGACCACATGGTTCAGCCTCGGCGGTGTTTAGGGCGATGTGCCCTGAGAAGTGTAGCTATGAGATGACACAAAGCAGTTTTCGAGAATGGTGTCGCTCTATGAGTGATTGGCTGGCCTTAGGAAACGTCTCACGGAGAGAATGCACTTATCAGTATCCGGGTTAAACTGCGATGAGAAGTTAAGGATGGCTATAGATGCAACCCACTCAGAGGTTCAGTGGAACTCATTAACGGCCTCTGAGGCATTTGACAGACTGGAGGAGATCACAACGAAGTCTGTGAATAAGGCAGTGGCATGGGAACAAGTTTTTCTCAGCGCAACAAGGCGATCAAGAAACCGCGAAATCTTTTGTGCATAGGTGCCAACAATTGGCCTTAGATTGTGGGTTTTAAGTGTTCCTCTTGTCATGTTTACCATTTATGTATGTTTCCAGCGCTGTGTCCGAATTGGACTATCTTTATTATAGCTGAATTCCCTTTGCTTCATATGTTACTACCTTTACCAGTTTTATTATTTTGCAACTAAAAGGAGAAATCTATACTTATGTTTTAAATATACTATGTTTGCTTTGAATGGGGAGCTTTGATCTTAAAGGGGTAGGTGTAGGAATGGTCCATTTGAGGTACGATATGTTTTCCCTGTTATGTGTATCTCTTTGCACGGGGTTCAGGAAAAGACACAAGTTAGTTCCCGCTCATCCCTTGATCTGTAATCAACTCTTGTACATTAAAGGAATCAACTGGTCCCGAGTATGTCTCAACCTGCTTACACCCACAAATTGACACTAAGATGAGCTACATACGAAAACAAAACGCCTTGCCCGTAGACTGCAAAAAACTGGCAAGGGAAGATGCACTCAACCAACCCTCCTGCAGACCTGTCAGAAGCAATCATGGCTATGGCCATCGACCACAAGTCCAACCATGACACTCTGAAAAAATTGAGGCTGCTGTAGACTTCATAGCCAAAGCATCCTGCGGTTGACAAGGACGGGGCCACCGACCAAGGACGGGGCCACCGACCTAACTTGCTCCAATGTCAACCCTGGCTTGAGACGTATGACATCTGGGTTAAGATGTCGAGGCATCAAACAGACAGAGTTGGCAGCACAATATTTCCTGTGCCTCATGAGAGGGGAGGAGGAAGCAACTTGGAAGAACCACCCCTTGACCCAGAGAGATCCGTCCCAGTCTGACACCAAGGCATTCATCTCTACAAGACCGACTGAACATGTTCCGAAAGGGGAAGCTGAAAAGAGGCGACTTAGGATCTTGAGTAGCCCCAAGTAAGGCTTCCAAGTAGTAGGAGTAATAGCAGACCAAGCTTGAGCCCTACACTCCAGGTTGTTGAACCCACAAATGAGCTTCAACAACCTCAGCAAAGTAAGACAAAAAAACTCCTGCGTTTCTCTCCTCCTGCTCTGGCAACGAAGACCAATGATGTGAAGAAGAGGCAGGCTTATCCAGATCACCTTCATCCTGCAACAACACCGAAGAAGATTCTCAAGAAATACCAGCTTTCTGCAATCCAACTGTAGGTGACAAATCATCAACCAAAGACTCAGCAACCAAGGGACCGGTGCGCAAACCAGTAAATAAGACACCAGAGACCTGTCCTGACTGGAGCCGTGCACCGACTTCTGTGATGAACCAAGCACAACACCAGGAACACCAGCCCGAACACAACAGAAGGCCTCACGTACATGTTCACGGATGTGTTCACGTACACAGCGGTGTGAAGCAGACACTTGTCTGTGCAATGGAGATGTATTTTGAACTCTAGATAAAGAGCAAGAACCTCTGGAGGCAAATCACGAACAGCAACATCGGGAGATGAAGAAAAAACACTCTGGAGGGGGAACCCCGTAGACCAAGCGACGCCAGAGCACTGCCATTTTGGACGCCTCCGAATCTGGAAACAAAAGAAACAGATCAAACAGCCTCCTCCCTCCCGGGAAGCAAATTAATACCCAAGGAAGAGGGGACAACATCACTCATTTAAATCAGCCTGAGGACCTCCCAATACTTCCAACGATGAATCAATGGAAGAAAGGAAGGAGACACAGGTACACACACTAGCATCTACAGGTATTCTCCATACTTACGATGGGGTTAGGTTCCGAAAAAACCCATCGTAAGTTGAGAAAATCGTATCTCGGACTATTAGCCTAGCCTACACTAAGTTAATCAGTTACAATATAGGTCTAGGCTATATACACATATATGGAAGATTAGCCTACACTACACAGTATACCTATACATATAAGGTATAGTAATTATTAATATCAGCTAGTTGGGCGTGTTTCAATTGCGATTGACTTATTGATAATTAAGTATAAAAAGAAACTTAATAATAAGAAAACAAGGATCCAGACTGTAGCGTAAAGGGTACTCACCAAGATTCGGTCCGTGTCGGCAATACGTGATCGTGTCAGGCTGTTCATGGCTACATAACTAAAGATCGGAAGAGGAGGATGATGATATAAAGCAGCAGGATCATCAATTCGCTCTTCCTCAGAATAAAAATTTCTTCTTCTGTAAGTTCAGGTGTCTCGAGGAAACAACTGTTCCGAGACGTACAGGATCGAGTCTCAAGTGAGGGGGTAGGGCTGGGGGAAGCGGAATGCGGAATCATGGAGTCGTTCTCTTGAAAGAAAAAATCCATTGTAGGGTTGCACAGTGCGTTTTTTTCGTTCTTCATAAATTAATCGGTAACATGCAACACTGTCCTTGATGAGCCCTCTGAACTTTGGCAAACCGTTCCTCGTCCCATCCCATTTTCACTTAAAAGTTTCAGTCCTTGATCAAATAAAGCAAACGCCTCTGCCAGTTTTTTTAGTCGTAAACGTTCGCATCCGGCTCTTTTATTCTTCTTCTCTTCTGCTTTTTTTTTTTCTCTTCTGCAAGTGCAATTAAATCCTCTGCCGTTAGCTCTACATCTTGCACATCTATAAGTTCTTGGATATTCTTCCTCGTCATTTCTAAATCTAAACTTTTCCAAGTATCAAGATCTTTTTATTGATTTCCACTTCTTCATTCTGATCGAACCTTTAAAACGAGTTCACATACACTTTCAGCAGATTTCCAGACCCCATTCATACACTCTTTCTTTACCTCCTTCCACACACTTCCACTTCAATGTTCATAATGGAGTTAAGAACACTAAATTCTTTCCAGAAAGTTCTGAGATCTTTCTCCTCGTTATCCGTAGCCTGAACAGCCTGCGCAAACGTGTTCCGAAGATAATACGCCTTGAACGTAGCCACAGCACCCTGATCCATGGGTTGTATGAGAGAAGTTTGTGTTTGGTGGCAGAAACACAACTTTTACATTCTCGTTAATACTATCTCGATGTGCTGAGGGTGGCCAGGAGCATTGTCGGAATCAGAAGAATTTTGAAGGGGATGTTATTTTTTCTACAATAATCTTTCACTTCCGGAATGAAGCAATGAACGAACCAGTCCTCGAACAATATTGCAGTCATCCAAGCTTTTTTATTATGACGGTAATGCACAGGAAGTGTCTGCTTGTCGATGTTTTTTTTAAAGCCCTTGGATTTTCTGAGTGATAAATCATAAAGGGCTTAAGTTTATACCCAGCCACATTTCCCCCAAGCAGAAGAGTCAATCGATCCTTGTATGCCTTAAACCCGGGCATCACCGTTGCTTCTTTGTGGATGTAGGACCGTTGTGGCATACGTTTTCCAATAAAGTCCGGTTTCGTCAACATTAAAGATTTGCTCTGGCAAGTAGCCTTCATTAACGACGATCTCGTTTAAAAACATCCTTAAATTTTAGCGGCAGCCCGTCGCATCAGCGCTTGCTGCTTCACCGCTAATTTTCACACTGTGAAAATTATGGCGGTTCTTGTTGAAACGACGAAACCATCCAGCACTTGCTGCAAAACTTTTGTTGTGGTTTATCATCATAATTCTTCTTCAGCTCTTCAAAAAGCATGCGCGCCTTTGTCTGAATTGGTTGGAAGAGGGTGAGCGGCATACGCTTTGTATTTGATCCTCCATCCACGACCTGACCAGTAATTGCTCCATTTCTTCCAAAGGCCCTATCCTCTTCTTTGAATATAACCGTTGAATGAACTGAAGCATATGCCTTTACAGCATCCATTACGCGTTTCTTGTCCTTGAGGATGGTGGATACCGTCGATTGCGATAAACGTTCGTCACGTGCGATAACCATGACTGCCTTTCCCGCTTCACGCTGGTTTATTATTTTTTTCAGTTTCTGCTCCAAAGTGATGGATTGCTCTTCTTTTTTGCACTACCAGCAGGACACCTATTTGGTTGTTTGGCAGACATAGTTTTTTTGTTTTAATTTTCGGTACTTAAAAAACTCTCAAATCACAAACGAACACCGACCTAATGTTTCTTGGTTCAAAACGAGCGCAAGTGAGGTCGAACTCATTGCCGCTGTACCTACGCCAGCCTCTCGCTCTCGGGCCAACATATCGTACAGCGTAGTACGCTGCTGCCAGCGCTCGCTGTGCGCGAAATTTAAAAATACGCATTTCAACTTTTTTTTTTTTTTTTTTAGTATTAATTGCTAACCCCATCGTAACATCGGATTATCGTAAAACGAATTATCGTAACTCGAGCACTACCTGTACTATATGAATCCACAAGGCCAGAGAAGTCCCCCTGGGAGGAGGCAGAAACTTCCAAGGAAGGAGCTTCCCTGGTTACATAGAAATGACTGACAAACGCTTCTTTATGAGGAAAGAAGGAAGGAAGGCAAAAGATGCTTCACCTTGTTCCCTCTTAGCAGAAAG
The DNA here is from genome assembly GCF_015104395.2 of Macrobrachium nipponense. NCBI lineage: Eukaryota > Metazoa > Arthropoda > Malacostraca > Decapoda > Palaemonidae > Macrobrachium > Macrobrachium nipponense. The sequence goes on along the minus strand of NC_087200.1, from coordinate 182,156,870 downwards.
CCACTCATCCATGTAGCGAAGAACCTTCTAGCTGCAGAGAAGAGGACTAACTTACGAAACGGTCCGGAAAATAATCCAAAAGAAACCTCATTAAAGAAGCGAGCGCTGACGGAGGTGAGATGAGTCCTGCTCTAAATCCTGCTCTTGCTCTTCATTCTGAAGACACAGGTGACAGGGCCAGCTCTGCCTTCTTTGACGACAGCTTCTTACCCTTAAAGAAGGCTAACAACTCTTCAAAGTGCTATTGAAAAAGGAGCCAAAGTAGGATCCTCCTGCTGGGATTGATCCGAGCTAACAGTTGATGAAGACTTACATTGTGATGTAGAAGCAGGCTCCAAACTCACTGTCGAGTCTGTCGAGTCGACTGAAAATGGACTGACCATTTTAGTCTACACCAACACCAGTTGCTCTCAGTTGAGTCGCGAGTCAAAAACAGTATGATTACAAGGCAGGTAAGACTGGAAACTGTATCTCTAGATCTTTGACAGAGATAGGGGACTCATCTACTGTCGATGGACCTTTTAAAAAGGGCGAGAGGCCATGGACCACCCAGCGACACGAATCCGGAGAAGACGAACCACTGGAGTCCACAACAACTGCACACTAAAAGACGCCTTTCCAGCTGTGTTCAGTCGAAACCTGATACGACACATCAGGATCTACGGAGGGAGCGACTGCCTGTGGCAAGCCCCGCCAGTCTCCCATGTCTTCTTTCCGAGGTGGGGGAGCAGACAGTTACCTTTGTCTCGGAGAACTGGAAGGATGGACAGCCACTCCCTCAGATTGCACAGCATTAGCACTATCGCCAGGTACTTTCACTTCATTTTCATCTATTAGAGATTTCATAGAGGAAACCTAACTCCATCATGGTATTGGCCAAATACTCTAACTTCCTCTCGAAACTTTGATTTTGAGGCTGGTAATGTATCGGATATAGCAACATGGGAAGCTGACAAAGTAGTAAGGATGTGAAGGGGTCAGAGGACTGAGAATAGGGGTGATTTCCAAGAATAGGAGAAGAAGCAGAAGTAGAGGTCTCCGCCAATACAGGGGAGGGCGAAGGAGCTACATTAGCCTTACTATCAGCTCTAAGGGCTGCTTCCTCTTCCTTTCGTGAATCACTTTCTTTGCTTATTATGGGAAATACCAGTTCCACTTCTACTCATCCCAATCCTGACATAGAGAGCATCTAGTTCCCTCAAACACTCCTGACCCCTACAATTAATACATCTAGAGTGAGGATCATATACTCCCCTTTATTAACCCAGTTAGCAGTCATCTGCACAAAATCTAATTCCAGATGTGATTGAATCAGACATATTCAGCAAAAAAGGCAGCAAAATAAAAAATAAAAATAAAAAAAGGAAACAAAAAAAACTAAGCTAATTTGAAAAAACAGCAACCACAACAAAACTGTGTGTCAGCAATATCCAGGAAAGCCAAAAAAACAATTCAAATGATGACGAAGAGGTCCGCACAACTACCGATGTACCCGGGAGCCGGCAGACATCCAATTGAGGGGTGCAATGTCGTCATAGCTGTTTACTGGAAATGGTCAGTTAACTGGTTACCTACAATAGTGAAAGTTTGAATTTTGGTCTGCTGCGGCAGGGATCCTACAGATGATAATTGCCTGGTAAAAAGCCAGAATAAAAACAAAGATTTTATGACTAAATGGAACTTTCAGCTTTTTTCCAATAAACACTTAATACTCATGAAATACTGCACTAATTATCCATTATTTCCAAGATACTTACTTTCCAAATACTACTGTACTACAAAATAACTTCAAAATGACAATTTGTCCAAAATTGCATTTTTCCTAACTATACAAACCTGAGGTCTTTTACAATAGGAAGGTTACTAGCGGCAGCTGGATAGGTCATAAGCTTTCGAACAAGGGGTTCGGTAGTTAACTGCTTGTCCGACAGGCGCGCGCGGGCGCGACTGGGAGGTAAACAATCACTTTTTGC
>NC_087200.1:182044608-182154397 GCF_015104395.2 Macrobrachium nipponense | reverse complement strand
GTTTTGTTAATGTGTTTCGTAAAGTTTAGTTTACGTATGTTTTCCTTACATTTTTTTATGTGTTTCGTAAAGTTAAGTGTAAGTACGTACGTACGTATCTGCTGTTTGCCCTCCTCCTCTGTCGCCCCTTTCGGAGATAGCCTCACTCGAAAAGTAAGCTTCCACATTTTACTACATACGTACAGTATTTCTTGTATACCATGTACACTAATACACTTTATTTACAGGTATATTAGCAGTACGTATTAAGTTACGTATTGAATGGTCCAATTTGTTGTAGTATTTCATTGTTTATAGGTCAATTTAGCTTCATTATGAAATTTACTGGGGTGTTTTTGGAGGGCTTGGAACGGATTAGCCATTTTACATGTAAAATGCGGTCCAAGATACGAAAAGCTCATGATATGAAGGCCGCCTCGGAACGGATTAATTTCGTATCTCGGGGTACCACTGTACTGTAGTTCTTGAGTGGTTTTTCACTAGGCCATATATAGGCCAAAATTAATAGGCGAGTGCATAAAAACTGAAAATAGTAATCACAACTATGAAAACTATACAGTACTTAATTAATTCACCAATTCTATGGTTCCTGAGCATAATGAATTCAATGACTCGGTGTCACTGTTTTATTTATCTAAAACTTAAGGTAAACAACAGGATTCACTGACCTGGTAAATTATGACATGAGGATGAGTTCCTTGGAATGGCATCACTTGAGTGAGAAGATGCCATGCTGTAATGCCCAGTGAGAAAACATCACAACGGTCAGTAATCTCCTTACCTCGTAATACCTCAGGTGCTTGATAATTTATCGTGCCCAACACATGCTAAAAATGAAAAAACTTATTTAAAGGCCTGAACAATTACTTGGCTGCTCCATACATAAATCATCTTCTATTTAGCAATATAAAACAAAAATTTATTTGTCAAAAATGAAAGTCTTCCTTGAACAATGTCAGTCAACAATATCAATGGAAAAACAATCTCAGAAGTTAAAAATGAGTAACATATCACAAATGGTTTGTGATAGGGTATTTCAAGAAAATTAGCTTCAATGTGTATAATGGCTGGATCTAATATTACTAATTTCTGGATGCTTATGACCTACTGGCAAAATATGCACATAAACTGTGCTTACACTCATCTACAACAGCATGGTAACACAGGTTATAATAATCATTATATTACCAGTGTAAAAATTACCCTAATGGTATTTTTTCAAAAATGTTAAAGTAATATATCAACAAACACAGTTATGTGTATTATTTCAAGACAAAATGCCTTATGTATCCAAAAATGTACTTTTTCTGAGTGTAGCAACAAAAGTTTATGGCCAATGAATTCTAATTTGGGCTTAGTGTTGTTCAACCATGACCACCATTTTTCTCCACAGGCTACTACATTAAGCACAGTGTGCGGAATTAAATTAATTTACTCCCTGCTTACGGATGGCATGCTAGGTCCTTATATTTGTGATGCAGTCTAGACCATCTCTCATACTACACTAAATTTTTATATAGTACATGAGTAATTTATACTTATTTTCCCAAATCCCTGAAAAGAAGGGTTGGAGTTAGGAAGGTCATTCATTCATAGTGTTAGAAACACCTGGAAAAAGCCCACAAAACATGAAGTCCATTTGAAGAAGAAGAAGAAGAAATCTTCTTGATATTTTGGAACAGCATGTTTTAGACCCTCTGGTAATTTTGGGCGATATAATGAATTACCAGATGTTATTAGGCAATTTACTCTTGAACTTTTTCAATTTCCTCAACATCCATTGTAGACACATATGAAAATCTGTCCTTGACTTAACTAAAGGGTTAAGAAAGAAGCCCCGCCCACTTGTTTCTTTCTCTGTTTCAAACTTATGAATGGAAGAGAGTACTAAAATATGGCTTATGGCTTTTTAAGTTTTGAATAACTGACAATAACCAATCCTATGCATTATCTGTCATATAGGCATTTGTATGTTTTTTATATATCATGCATATCTTAATACCAAGATAATGGGGGTAGTGGGCCAGTTGTGAATATAGGATATTGCAGATCTGGGGCAATGACTATCTTCTGTTAGCATAGTATGGTATGGTGCATTGTCTATTACCAGGATCGATGGCTCAGGAAGTCACTGTAAAAGTAGCAATGTCAGCCATCAGAGTAGCAATAATTTGACCATGTCCCCATGGTATACATATAGTTGCCAATGATGTTTTTTGCAGTGAAACAAAGGAAAGAATTCTCAACAAATCCTTCCATAGAATGATATAATTATCAATTTGATAAAAGAATTTTACAATCATTTCATGTTCTGGTGCTTGGATTATAAAGGGAACCCTTAAAAGAAATTATCCCTTACCTTTTTAGAGAAATTCTTAGCCCGTTGGCTACTTTCTCTGCACTATATGCAGCGAACAGCTGTAATGCAAATGCAATGCAGCATCCATGATGACAATACTGCAGCGTGTTTGTCATAGCTGATACAGTCGGATGGATGTATACTTGCAGCTATGGGTGACTTCAGATGTTAGCGCATACCGGATGACAAAATAAACATACGTACCTGAAAACCAGTAGGCTGTCCCCGGTTATCAGCAGGGGTTCCATTCTCAGAGGGGTACTGATAAGCGAGAACCGCCATTAACCGAAACTCAGCAATTTATGGTGCTTACGGTGCCAAGTTTTGGTTAATGCGCCTGTGTTAGGTACCTATGTTATGGCACCATAACTCTATTATCGGCACCTTGTGGCACCAATAACCGAAACTCGGCCCTTATGGCGCCATAAATCGCCGGTTTTATGGCACTAGACAAGTGCCATAAAACCAGATCGCCATTAACCTAGACTGGCAATAACAGAGGACTGCCTGTACACTGCCCATCTGATTATGTTGATTCACTCATTTGTATATACTGTACTGTAAATGAGCCATGAGGGTATAATAATCTCTCAAACCAATGAAATACAGATAAACTTTAATGTATAAACTAATTTGGATATGTAAAACGTAAAAAACCATATTGTAGCGCACACTTCCATTCATAAGTCTGAGACAGAGATAGAAACAAGTGGGCGGGTTTTTTTTCCTAACTTTCTAAATCAAGGCCTAATCAATAAGTTCTGGTACTTCATTATATTGCCCAAAATTACCGGAGGGTCTAATACATACTGTGCCAAAATATTAGTAAGATCCAGCTGATATATAAAAAGATATTATTCAAGAAAACCTATGCGACAAAAGCCATGAAATGGTTAGTAAGAATTTTCTAAAACATGTATAGTGGGAAAACAAGAGGTCAACAACATCTATTTCAAGAGGTAAGATTATACTGTATAATTCTGTAAGCAAAGATTTTTAAAACAAAACTAACCTCATTTCTTTCAGCATAAAGCTTGGTGCAACATCCAAAGTCAGCCAGCTTGACATGACCAGTTTGTGACAGAAGTGTATTAGCAGGCTTAACATCCAAGTGAACAATGTCTTGAGAGTGCAGATATGCCAAGCCATTTGCAATCTCTCCTATGAACCTAATGAAGCAAAAATGATTATATTTGAACTTTCCTTACAACACAAAAAATAGTTCACAATGAAGCCATATGTTCATATATAACTGAATACAGTGCTCCCCACTTTTATGCAGTATTAGGTTCCAGTACCTGCCGCAGAAATGCAAAAACGGCAGATATGCAAAAATCCCATCTAGAAATCCTTATAACTGGTTTATAACTGCCATAAACCATGTATCACATAATCTAAAATGCTTTTAACTGTTTATTTTAACATTTCACTGCTTAATTTGATAGTTTAAACAAAAATATACTTAAATTATCATACTAAAATAATTTAATGTCATTTCAAATAAAAATACACCCCAAACCATCATCCCAACCATTCTAAGACACCTTAGTTTAGTGCCCTTCAACAACTGTTACCCTTCAAGTACCGGTATATAAGACCTCTAAAATGCTTATAACAATGATTTACTCATTTTAAAATATGATATTGTTATGATACAATAAAGTTTCATACATACTTACCTGGCAGATATATACTTAGCTATCGACTCCGTCGTCCCCGACAGAAATTCAAATTTCGCGGCACTCACTACAGGTAGGTCAGGTGATCTACCGCCCCGCTCTGGGTGGCAGGACTAGGAACCATTTCCGTTTTCTAATCAGATTTTCTCTTCCACCTGTCTCCTGCGGGGAGGCTGGGTGGGTCATCAATCGTATATATCTGCCAGGTAAGTATGTATGAAACTTTATTGTATCATAACAATATTTTCATACATTCAACTTACCTGTCAGATATATACTTAGCTGATTGACACCCTTTGGTGGAGGGCAAGAGACAGCTAACTACTGAATAGACAGGTAAACAACATATGTTGTAGGTATTTATAGACCTTGGTTCCTACCTTATTAGGTGGAAGACTTCGTGGCTACTGCCTAGGAGTCTGCTTCACCTCAAGAGCCTTAGCGAGATTGTGATCTGCGGCCAAGAGTTCTTGTGGGTCTGTCGATGGGGTCTTGTCCACTTACTCGGCAGAGCCTAACTGGCATTTGTCAATGGGTGCTAATCCGCTTATATGACAACACGCCTTCTTTAACCCTCTTACGCCGATTGGACGTATTAAACGTCGAGTCAAAATGTCTCCTGTATGCCGATTGGACGTATCATACGTCGGCTCAAAAAAGTTTTTTTTAAAAATTCGCGGAAAATACTTATAGGCCTACCAGCCGAAAACTTTTGTATCACGCGCCTTGGGGGATGCTGGGAGTTCACGGATCAAGGCGTTGTTTTGTTTACAATCGCTACGCAGGCGCGCAAGCGCGAATTTCTTTCTTATCGCACTAAAAAGTATCAGTGACACATCTCGGAAATTATTTCGTCACTTTGACATAATTATTGCACCATTTTAAATTATCCTTTACATGAAGTATTATATATGAAAATGTGCGCAATTTCATGCACAATACAACTAAAAAATACTCATGATTGTAGCTTTTATCAATTTTGAAATATTTTCATATAAATAACGATAAGTGCAAAAATTTCAACCTTCGGTCAACTTTGACTCTACAGAAATGGTCGAGAAACGCAATTGTAAGCTAAAATTCTTATATTATAGTAATATTCAATCATTTGCCTTCATTTTGCAACAAATTGGACGTCTCTAGCACAATATTTCGATTTATGGTGAATTTATGAAAAAACTTTTTCCTTACGTTCGTGCGATAACTCTTCCGATAAATTTTTTCGTGCGATTGTCCTAATGTTTGCACCCTTTTAAATTTGCCGTTACATAAAGTTTTATATATGGAAATGTGCGCAATTTCATGCAAAATACAACAAAAAACAACCCATGGTTGTAGCTTTTATCAGTTTTGAAATATTTTCATATAAATAACGTTAAGTGCAAAAATTTCAACTTTCGGTCAGCTTTGACTCTACCTGAATGGTCGAAAAACGCAATTTGTAAGCTAAAACTCTTATATTCTAGTAATATTCAATCATTTACCTTCATTTGCAACGACTTGGAAGTCTCTAGCACAATATTTCGATTTAATGGTGAATTTATGAAAAAAAAAAATTACGTTCGCGCGGTAACTCTTCCGAAAAAATCAGAATTTTTGTGCGATTGTCGAAATGTTTGCACCATTTAAAATTAGCTGTTACATAAAGTTTTATATATGAAAATGTGCGCAATTTCATGTAGAATACAATTAAAAATGATTGAAGGTTGTAGCTTTTCTCTTTTTTTGAAATATTTGCATATAAATCACGATAAATAGAAAAAAAAAACCACGTTCGGTCAAATTTGACTCTACCGAAATAGTTGAAAAACGCAATTGGTAAGCTAAACCTTACGGCCTAGTAATATTCCGTCATTTTTCTTCATTTTGAAACAAATTTGAAGTCTCTAAAACAATATTGTGATTTATGGTGAATTTTTGAAAAATATATTTACCTTCACTCCGCGCGCCGATTCGCGGCCGCAAGTCTCCGAAATACGTACATGGCATTATCCTAATATTTGCTCCTTTTCATATTAGCCTTTTTATAGAGTTTCATATATCAAAATGTGCGCAAATTCATGAAGAATACAATAAAAAATAATTGAAGGTTGTAGCTTTTTCCATCTTCGAAATATGTGCATATGAAAAAATATATATATTAAAATTTCGACATTCGGTCAAATTTAACTCGTCCGAAATGGTCGAAATCTGCAATTCTAATCTAAAACTCTTGCAGTATCGTAATATTCAATCATTTGTCTTAATTTTGAAACAAATTGGAAGTCTCTAGAACATTATTTAGAATTACGGTGAATTTTTGAAAAAAATATTTTTTTGCGTCCCCGCGTTACGAATTCGTACATCATTTTGTGATAATATTTTTCCGGTGTTGCTTTTATTGTTTTACAATGTATTATATATCAAAATGATCCCAATTTAGTGTACAATACAACGCAAAAAAAAGTAACTGGTTAGCTTTGACCGTTTTCTGCACAGCGTGATTTGAATACAATTATGTATGAATATTTTTTTTTCGCTACCATATATCGCATTATTTACATATGATAATGATATTATTTTTCATTTCTGATGGTTGCATTCTAAACTTCAAGCAATGACAAAAAAAGGAGCCAAAAATGAACTCTTAATCTTCAAAAGTACGGGCGCTGTAATTTTTTGAAAAAATTATTTTTTCCACTTCCGCGCTCACTCCAAACCAGGCCCGGCATACGGGAGACGTTTTGATTTTTAGGGCTCCGGCGTAAGAGGGTTAAGTAGCACACAACCGATCCCGATCACCCGATCCTAACACCCGTGTTAGTTCTAAGATTGCCAAGAGCCATCCCCAAACTCTTAGCAAACAACCAAAAACTCGATAAACACACACGAAAGTAAAAAAAAAAAAAAATTGTACCCCTCTAAAAGTCAGTTACCACTCGATCTCCTAGTGAAGAGAAATGAAGGCCGTCTGTGCGACATCTGACACTTCCATGCACAGGAAAACCAAGAACGCATCCGACAAGAGGGTTACGTACACTTATTTAAGGATCGGTGCTCGCTCCAGTACCCAGAACCGTCTGTGCTGACACAAACGGACCTAGAGAATAACATTTCTCATACGTAACGCATACATCCTTTAAGTACTGAGATGCAAACACTGAGTTGCATCTCCAATAAGTTGCATCCAAAATATTCTTGAGAGACATTTCTTTGGAACGCAATAGACGTCGCGATTGCCCTTACTTCATGAGCTCTTACTCTTAATAGTTTAAAAGAGTCATCTGGGCAGTTCTTATGCGCCTCGGTAATCACACTTCTTACAAAGAAGGCTAAGGCATTCTTAGACATTGGTCTTTTGGGGTCCTTTACCGAGCACCATAGACCGTGTTGCGAACCCCCCAACTGCTTCTTTCTGTCCAGATAGAATTTAAGTGCTCTGACTGGGCAGAGGGACCTCTCTGCCTCTCTGCCTACCAGACTAGTCAGGACTTTTACCTCGAAGCTCCTGGGCCAGGGATTCGAGGGATTCTCATTCTTAGCAAGAAATAGAGTCTGGAACGAACAAATCGCAGAGTCTCCCTTGAAACCAACTCGTGACTCAAGGGCGTGCAACTCGCTGACTCTTTTTGCCGTAGTGAGAGACAGCAGAAACAGACACTTCCTTGTGATATCTCGAAAGGAAGCAGTGTGAGGTGGTTTGAACCTTTCAGAAGACAGAAATTTTAGGACCACATCCAGATTCCAGCTCGGAACTCTGGGTTCTATTGATTTTGATGTTTCGAAGGAACGAATGAGATCGTGTAAATCCTTATCATTTGTCAAATCTAATCCTCTGTTTCTGAATACAGCCGAAAGCATGCTCCTGTACCCCTTAATAGTCGGTATAGAGAGATGCGATTTTTCCTTCAGGAAAAGAAGGAAATCCGCAATTTCGGTCACAGATTTATTGGAGGAGGACAGCTTCTTCGACCTACACCAACTTCTGAACACCTCCCACTTCGATTGGTACACTCGCATAGTAGATGATCTGCGGGCTCTGGCAATTCAATTGCGCTTGCCGCCTTGCGAGAAAAACCTCTCGCTCTGACAAGTCTTTCGATAGTCGAAAGGCAGTCAGAGCAAGAGCGGGTAGGTTTTGATGGTACCTCTCGAAGTGGGGTTGTTTGAGCAGATCTATCCTGTTTGGAAGAGATCTGGCGAAGTTCACCGTCCACTCCATTACCTCTGGGAACCAAATTCGGGATGGCCAATATGGGGCTATCAGAGTCATTCTTGTCCCCTTCGAGGCCACAAACTTTCTGACTACTTCCCCCAGTATCTTGAATGGGGGAAAAGCGTACACGTCTAGCCCTGACCAGTTCAGGAGAAAGGCGTCTATTGCATAAGCTCTGGGATCTTCTACTAGAGCGCAAAATGTGTCAATCCTTCTGGAGAGGAACATGGCGAACAAATCTATTTGAGGCTTCCCCCAAAGAGACCAAAGGCTCTGACACACTTCTGAATGGAGGGTCCATTCTGTTGGAAGGACCTAGAACCTCCTGCTCAGCCTGTCCGCTCACACGTTCCTCTCCCCTTGGACAAACCTTGTTAGGAGAATTACATTCTTTTGATTTGCCCAAATCAGCAGATCTCTTGCCAGTTCGTAGCGAGAGAGTGAGTTCCTCCTTGTTTATTCACATAAGCCAGAGCGGTGGTATTGTCGGAGTTTATCTGCACTACTCCATCTCTGACTATGTGTTCGAAGCTCTTTAGCGCTAGGTGAATTGCTAAGAGCTCCTTGCAATTTATGTGCCATGACACCTGCTCTTCCGACCAGGTACCTGACACTTCTTTGGATCCTAAGGTTGCACCCCAACCTGTCTCCGACGCGTCTGAGAACAATATCAGGTTTGGGTTCCGTACTTCCAGGGACACTCCTTTGTTCTCTTCTAAAGGGGTTAACCACCACCTTAATTGATTCTTTGCTTCTGTTGAGATTGGAAAAGTATCTGAGAGCTGTCCTGTCTTCCAATTCCAACTCCTTCTCAGGAAGAACTGAAGCGGACGGAGATGCAGTCTTCCTAGAGGAAAGAACTGTTCGAGCGAGGAAAGGGTCCCCAGAAGGCTCAACCATTCCCTCGCTGAACTGCGCTCCTTCCCTAAGAAGCTGGATACTGTGGTGCAACCTTTCTTTATTCTCTCTAGAGAAGGAAATACTCGAAAACCCCGAGAATCCATCCGAATCCCCAGATAAACCATGTTCTGGCTGGGGACCATCTGAGATTTCTCGAGATTTACGATCAATCCTAATGACTTCGTCAGTTCCAAAGTCGTTGAAAGATCCTCCAAACACTGCTTTTGAGACCTGGCCCTGATGAGCCAGTCGTCCAGGTATAGGGAGACGTTTATCCCCTTCAAATGAAGGTGTCTTGACACATCATCAGTCTGTGAAGACTTGGGGAGCCGTGGACAGGCCGAAACACAGGGCCCTGAACTGATAGATCCTCCCCTCCAACATGAAACGAAGGTACTTCCTCGACGAATGATGAATCGGGATGTCGATATATGCGTCTTGAAGGTCTAGGGACGCCATCCAATCTCCTTGACAGAGTGCTGCAAGGACTGAAGCAGACGTTTCCATGCTGAAATTTTGTTTTTCTACGAATCTGTTCAGCGCACTTACATCCAGTACAGGTCTCCATCAACCCGAAGCTTTCGCTACTAGAAACAAGCGATTGTAAAACCCCGGGGAGCTGTGATCCAGTACCAGCTCGATTGCTCTTTTGTCCCACATCTGCTCTACCATTTGACGAAGAGTATCCATCAGTACAGGGTCCCTGTATCTGGCGGACAGTTCCCTCGGTGTTGTTGTCAGGGGAGGGCTGTCCTTGAATGGGATATAATAACCCTTCTCGATGATCGACATCGACCAAGAGTCGGTTCCTATGTTTGCCCAGGCTCCCGCAAAGACTTGCAACCTGGCTCCTACAGGTGTTAGGAGAATCGTTTCTTCATTTTCCCTTCTTAAAGGGTCTGAAGGAAGATCTTCCCCTTTTTTCTGTTGTCTTCCTTCTGGTGATCGATCTGGCCGGAGGGCCTCCTCGAAAGGGCTGCTGCTGAGCTGGACGAGCCCCTTTCTTTTCCTCACTAGCCACAGGTCTATTCTTCCTTGAAGACTGCCTAAGGAGATCTTGAGTGGCCTTCTCAGTTAGTGAATGTGCAATGTCTCTCACCAACTGAGAAGGGAATAAATGTTCTGAGAGAGGAGCGAACAACAAAGCGAACCTCTGCGAAGGAGAGACGGCCTTAGTGAGGTAAGCACTATAAACCGCCCTCTTCTTTAGCATTCCCGCACCTAAGAGGGAGCAGACTTCCGCCGATCCATCTTGAACAGCTTTATCAATGCATGTCAAGATACTATGCAAGGCTTCGGGGTTTAGATGTTCCGTTTCCTGGGACTTCTTAGCCAAAACCCCAAGGGACCAATCCAGGAAGTTAAATACTTCCAAGGTGTGGAAAAGTCCCTTGAGGAGATGGTCCATCTCAGTTCAAGGCGTGTCTCCTCGAGGAGTCTACAAGACTCGAGAAGTCTGATTCGGCCGAAATGGGCAGAGACAATCCCATATTCTCTCCCGTCTCATACCATATGCCTCTTCTACCCGTTTGTTTGGCAGGAGGCATACAAAATACTGTCCTTCCTAACTCCTTTTTCGTCTTGATCCAGGAGTCAAGCGATTGTAGGGCCCTCTTCATGGATATGGCCGGTTTCATTTTCAGGAAGGACGAAGACTTGTGCGCTTTCGTGCTCGAAAAGAGCGAGCGTGGAGAAGGAGGAGCAGCTGGAGTCAACGAATCACCATACTCTTCTAAAAGGAGAGAAGAAAGAACTTTATAATTCGAAAGCCCTTCTTTATTTGTAATCTTGTCTTCCGAAATGTCCTCTAAGTTAAGAGGTTCGGAAGGAGAAAGCTCCCTTCTTTCGTCTGTCTCCTCCCTTGATTTCTTCCTCTCCGAAGAAGAAGCACTTCTAACAGGAGAGGGACTAAGAGTTATTCTCTCTCTACGCCTATCCTTAGGAGAGTCTTGAATAGTTTGAGCTTGGCGCCTGGAGGACTCCTGGCGGTTGTCAGGCTCTTCTTGTAAAGAATGCGCCTGGCGCTTAGCAGGAGTATCTTGCTCAGAATACTCCTGGCGCCTGGGAGGCGCATCGTACTCGGAATACTCCTGGCGCCTGGCAGGCGCATCGCGCTCCGAATACTCCTGGCGCTTGGCAAGCGCATCGCGCTCCGAATACTCCTGGAGCCTGGCAGGCGCATCGCTCTCCGAATACTCCTGGCGCCTGGTAGGCGCATTTCGCTTGGCAGGCGCTTCGCTCCTATCAGGCGCTTCCTCTCCTCTAGTTGGATCTGGCGCTTGGTTGGCGTTCTAGGCCTCGAACGATCTAAAGAATAATCAGGCTCTTTGCGCCTGAAAGACTCCTCTCTTCCCGTGATTACTTCGAAGTCAACTTCACTATCAGGTGTTCTCTGGAGCCTACTTGGCGCCTGGCTTCTGGCTGGCGCCAGGCGCTTGGCAGGAGTTACTTCCTTTTCAACTTCTCGCCTGCCTAATGCTCCGCTCCCCCCAGAGATGGCCGCCTGTGCGACAACTCCCCTGGAAGGCTCGTTGCGCCTGACAGGAGATCGGTATCTAGATCTTTTTACAGGAAGCCTATCGTCCTTTCTACTAGTAGGCTCCTTGGAAAGTACTCCTACCAAAGACGCTAGTTGCTCCTGCATATTTAACAAAATCTTCCTGGTAGAGGACTCCTCCTCGTTCGAAGCAGGAGAGGGAGATCTCGAAGGCGCTCGAGGCTCCCTTACCGTCCATGGATCTAACTCCTTCCTAGCCTTCTTTACTACCGAAGGCGCATCTTCTTCAGAGAAGCGCTCGGGGCTAAAGTTGAATTCAGGCTCTTTCCAATTCCTCTTCAGCGGACGAGAAAGCTTCGACTCCTTCCATCCTCTTTTCGGAGAAGGCGAACCTGAAGACGAAAAGCACTCTCGTAGGACGCTTTTCCTATAGAGGTCCCTGGCAGTCTGAGACGTAACAGATTCTGCCAAAGGGATGCCTGATCGTTGGGGATTCTCCACGACCTCCGTAAGGCTTTCGACTTTCCTTCTCCTCTGGGCCAGGGAGCTTGGAAGCGGTCTAGGCCTGGGAGCGTCGCAGAGACGACCAGACACCCCCTCCACCACACTGGAGACACTTATATCACTCGAAAAATCACATTCACTTTGCTTACCTTCCAATGCTGCCATTTTTCCTGCATTTTTTGAAGGGAAGCTCTGAGTTTTGCAATTTCCGAAGCAGAATCAGAGGGGTTGGCAACCTGTGATCGGGCTGATAAAGAATGAGAATAATTATAAGAAGCAGCAGCTACAGAACTAGATAGAAGTTCACGAGATCTAGATTTACTACGGCTTTTATAGACCGCCTTCCTCTCGCTATCTTTCTCTAACTTCTTCAAGTAAGAAGTTAAATTCTTCCATTCTTGAGCACTCAGTCTTTCGCACTCATTACATGTGTTCTCAATCGAACACTCAACTACTCTACATCCATGGCATGCAGTGAGGATCTACCGAAGCCTTCGAAATCCTCACCTTACAGCCCTCATTCACACACACTCTGAAACTAACACTAGAGTCAGACATATTCAAGAAAAATCCAAAGCCAAGTCCAAAAACAATTCGACGATAGCGAATGCCAAACAACGATCCAAGTACGTCACCAAAAATCAGTCGAAAGATGATCAAAAGCGTTGAAAAAAGAATTCCAGTCAGGAGGTAGTAACAACAATGTTGACACCACCGGTGACAGAGAAAATCTGATTAGAAAACGGGAATGGTTCCTAGTCCTGCCACCCAGAGCGGGGCAGTAGATCACCTGACCTACCTGTAGCGAGTGCCGCGAAATTTGAATTTCTGTCGGGGACGACGGAGTCGATAGCTAAGTACATATCTGACAGGTAAGTTGAATATATGAAAATTAATATTAATATCTATAAAATGTTTAATATAAATTAAACATATCTGTCCTACAGAACATATGACTAATAACCAAGTTACCCTTGTATTGTATACATAAGACATTTTCTCTCATAGTACTGTAGTATTAATCATTTTAAAATTATCACTAATTTGCTTTTTTTTGGTATAACAACACTTTTTATTCACTAAAAAATGATATTGTTATTATACAATAAAGTTTTATACATACTTACCTGGCAGATATATACAAAATTATACCCACCCTACCTCCCCTCAGGAGACAGGCGGTATAGAAAAAATATGATAGAACATGGGGATGGTTCCTAGTCCTGCCACCCAGCGGCAGGTAAGTAGATCACCTGACCTACAGGTAGCGTGTGCGCGAAATTCGAATTTCTGTCGGACGACGGAGTCAAATAGCTAAGTATATATCTGCCAGGTAAGTATGTATAAAACTTTATTGTATAATAACAATATCATTTATATACATTTAACTTACCTGTCAGATATATACTTAGCTGATTCACACCATTGGAGGTGGGAAAGAGACAGCTAAATATAGAATCAAACAGGAATCACAACTATCGTTGTAGGTAATAAATAAATAAAACCTTGGTTCCTACCTGTTTAGACTGAAGACTTCATGAATAGAATCCAGGAGTCTAGTCAGTCTCAAGAGCCTCAGCGAGATATTGATCTATGGCTAAGAGTTCTTGTGGTTCTGCCAAAGGGGTCTTACCCGCTTACTAGGTAGATCCTGGAAGGACTACGTCAATGGGTGCTTATCCACTTACTTGACAAGACCTTATACAAGGAGCACAACATCGATTCCGATCACCTCAACCTATCCATGTTAGTTCTAAGATTGCAAGAAGTTATCCCCTAACCTCTTGCAAACAACCACAAACTCGAATCACAAACATTCGTACAGTAAAGTACAAAAATAAAAATAAAATTAAAAAAAAAAGGTTTGTACAATCTAGCCAGTAAGACGTCTCTTGATTCCCCCACTGATCCAAGCTAGGACGTCCGTGCGCCAGCAAGCATACTAATCAGCAGAAAAAACCAACAACTCGTCTCACAAGGTAGATCTATGTACTATCAAAATTTTGAACAAATACAAATTTTTCTAAGGATCGTTATGTGCTTCCAGCCCCAGCACTGTATCGGCTGATACAAAAGGACCCAGAGAGAAACACTTTTCATATGTTACTTTAACGTCCTTGAGATAGTGCGATGCGAACACTGAATTACACCTCCAGTAAGTCGCATCCACAATGTCTTTTAAAGACATGTTCTTTTGAAATGCTAATGAAGTGGCTACCGCTCTAACCTCATGAGCCTTCACTCGGAGAGTCCTGAAAGAGTCTTCAGTGCAGTCATTATGAGCATCCGTAATGGAATGCTCCTCACAAAAAATGCTAATGCATTTTTTGACATGGGTCTACTAGGATCCCGAACTGCGCACCACAGGCTTTGTTTACATCCGTTTAGTTCATTCTTCTTCTTTAAATAGAACTTCAAAGCTCTAACCGGACATAAAGATCTTTCTAATTCCTCTCCTACTAGATTTGAAAGTCCTTTAACTTCAAAACTCTTGGCCAGGGTTTAGAGGGTTCTCAGTTCTTGGCCAGAAACAGAGTCTGGAAAGAACAAATTGCAGCATCACTCTTAAATCCTACTCGAGAATCTAGAGCGTGTATTTCACTAATTCTCTTCGCAGTCGCTAACGACAACAAGAAAATACATTTTCTCGTTAGATCTCTAAACGACGCGTTGAGAGGAGGTTCAAATCTACTAGATGATAGAAATCTCAAAACTACATCTAGGTTCCAGTTAGGAGTGCGAGGAGAAAAGGTTTTAGAGGTTTCAAAAGATCTAATAAGATCGTGGAGGTCTTTATCTTCTGCAATTCTCAAAACCTCTGTTTCGAAATACGGCCGAAAGCATACTTCGATAACCTTTAATGGTAGAAACTGATAATTTTGATTCTTCCCTAAGGAAAATCAAGAAATCCGCTATGTTGGTCACAGAGGTATCGGAAGAGGACAGTTTATTCTTCTTACACCATCTTCTAAAAACATCCCATTTTGATTGGTAGACCCGAATAGTTGACGATCTCCGGGCTCTAGCAATTGCTTTTGAAGCTTTGCTTGAAAAGCCTCTCGCTCTGACAAGTCTTTCGATAGTCGAAAGGCAGTCAGAGCGAGAGGGGGGAGGTTTTTGATGGTACCTCTCGAAATGGGGTTGTTTGAGAAGATCTCTCCTGTGTGGAAGAGATCTTGGGAAGTCCACTGTCCATTCCTGTACCTCTGTGAACCAATCTTGAGACGGCCAAGAGGGAGTGATGAGTGTTAGTCTCGTCCCTCTTGATGCCGCAAATTTTCTTAACACCACTCCTAACATTTTGAAGGGGGGAAAGGCGTAGGCATCTAGGCCTGACCAGTCCAGCAGCATGGCGTCCACCGCTATCGCTCTCGGGTCTTCCACTAAGGAGCAAAAGTTCTCTATCCTTCTGGATAGGTAGGTGGCAAAATAGGTCTATATGTGGACTGCCCCACAGGGACCACAGAGCTTGACACACCTGAATGTGAAGGGTCCATTCTGTGGGGAGAACTTGGTTTAACCTGCTTAGCCTGTCTGCTCTGATGTTCTTCTCTCCTTTCACGAATCTTGTGAGAAGAGTCACTTTCTTTTCTTTTGCCCAATACAACAGCTCTTTTGTTATATGGAACAGAGAAAGAGAGTGAGTTCCCCCTTGTTTCTTGATATAGGCCAACGCTGTGGTGTTGTCCGAGTTGACCTGTACCACTTGACCTAACACCTCTGTCTCGAAGGCTTTTAGAGCTAGAAGAACGGCATAAAGTTCTTTGGAGTTTATATGCCAGTCTAGCTGATCCTTCCTCCATTGGCCTGATATTTCTTTTGTCCCTAGAGTCGCTCCCCATCCCTTCTCTGAAGCGTCTGAGAACAAGATTAGGTTTGGGTTCCGAACTTCTAGAGACAAGCCCTCGTTCTTTTCTAAGGGAAAAATCCACCACTTCAGATGATTCTTTACTTCCAGAGGAATACTGAAAGTGTCCGAAAGTTGCCCGTTCTTCCAACTCCAAATTCTTCTTAGGAAGAATTGAAGAGGGCGAAGGTGGAGTCTTCCTAGCGAAATGAACTGTTCTAGTGAGGAAAGGGTTCCCAGAAGACTTAACCACTCCCTCACCGAACTCCATTCTTTCTCTAGGAAGCTCGAGATTTTCTGTAATCCCCGAGCAATCCTTTCCTGGGACGGAAAAGCCCGAAAACCCCGAGAATCCATCCGAATCCCCAAATAGACTAAGTTCTGACTGGGGATCATCTGCGATTTCTCGAGGTTCACGAGTAATCCTAACGTCTTTGCTAGGTTCAAAGTAGACTGTAGGTCCTCCAAACACCGTTTCTCCGACTTGGCCCGGATTAGCCAATCGTCGAGATACATTGAGATGTTTATCCCTTCTAAATGAAGCCATTTGGCCACGTTCCGCATCAGATACGTGAATACTGAGGGGCGGTCGATAGGCGAAGCACAAGGCCCTGAATTGGAAGATTTGTCCTTGAACAACAAATCTTAGATATTTTCTTGACGATGGGTGAATTGGAACATGAAAGTAAGCATCCTGAAGGTCCAGGGATACCATCCAATCTCCCTGACGTAGGGAAGACAGAACTGAAGCTGAAGTCTCCATGGAGAACTTCTTTTTCTCCACGTACCTGTTCAGGACGCTTACATCTAGGACGGGTCTCCATCCCCCCGAAGCCTTTGGAACCAAGAAAAGGCGGTTGTAAAACCCCGGGGAGAAAGGATCTTGCACTAGCTCTATTGCATTCTTGTCCCTCATCGACACCACCGTCTGAAGGAGAGTCTCGTTCAGTCCAGGGTCCTTGTAACTCGTCGACAAATCCTTTGGAGATGTTGCCAAAGGAGGTCTGTCTACGAAGGGAATGATGTACCCCTTCTGTAGGACAGACAGAGTCCAGGGATCTGCTTCTCTTACGGACCAGGCATCCAGAAAGTATTGAAGTCTGGCCCCTACCTGTGCTTGGAGGACATGGCTGCTATTTGCTCTTTTTAAAAGAGCGGAAGGAAGACCTCCCTCGCTTGTCGAAGGGTCTTCTCTTCGAAGTTGATCGAGTTGAAGGGGCTCCACGAAAGGGCACCACTGGAGTCCGAGCCACCTTCTTCTGAGTCGTAACTGCAGGTCTACTTTTCTTTGTAGATTGTACAAGAAGGTCCTGCGTAGCCTTTTCCGACAAGGATCTCGCAACATCCTTCACTAAAGATGAAGGAAACAGATGTTCTGACAGAGGTGCGAATAATAGAGCGGACCTCTGAGAAGGAGAAACTCCTTTCGTCAGAAAGGAACTGTAAAGAGATCTTTTCTTTAACATTCCAGATCCAAAAAGAGCCGCCAACTCACCAGAACCATCTTGCACAGCCTTATCCATGCAAGATAGGACACTGTGCAAAGTTTCTGGATCCAGAAAATCTGGCTCACTCGTCTTCTTAGCCAGCACCCCAAGAGACCAATCCAAGAAGTTGAACACCTCTAAGACGTGAAAAATTCCCTTAAGGTGCTGATCTAATTCCGACATACTCCAGGACGCCTTTGCTGAATTGAGAGACTGTCTTCTCACAGACTCTACAAGACTCGAGAAATCTGAATCTGCAGACGAGGGGAGCATCAATCCCATCGCCTCTTCTGTCTTATACCAAATGCCTCTTTTCCCCGTCAGCTTGGAGGGAGGAGAGCAATAAACCGTTCTCAAAGTTTCCTTTTTTGATAAAAGCCACGAATCTAAAGACTGGAGGGCTTTCTTCATTGAGATCGCCGGTTTCATCTTTAAGAAAGCCGAGGATTTCGGGGTTTTTGTGCTCGAAAACAGAGATCTCGGCGAAGGAGGAGCTGCAGGACTAAGAGAATCCGCAAACTCCTCTAGAAGTAACGAGGCTAAAACTTTATAATTGGAAAGTCCCTCGTTAGTTGAAACTTCTTCCTCAGAAATCTCTTCAAGTTCAAGGTTAGAAGGAGATCGCTCTTTCCTGAACGATTCTCTATCAAGAGAAGCCGCTCCAGGAGAAAAGTTTCTAGTAGGTGAAGGACTACGAACAATACCGTCCCCATAACTAGTAGAGGCCTCACGTCTAGAAGAAGCCTCGCGTCTGGGAGGCGTTACGCTTCTGGCTGGCGTCTTGCGACTTGCAGCGTCCTCGCGTTTACCTGGCGCCTCTCTCCTGGGAGGCGTCACGCCTCTGGTTGACGTCACGCGCCTTGGAGCGTCCTCGCGCTTGCCTCGCGCCTCTCTCCTGAGAGGCGTCACGCTTCTAGTTGACGTCTCGCGCCTTGAAGCGTCCTGGCGCTTGCCTAGCGCCTCGCTCCTGGGAGGCGTCCTGCTCCTGGGAGGCGTCCTGCTTCTGGCTGGCGTCAACCGCTTTGGAGCGTCCTCGCGCTTGCCTGGCGACTCTCTCCTGAGAGGCGTCACGCTTCTTGTTGACGTCTCGCGCCTCGAAGCGTCCTGGCGCTTGCCTAGCGCCTCGCTCCTGGGAGGCATCATGCTTCTGGCTGGCGTCAACCGCTTTGGAGCGTCCTCGCGCTTGCCTGTCGACTCTCTCCTGAGAGGCGTCCTGCTTCTTGTTGACGTCTCGCGCCTCGTAGCGTCCTGGCGCTTGCCTGGCGCCTCGCTCCTGGGAGGCGTCCTGCTTCTGGTTGGCGTGACGCGCCTATCTCGACGCTCGCGTCTACTTGGCGACTCGCGTCTGTAAAGCGCTTCGCGCCTGGCTGACGTTTCACGTCTAGCAAACTCGACGCTCTTGTCTGGCGTCTCGTGCCTGGAAGGCTCTACGCGTTTCGTTGGCGTCTTGCGTTTGACAGGAGAACGGATCCTGCTCGGCCTATGCAAGGCTGATGAATCCGATTCCAAATCAGAGGAAGACAAATTACTATGGCGAGTCTGAACCCTCGATAGCCTAGACTTCTTAATAGGCAGGAAATCGTCTTTCCTTCTGGGAGGGTCTTTATACAGAACTCCCACAAGAGAAGTGATGGAATCCTGCATAGTGCGAAGGATTCTTTTAGTCTTCATTATTGTCTACCCTCGGTTGTTTAATTACTGAATGGTCCTCCTCTTGAAAACGCTCAGGACTAGAAGTAATCCTGGGTTCATCCAAACGTCTTTTCAGGGGGCGAGAAAGATCCGCCGATCTCCAACCTCTTTAGGTGAAGAATTCTCCGAGGAGAGAAAGAAACACTCACGCAGAACGCTTTTTCTGTAGCGTTCTCTGGCATTCTGTGGCGATACAGAAAATGCCGAAGGGACGTCTGACTGTTGGGGATCCTCCACAACCTCCTTACGGCTTTCGACATTCCTTCTCCTCTGGGCTTGGGAGCTTGAAAGAGGTCTAGGCCTGGGAGCGTTGTGGAGACAATCAAACGCCCCCTCCACTGCACTGGGGACACTTATATCACTATCCACAGCACTATAATCACACTGCTTACCTTCAAAGGCCGCCATTTTGGTTTCCATTTTCCGAAGGGCGGCTTTAAGATTCGCAATCTCAGATGCCGAATCTGTGTGTTCTAATAAAGGAGCAGGTACATTAGATGGGGCAGTAAAAGGAGAAGAGGGTATAATATTACTGATAACCCCGCTAGAACTAGATAAAGGTTTGGAAGAAGACCTCCTCACCCTGTCTCTTTCTAACTTCTTCAAGTATGAGGTTAGAGATTTCCATTCTTCCGCACTCAAATCCTTGCATTCATTACAAGTATTACCAAAAGAACATTCATACATCCTGCATTTCTTGCAAATAGTATGAGGATCAATCGATGCCTTCGGCATCCTAACTTTACAACCCACATTCACACACATTTTCACCACATTTCCAGAATCAGACATCATGTTGAACAATCCAAATCAAATTCCAAAAACGGTCCACAATCGCGTATGCCAGTACAATCAATGCAAATACGTCACCGAGAAGTCCAAACGAAGATCAATTGCGATGCAAAATACGAATCCAGCCGGAGATACCCACAACGATGTTGCCAGTATGGCCGACAGAAAAAATATGATAGAACATGGGGATGGTTCCTAGTCCTGCCACCCAGCGGCAGGTAAGTAGATCACCTGACCTACAGGTAGCGTGTGCGCGAAATTCGAATTTCTGTCGGACGACGGAGTCAAATAGCTAAGTATATATCTGACAGGTAAGTTAAATGTATAAAAATATATTTTTTCATATTGTGTATATAACTAAATATTGATTTTTATGATAAAAATGATTTACAGCCTACTTATAATGTAGTTATGTACCTATTAAGCTCACGCCAGGTTGGGCCTCTGTGTATGGGTAATGAAAGATGTATTTGAAATTATGTTACTGTAAAGTTTTTATGATAAAGCATGTTGTACAATACTTAAAAATATTTGCTATTTATTTTCATTTTATTTTCCAGTCTGCTATTACTGGAAAATAAAATGAAAATAATTTGTGAATATATTTTAAATACACTTATTGTAAAATATTCTTTATCATAAAAAATCTTTACAGCAATATCATTTCAAATACATCTTACATTACATTGAGAGAGAGAGAGAGAGAGAGAGAGAGAGAGAGAGAGAGAGAGAGAGAGAGAGAGAGAGAGAGAGAGAGAGAGTCTTTGTTGGCAGAAAAGTCAACTCCCATGTGCTTAAATACAGAGCTAAGCATAGCTCTTTATCCTTTAATAGTGGATGTAGAGAGTGAAAGAGAGAGAGAAAATCAGATCTGAAAGGTCTTTGCTGGCAGAAAAGTCAACTCACAAGTGCTTAAATACAGAGCTAAGCATCAGCGCTCTGTATCCTTTAATAGTGGATGTAGAGAGAGAGAGAGAGAGAGAGAGAGAGAGAGAGAGAGAGAGAGAGATGTAGAGAGAGAGACGAGAGAGAGGAGAGACCGAGAGAGAGAGAGAGAGAGAGAGAGAGAGAGAGAGAGAGAGAGAGAGAGACTTTGTTGGCAGAAAAGTAAACTTCCATATGCTTAAATACAGAGCTAAGCATAGCTCTTTATCCTTTAATAGTGGATGTAGACACCCTGCTCGAGGATCTCAAACATAACAAGAAATCCTGGATTTCTGCTATAGACGGGACCAAAAGGCTGCCCACTTTGCTTGATATACATTACTGGATGATTGTCTTCTGCATTTTGCAACAACTTTTGCAGCTGGGCTTGAAAAGCCTGTCGCTTGTAGGAGTCTCCTGACAGTCTGAATGTGGTCAGAGCACAAGTGAATAGTCCTTGGTGATACTGTCTGAAATGGGGTTGTCTGAAATGGGGTTGTCTGAAATGGGGTTGTCTGAAATGGGGTTGTCTGGAAAGACTGGTTTTTTGTGGTGGCAGCCTTGGAGAGTCCGTGAGTAATTCCACGGATCCAGAAACCATTACTGAGCTGGCCAGTAAGGAGCAATTATCGTCATCATGAGGTTTTGATGAGATCTGAACTTGTTGATGACCTCTCTCACCATCCTGAACAGAAAAAAGGCATACAGGTTCTTGTCTGACCAGTTTATTAACATCCCATCTAATGCCCATGTGAGAGGATCCTGGGCTAGTGAGCAGTGAAGGTGGAGGCAATGACTCTTGGCTGTGGCAGAAAGGTCCTGTATCAGTTTGCCCAACAATTTCCATAAGTTGAGACACACTAGAGGATCTAGTATCCACTCTGTGGGGAGAACTTACTTTCGTCTGTCCAGTTCGTCCGCCAACACATTGAGTTTGCCTTGAATAAACCTCTTTAAAATCGATGTACGATTTTGATGTTACCATAAGAGCAGGTCTCTTGCTGCCTTGCACAGAGTGAAAGTGTGTGCCCCCCAGCTGTTGTGTTGTCTGAGTGGACTGTTATTACTTTGTTGTTGATCTCTGTTGAGAAGTTTTTAATCCCCAGTGGATGGCTACCAATGTCTTTACATCTATGTGCCAAACTTCTGAGACTTCCCTGTTTCCTGGGAGAGCTCCCCAATCTAGGTCTGTGGCATCTGAATAAAATACTAAGATGGATGAGAGAGTCCCGAGAAGGCTCATCCAATCTTTTGCCGAACAAGTCTGAAGAGAGAGAAACTTCTCTATCTTCTGGAGGCAGGTGTCGATGCTTTTGGTGGAGGGAAAAGCTTGAAAAGCTAGAAAGTTGATCTTCATCCCCAAATATGCTATCTCTTGACAAAGAGGCAGACGTCAATCCTTTTGGTGGAGGGAAACACCTGAAAAGCTAGAGAGTTGATTTTCATCCCCAAATATGCTATCTCTTGACAAGGGACTAATTAAGACTTCCTTAAATTTATTTAAAGGCCCCGTTCTTGGGCTAACACAATGGTTTTCTGCATGTCTTCCATACATTTCAACTTTGTCTGAAAGCAAACAAGCCAGTCCATGAGGTAGAGAGAGATCTTAACACCTACTAGGTGTAGCCACTTTTGTTACTGGAGCCAGAACACAGGTAAACACCTGGGGAGCTGTGCAAACGCCAAAGCACAGAGCTTGGTAAATTCTGTTCTGGAAAAGGAATCTCAGGAATTACCTCCAGTCTTGGTGAATACAAGGATGTGGAAGTATGCGTCCTCCATATTGATCGACATCATCCAATCTCCTTGATAAATTGAGAACAATACTGTCTGATTCGTTTCCATTTTGAACTTGGTCTTCGACACGAGCAAGTTCATTGTGCTCACATCCAAAACTGGACTGCAGCCCCCCGAGGCCTTGGGACCACACAAAGACGGTTGTATAAAGCCCTGGAATGGGGACCCTCTACCACTTCTATAGCCCTCTTTTCCAACAGGGATGTCACTTCTTGGGTGAGAGCAAAGAATTTCTCTGAGTTGGCAGAGTAAGCTGTTAAAATTACCGGAGAGCTGGCTAAGGGAGGGTTTTGACTGAAGGGAATGGTGTACCATTCTTTGAGAAACTTCACAACCCTTCTCACTTCCCAACTCTGCCAAAAATTAAGGAACCTTGCTCCTACTGGAGTATGGAAGACTTGCTACTCACATTTTGATGGAAGATTTTGAAGTAGATAACTTCTTGATTGCTTGGGGAGTAAAGCGGACAGTCCCTCAAGCTCTGGGGAAACTTCTTGGCTTACCTCTGCCATGAAAGGGCTGATACTGAGTGGAAGAAGAAGTAGTAGTAGCATGAACATGAGAGGCAGTCATTTCACTAGGGCACTTTGCAGACAGTGGCAAAAGATTGAGTGAATTTCTTCTGAATATCAGAAGAAATCTGCAGAACTGTGGTCTGAGGACACATGTGCTTATCATTATGCGGCAAGAAAAGAGGAGCGGATCTCTGAGAGCAGGTCACTTTTTTGGTTGTAAAGGAGCAATGAAGCTCCCTCTTCTTGAGGACACCTATGGTGAATAGGGATCCTAATTCAAGAGACCATCTGTAATGCCTTTATCAAGGCAAGATATAACTCCAAGTAAGTCAGATACTGAGTTCTCCAACATGGCAGCACACTCCTTAATTTTGCAAGCTAAGGGTCCTACAGACCAATCCAGAAAACTCATAACTTCAAAAAGACAGAAAATGTTTTTCATAAGATGATCCAGTTCTGAAGTCAAAAACTTAATTTTGGTTAAGTTGAAGGTTTACCTCCTGGAAGAGTCAATAAGTCTGGAGAAGTCCCCATGGGAGGAGGCAGAAACTCCCAAGGAAAGAGCTTCCCCTGTTGCGTATGAAGGAGGGAAACAAAGTTGACTTTTCCTTGCTCTCTCTTCTCTGAGAGCCACAAGTCCATTTCTTTCAAGGCCTTCTTAGCTGACACGGAAAATACAAACTTAGGAAGCTTAGAGTTGTCCTCTACCTGGTTACCCATCTGGTAAATAGAAGCTGGGAAGTAGGACCTGCTGCCAAAAAGAAACTAGGGAATTTTTGCTAGCAAATATCAAAGCAAAGAAGAACACGTTGTAGGAGGACTTTCCTTACCCACTTCCTCCTCTTCTCCTTCCTCCGAAGAGACAGGAGACAAGTTGGAAGGGAGTTGAGCAGATACTGGGAGTTGAGCAGATACTGGAGTTTTTTTAAACAAACCCAAAATACTATCAAGTTTCTGCTGAATATCCATCATTGAACAATCAACAGAAGAGAAAATTTTAAGTCCTGAAGGTTGTGAAGGAACTGCAGAAGCTGCAAGTCCTGGCAACTGTGGTGCAAACAAAAGAGTAACTGAAGAGGGTTGCTACACCAACGAGAGCTGAGGCACGAATGAGCTAAGGTACCAATGGGAGCTGAGGCACTGATGGGAACTGTGGCGCCAATGAAAACTCAGGCGCCAAAGGGAGCTCTTGTGATAGGGAGTGCTTCAGTGCTGTAATGATATGTAATATCAATTCCATGATAAAAAGAAATGTAATATATTCCTTAGAATAAATGCATAACTCCGAATCAGGTCACAGGTCGAACAGGAAAGAAACGCCCAACCAACACATGAACGAAACCCTCCTCTTGCTCTGGGAACCTACTTTTGCTCCCATGAGAACTAACTGAATATAATGAATCAACTTAACCTAAAACGAGGTGTTTGTTCGTGCACATGTATGTCTGTTAGGTTTGTAAACTATTCCACTGTATATTACTTTGTAATACTTCACTTCTTCGTCCTCCAACTCTCTAGGAAGCATTACCACTCTCTTCTGAAAAGTATATCTCAAGATGTAACCTACTCAGAAAATATACTTATTTTTGGTTAACTTCTGTGTTTTCCTGACATCCTTCTATTGTGCTAAGATGAAGAGAAGAAATTGAAGAGTATCCCCTTACCTGCCTGCAGAGAGAGAGAGATTTTTAAAACATCTCCAGACACACTGCTGTTTGCATTTGCAAACCATTCAATTACCAACCGAGGACTGTGTACGGACACTTAAATTATAAGTGAGTCCAGGCCCCTAACATACGCACTGATGGGCGCCTCAGTCTCTTGGAGACTAGAAGCCAATGAATGCACAGACACTGACAGACACTCAGGTGCACGGCACTTCTTAGGCCTAGAAGAAAGTTCAGCAGGCACTGGATAATCTGACACTGATACAGGAGCTTCTTCTAGGGCAGACACAAACACATTACTCTGAGCCTCTACGGACTCAGAAACCTTAAGTACAGCTGACGAGCAAGAAGCAGGAGGAGTACCTGGAATCAATAAACACTCAGATACTGTCCTCAGTGCAGGAACACTTAATGGTACAAAACTAGATTGATCTAAAGAAGATTTTCTGGGCATAGACTGTCCTTCCCCAACATGAACTTCCTGGGAAAAACGTTCGGGATCGTCCTAGAAACTACATGACGGGCGTTGCTTAGTAGGAAGATCACAGGTCTTCTTGGAAGGCACAGGAAAAAGCAAATCTGTCCTCACTCGTCTTTTCAATGGACGAAATTCATCTGCAAAGCGCCACTGGTGCCTGGCCATCAATTCTTCTGCGCTAGACACACTCAAGGAAAGACAAGAGACAAGACACTTCCTTAGAGATGCCTTCCCAGCGGCACTCTGTCGAGACCTGGGATACTACAACAGGATCAACCAAGGGGGGTGACTACCTGTGGGCAGACCCCATGACCCCCCTTGGGCTACCAGTAGGGCCCCTCCCAGGTTTAGTGGAGGATGACAGGGACCTTTGCCTAGGACGAGCAACCACCTCCTCCACTGCACTGGTACTTGCACTAACACTTTCATCAATTTTGCCTACCTTATCCATGAGAACTTTGACTGAAGCTTCCAATTGTTCCATGGCCTGCAACAGCATAGAAAATTTCTGATCTACTCACAATTCGAGGCTAGCAATGGGATCGGGTTTGGGTGCAAGGGAGCCAGGGCAAGGTTAGGATTGAGTTGTAAAACTTGAGACAAGGGAACAAGTGACCACCTACAACTAGCCATAACAGCTGCTTTCCTCTTTTTTTTCCTCTTTTTTATCTCCTTAAAGCTCATTCATATGAGAGTTTAGTCTTCCACACCTTATCCTCCCAACTCTGAAAATCGTTACAAATTAGAATGTGGGTCACAACAAGCTTTAATTAGCCTAGCTTTACAGCCTTTGCTGTAATACCTTATGTTTTGTGTATAGTATCAGACATCGCTGGCTACTAATGTAAATAAAGTCTAAGCCTAAATTGAGACAAAACCAAGTCAAAAGTGAAATACGTACTGGATTCCTGATAATAGCTAATCAATCCCAAAACGGCTCGGCTACCAAAGGTAAGAGTACTTCACCAAATGCAAGAGACATTGACTTAGAAGATTCTACCAGGTTCAAAATTCCACTGCTGGTAACCACTGTTATGGTCATAAGTCGGGAGAAGCAACTGATTTGATTTACTGGGTTGGTTCCTCGCTATCCCAGTAGTGGGTGAGGTGGTCGCCTCACCAGAACAAAATGGTAGCACTATCACAAATTTCAAAATTCTAGCTGCCGACAGATAAGTGAAATTATAGCTATGTAATTACTTGGTAAGTTGCATACATAGTAAGCAAGGACATATATGAATACAAAATAAAATTACCAAAGCAAGAAGAACAAAATTCACATAAAACACTACAAATTAATGAGCCAAGACACTTACATATAGCTGATTGAACAAAGCCTTTAAGGGGGCCGGCCAGCTAATGCCATTCTTTAAGGACAGGACTTTGATATTCATAACATTTAATAAGGTGACTTGGGACATCTCCAAACCGCATATTGATTTTCACCTCTGACCTTCGGTTTTGTGACGCCAGGGCAATTTATCCCGAAAATAACCATTTTTCAAATTCTATCTCCTCCCTTGATATTAAATATTAAGACCTGGGATTACTAATCAAATCAGTTTTTTTTTCTAAAAGTCATTTTTTTGCTAGATATGAATTTTTCAATATGGTAAAAAAAATACAGGCGGTCCCCGGGTTACGACGGTTCCGGCTTACGACGTTCCGAGGTTACGACGCTTTTTCTTAAATATTCAATGGAAAAATCCGTCCTGGGTTACGACGCTTGTTCCGAGGTTACGACGCTGACGCTTCCGACGCTCCAAGTTAACGACACTTTTAAAAAACGCATACTATGATAAAAATCCTTTATAGTTTAGCACAGTATATTAATAAAAATAAGTTTCTGGTTAGATTACAACAAAAATTTTGAGGTTATGATTTTCGACACTTTTTATGTCGTATTTTTCGATGTATTTTAGTGACGCCTCATATGCGGAACTAGTTTCCGAGCGAATGAATACATAATAGCTTGCGGTGCACAAAGTTTACATATAACAGTCCAAAAGTGCAAATAATGAAAAAATCATTGCTTGTTTCCAGTAATAACAACAAAACTAAGTTTCTGGTTAGATTACAATGCAAATTCCAAGTATCCAAAGAGAGACATTATCCAGTAATTTGATCAGAGAGAGAGAGAGAGAGAGAGAGACGCGAGAGAGAGAGAGAGAGAGAAGGAGGAGTAGATTAAGGAGAGAGACGAGAGAGAGAGAGAGGCGTCTTTCGACGCTCCGAGTTAAGGACAGAGAGGTGTTCGTTTCATTAAACGGCCTCTGACCCATGCCAGTAAATGTTTTGTTGATACTAATAATATAAGCCTATTTAAAGATACGTTTACTTTAATTAGTCTATATGATACGTAAATAGTAATCAACTGTTCTTGTAGCCCTCAAGATTTGGCAAAATCGAAGTATCCAAAAAGAGACATTATCCAGTACACTGGAACCTTGACATACAAATTTAATTTGTTCCGTTACCATCGTCGTATACAAAACAGTTGTCTCAAAGCATTTTTTTTCCCATTTAAAATAATGTAATATGTATTAATCCGTTCTAGCGCTATGAAACCACACCTAAACACAGCTAAATTACATATAATATGCACAATTTATACACAAATAAACGAGTAATAACACACATAATGATAAAATAACATAGCAATGTGATAAATGATAATAAATGTTAATAAAATCAATTAAAAAAAAGAAAGGAATTTTACTTACCACAACGAAAGATGACGTGAGGCCAGCAGGGGGAGGAGGTAGGGAAGGGTGGCAGGGAACGATTTGTTCTCTTTTTATTTACGTATGTACACTAATAACTACGTAATAAACACAAATGAAATAACATTGCTAAACTAATTTTTATTTATTTTTTTTAATCAGTTCGTAGTTTAGAAATAATGGTGATGCCTTTGGAAGGTTTTTATAGCTTCCTTCTGCTTGATGATCGTGGATCTTGTAGAAGGATTTCGACCATACTCGTTTGCCAAATCGACTATACGAACGCCACGTTCATGCTTTGCTATAATTTCATGTTTTGCTTCCATCGAAATAATTTTCTTGGGTTTTTTCTTATCACCTGCTTTGTCTTTAGCTTTGAGACCCATGGTTAATAATAAAATAGACAAAATAACACAAAAAATAGGCGCAAATACAACGAACTAAACAACGTGGTGTTAACATGCAGCACCAACAAACAAACAGACTGAACGCCATTTATCGGTCGCCTATACAACTAACACTCATCGCAAAATCGTCATCTCAATATTTTTGTTGTATATCAAAGCTTATATTTTCGCAAATTTTCTGTTGTATCTCTAAACATTCGTATATTAGGGCAATCGTATGTCAAAGTTCCAGTGTAATTGATCAGAGAGAGAGAGAGAGAGAGAGAGGAGAGAGAGAGAGAGAGAGAGAGAGAGAGAGAGAGAGAGAGAGAGAGAGAGAGAGAGAGGCCTTGGCAACAATGGTCTTGGGGATTGACGTAACGTTTATTTTCTGAACAGATAGGACAGAGAAGTGTTCGTTTCATTAAATGGCCTCTGACTCATGGCAGGAAATGTTTTGTTGATACTAATATATAAGCCTATTTAAAGATACGTTTACTTTAATTAGTCTATATGATACGTAAATAGTAATCAGCTGTTCTTGTAGCCCTCAAGATTTGGCAAAATCACTCCAGGTTGTACATAAAACTTCAAGAATGTAGTGTCACCAGAGGATTACAATAGTTTTTACCTTCAAGAACCAGCATTCTTTTATGAAAATAACTCCAGGTTGTACATAAAACTACAGGAAACAACATGTAGTGTAGTAAACAAAGGATTACAAGTAAGGTTTTTATAACTTTTTATTAGTTTAAGACATATTTCCAAGCGTTGTTCTGGCTTACGACGATTTTCGGCTTACGACGCGTCTCAAGAACGGAACCCCCGTCGTAACCCGGGGACTTCCTGTAAACCCTATAAATTAGGAAAAGAAAAAAAAAAAAAAAAAAAAAAAAAAAAAAAAAAAAAAAAAAAAAGACGAAACAAAATTTGGAAAAAAGGGCTTCATTTGATTGTTCTATAATGTCTTTCTGAGTAATATACCAAATTCCAATGTTATAGCTTTAAAACTAAGTGAGGAGAAGATAGGTTTTGAAGGTCAATAACTATAGTTTTGAGATATGGGCGTTCAAAGTTTTTCTTCGTATTTTTATAACGACAATGTTAATAAATGATTATTATGAATGTATATTTCTTTTCTGTGTATTATTAAACCAAAACTATTTTATTTATCATAATTTAATCATAAATGATGATCCCTTTGCTCACATATCGTAGCTTGGGGCACTGCGTCAGGCAAGACGGGGCACTCCTTCCTACGCAACTCTCTCCCTCTCCTTCACTAACTCGGCTTATTACAGCGAATTTTCTTCTTCTGTATGTTACCTAGATGTTTTCCTAGTATTTTCCGTTTTGGCATGATGAAATTCTTGCCGAAACAAAAATAAACAAACGTAAATGCAAGAGAATGTCAAGAGGTGAAATTCGAAGTTGTACTCTCTTTTTACAAAGACAATGCTAATAAATCATGGTTATTATGAATTTCATATTCCTTTTTGGGTATTAATAAACCAAAACTATGTTATTTATCATAAATTAAGATCCCTTTGCTCATAGATCGTAGCCGGGGGGACAGTGTGACGTGTGCTTCAGGCAAGAAGGGCGCGTTTACTTACTACGCAACCCTCCCCCTCTCTCTTCACTACTTACTCTAATATCACATATATTATGATATCCTGTAATCATATTAGAGCAAATTTTCTTCATCTTTATGTTAGCGAGATGTTTTCCTTGTCTTTTCCTCATTGGCATGATGAAATTCTTGCCCATTATTATTATTATAAAAGTAGTTTTACCAGACCACTGAGCTGATTTTCAGCTCTCCTAGGGCTGGCCCGAAGGATTAGATAAAATGCCAGGTCTAGCCCTTAGGCCAGAACTGGGACCAAATTGGTCATTCAGGATAAATAAAAAAAATTGCACAAAGGCAAACGCTTTCATACTAGAACACACACACAATAAATACATTTACTCATGTTCCCTTACATACATACTAAAACGGTATATTAAAATTCGGAATTAAGTTTTAAATTTTTTAAATTTTGTTTTAAAATTCACTAAAAAAACTTATATTTTATCAATTAAATTGCAGTTCCTCAGAAAAGTCAAAATTGGAACTACTGAAAATGTAAAAGATTCTGTCAAAATTTCTTTTATTGTTTTATTTCCAAAAGTTGACAGTCTCTGCTGGTCATACTTTGGACACTCGCACAAGACATGTCTGACTGTTACCAACTCCTTGCACTCTGAACACTCTGGAGCAGGGGGTCCGCGTGGGTGCTCTCAAGTGCCCGTGCTGTCAGACGAGTGTGGCCTATACGGAGGCGTGTCAGGATTACTTGAGCATGTCTCTCTCTTTGATATGCTGAACTCCATTTGTTAACATCCTGTTTTATTTGTTTTAATTTATTATTTTCAGGCTCTTCAGCCCATACGTTTTGCCATTTATTTACAATTATTGTTTTTTATATATCTTATATAATCACTGGTGGGGATGTTTACATTTGCTTTTATCATTTGGACTGCTTCTTTAGCTGCTTTATCAGCCTCTTCATTTCCTCTTATCCCCACATGAGCAGGGATCCAACATATTTCAATATTTTTGCCATTTTTATATAATTTGTGGAGTTCAAATTGAATTTGCTGTACAATATTATTTTTTGAATTGTAATTCTGAAGAGCTTCTATGGCACTTCTCGAGTCACTAAAAATCACAAAATTATTAATTGAAGTTTGCTTTATAATTTTGATAGCTACTTTAATTGCACACAACTCTGCTGTGAAGACTGAGCATGATTGGGTAAAGAAAATGATATGTTTGTTCTGCGATATAGCTTGCATATCCTACGCCATGTTGCGATTTGGACCCGTCGGTTATATATTGCATAATGTGAACTTTTTTGTCTTATATGTTCTATGGTTTTTTGTTTATGGTGTTCTGGGGTATATACGGAACTTTTTGATAAATATTTCAAGTGAGTGCAAGTCTTTACCTTTTAATCATAGTCAATGAGGTGGTAACTTTACTATTGGAGGTACTTGTATATTTATATTTTAATGCTCGAACAGTCTATTAGTTCTAATTGGGAAAGGTGGTGAATGATTGTTTATAAAGACATCCCTTAACTCAAATAGACTTTTAGTTGGGTGAATCACTTGCCTTGATTCTTAATGCACTTTCATGGTTATGAATTCTCTATGGAGGGATAGTGGCAGTTCGCCGCATTCAACTTGTACAGAGGAGACTGGCGAGGATCTAAATGCTCCTGTGCATAGTTCTTAGGCCTTCGTTGTGAATTGGGTCTAATATTTTCAGTGCTGCTTCTGAAGCTGACCCGTATATTTCACTTCCATAATCAATAATTGATAGCACTGTTGCTTTATAAAGTATAGTAAGAGTATGTCTATCAGCTCCCCAATTTGTGTGAGAGAGTTTTTTAATTAGGTTTAATGCTCTTTTGCATTTTGATTTTATGTAAGTTATATGGGTTTTCCAGTTGAGGTGTGCATCAAATATTAAACCTAAAAATTTTGCAGTTTGGCTAATTGGTATATTATGGTTTCTCATTTTTAATTCTGCTTCTTCACCTTTTTTTCCAAATTTTACTTTTATAAAAAATGACCGCTTGGGTTTTTTCTATGGAAAATCTAAATCCTACTGATGAGGCCCATTCATCTATTTTTATTATAGTTTTATTAATAATTCTTTCTGCCATGTTTTATGCGTGATGCTGTGTAATATATTGCAAAATCATCCATATACAAATTACTCTTAATTCCAACCGGTAGCATGTTACTGATGTTGTTAATTGCCATGTGAGTACCACTAAGGACGCTACCTTGTGGTACTCCATTTTCAAGTGGAAATATTTTGGAAAAAACATTATCTATTCTCACCTGAAAAGTGCGGTCAGTCATAAAGTTTTTAATAAATTTAGGAAGATGGCCGCGGATGTTATTATGTAAGATTTTAATATTGCATACCTCCATGATAGTGTCGTATGCCTTTTGAATGTCAAAAAAGACAGCTATTTGTAATTGTTTTCTTTCAAATCCTCTACGTATATGGTCTTCCAAACTACACAGAGAATCTAATGTAGACCTATTACGTTGTGAACCAAACTGTGTAGGACTTAAAATTTTATTTTCACGAATGTGCCATGTAAGTCGTGCATTTACCATTTTCTCCAATCAACTTGCATATACAACTTGTTAATGAGATAGGTCTATAATTATTCACATTACTAGCATCTTTTCCTGGTTTGGGTATAGGAATTATTATTGCATTTCGCCATTTGTCTGGAAACAAGTTTTGGAGCCATAAATGATTGTAAATTTTAATAAGTATGATTTTGCCAAAGGTGCGTAGGTGGCAAAATCATCTCAAAGCAAACATCATCTCCTCCAGGGGCAGATTTATTACTGTTCAAGAGAGCATATTCTAACTCTTCCATATTGAACTTTTTATTATAATATTATATCTTCCTTTGTCTCAAAATTTAGTATAATAGACTCTGCTTTGTTTTTTTACTTTTTTAAAATGTTTGTCTAGATTTTCGTCACTACTTATTTTGGCAAAACTTGCCCCAAGTATGTTACTTATTTCGAAGGGATCTAAAATTTTATTTCCATTATCTAATATAGCTTGTCTGGGTGGTCTAAATGTTTGTTCCATTTATTTTTCTGAATTTTTCCCATACTTTTTGAATGGATGTTTCGCTTGTTATTTCTGACACATAGGACCTCCAAGATATTATTTTTTACCTTTATTACTTCTTTTCTAAATTTGACTGATATTTATTATATAAAGGTTTTAATTTTACATCTATTTCTAATAGTAAAATTGTCATTTTAATATATTTTCTTCTGTGAATGGTTTTGATTTATAACTTTATTGAATCTTCTTTGTTTAGAGTACTAACCTTCTTGCTAAAGAGTGTTTTTTCTCGTTACTAATTCAGTTAGATCATCTGACCACCAGGGGACTTTTAAGTTTTTTATTATGGGTTTTGAATGAGGAAAGCTTTGTCTGCTGCCTTTTTAATGAAGGACACAATGAAATCTTTTCGTCTCATTGTGATTTCTCAAATAATCATACGGCGGTATTTTATCGGTATGAAAGTAAAATATGTCCCATCTGCTTTTTGCATGTTGTAATGTGGAGAATATGGTTTGGTTCATTATTTAATAGGATATTATTATGGGAAAATGTACTGATAGGAGTCATCACATATATTCCAATCTAGTCTGTCAACTATATTGTTGAAACAAAGGGTGACATCTACTGTGGAAAATGTTCCATGGGTTCTGGAATAATATGTATTTTACTTCGCTGTCATTCAGACAACAAAGATTATTAGCGTTCATTAAGGTTTTCTATTTTGCTCCATCTTTATCTGGAGTAATGTTGTTATAGTCCCATATTGAGTTATGCGCATTGAAATCTCCTACAATTAATATTGGATTCTTAAACTCTTTTATTATTTTCTGTAATTTGTTTAAATCATACTTTTTATTAGGCTGATTGTATAAGTTAATTATATCAAACACATTATTTTCTATTTTTACTGTAATCGCTGAAAATTTTGCAATTCAGTGTAATCTATATGTAATTTGTCGTATATAATTTTTATTATGGACATATATTGCTGTTCCTAAATTATTTTCATTTTCCTGTGATGTTGTAGCTAATAGATATTTACCTATTTTTGGAACACGTTTTCCTATGTGTTGTATACATATAATCATTGGTTCATGTTCGCTAATAAGTCGTTGGACTTCCCCTAAGTGCATTCTCGTTAATAATCCTTTATATTCCATTGAATTATATAACGATTGAATGGTGTAATATAAGTGGTTCAAATTACCTAGATTATTAAAGCTGATATTTTCCTAAAATTTTTTATAAGTTAATTTGTATTTTTGTAGGTCTTGATTCATTTTTTGTTGTAGTTTGAATCTTACTTTCGTTAACTGTTACTTTTTTACTATCTTGATTTGTGATTTTTCCATTTTGATTTTCTTTAGAATATTATCTACAACACTGATGTGTTTCTTTTTGTAATATTCTAAGTGTTCAATACACATACAACCTTCTTCATGAGATTTGATATTTGTTTTTTCCTTACTCCTATTCCTCATGAAATTTCTTATGGTGTTGGTTAGGCTGTCTTTAGTTATAGTCTTATTTTTGTGGCACATTGCTATAAGCATTTTACTGCAGCCGCATGTATCTTCATGTTTCTCAGTTTGTTGTTTTTCCTTGTTTTTTCCTGTGGCGCCTATAATTGGTGATGGTTGAATTTCTTCGTTTTCACTGTAGTGACCTGTATTTTGGTTTTCCATTTCATCTGAATTTTGTGATTCGGTTCCTAGAGGTACTATTGTTACTATGGGAGACAGTGGAATATTAGTGTTTTGTTTCTGAACTTTAGCTTTCGGCGAGATTGGTGGGTTATTTATCTTTTTACAGACTTGTTTGGTGGAATTAGGTGGGGTCTTATCCAGTTGCCTCTTTCGAGTAGTAGTATCTGTTTTTTTCACATTCTTGTGATTTTAATTCTTCTTTGTTTTCCTCTAGTCATTATCTATTTCAATTTCCCGATAAAGAGCTAAATCGATTTTCCACAGTCGTAATATATGTATGTTTTGAAGAGTTCTTTTCATCTTGTATTTTTTGTGGTGGTATTTCTTTATTCTCAGTTCTGGTATTGCTTGACTTTGAGGTGTCTGCATACCTAAATTTCTTCTTAGCCTGGGTCATTTAATCCTCTCACTTTCAGTTCTAACTTTGCTTCTCTTATCGTCATTCCAGTTCGTTCTTGTAGTAATTTAAGTTCTGTATTGTAGATATAGAACGCACATACAATTTAGATCTGGCATGATGTTCTAATCCACAATTTACGCATTTGGGTTGGCCACAGTCCCAGCGTGTTTTATGGTCCTGCGAGCTGCAAAAGGCACATCTATAAATATTCCTGCACTTAATTGCTGTATGACCATATTTGCAACAGTTCTTGCATTGCATAGGTTTAGGAACATAAGGTCTTAGTTCCCTATTTAATCCTAGCATTTTAATTTTTAAGGGTAAGGTTTGGCCACTGAACTTTATCTTGGCTATTTGATAGTTTGACTTTTTGTCTTTCCTGCTTGGGACCTCATATACTTCGCAGTCTTCAACATTATTGTAACCTTTTCTTTAATGAATCTAAAAGTATTAATCTATCTAATGTTTCATCCTCAAGATTTGGTACTACTACTGTGCCTTGCACACTGTTCATTGTATCATGCCTTGTAACCTTTATATTTATGTTATCTATATTTTTATACATTGATAATTTTCTGATTGGTTTTTTGGTTGTTGTTTCAACCAACCATTCCTTTTTTTAATTTGTCTTATGCTCATCTCTTGCGATGGGCATCGATTCAATAGGTAATTTTCTAATTTTAATAAAGATATATCTTTGTCAGCTTCTAAGTTCAAAAACCTTGACCAGTTTGACTCCCCAAAGAGAGAATCAAAGTGAATCAAGGTTGGGTCCTGGCGATATCTATTTTCTTTTGGGTTTATTGTATGGTAATAATGTCTTAATACCCACTCTGATTTATTTTCATTATTTGAGTTATCCTGAGAACAGTCCATTGCCATGCCATAAGTCGTTGTGAGGTTAATTTTTTTCTCCATATATAATATTTATTTAAAAAATTTCATCCAGGATGAGGTCCCGTCACCAAGGAGGCCCAACCGGGGGAGGGCAATGCCGTTACACACACTGGTAACTGCCCTGGGTCCCTCACCTGGATATACGCCATACCCACCCCACAGAGCCTTAAGGGTCGTCAGTCCCATGAGATCGGACCCAGCACTGTGGGCATGGCTTGACTTAAAAATTTCCCCTCGCTCAACCACGTCAGGTACTCTAGTTTTACGGGTGGAGAGGCATGCCATCCAACTCCACCCTCCATCAAGTTAAAAGAGCTGTCAATTCAATAGTCCAAAACCATGCCAGGGTCGTCAACGAAAGAAGGAGGGAAAGGGGAAAATTTATAAGGAGGAGGAGTAAAGGAGTTAAAGGTCCCAATGTTCAGTTGGATCCACAGCAGAGAGAGTAGGCGTAAAGGGGCATACTCCCTCTGCAGTGGATCCCTAAGCCCCCCACCTCGTCAAGGAGTTGGGATCAGGGGGAATTCTTGCCCAAACATAGATAAAGCATATGTAATAGCAAGCGAATGTCAGAGGTGAAACTCGAACGTGTAGTCTACTTGAAGTCTGTGCTCCTACTGATCATGGTTGAACTTGATACTTCCCTCTGCAACCCACAGAATCTCTACAGATGCCATTTCTTACAATTTCTTTGACAATTATTATCAAAATTTACGATAACAGAAGAAATATTGCATTTACTTGTACGGATGAATGTTTTGGGCTTATTGAGTTATGTTTACTAATTACCCTGTAACTACAAAAGTAAGAGGAATTTTGACAAAATATTTTGTATACGTATTCTCAATTACCATATGAAGCTCCATGAATTTTTTCATGACTTTGGATTTTTCGCTCTATACCACCATATACATATAGGGGTTCCGGCCGGCCCCCTAACACTGGTTTTCATTATAATATGTAAGAAAAGATAAACTGATTGCTACTGTTAAAAAGTAAATCTGATTTCAGATTACAAGAAAAGTAAAAAAAAAAAAAGAGGAAAATTGAATGCTAATGAAGGAAGCTTTTTCCAAACAGCCAATACACAAACTGGGGGGTGGGGGTGGATTTTGATACAGTAATGAGAATTCTAACTACTATCTACCAATGGGTCAAGAGGATCTCTGCATGATTTTGAAGTGTCTGGTGACATTAAGATGGCAAATGAGGGCTCTATATGATAAGTTAGTGCTGTGATCAAACAAAGTATTTATTGGACATGGTACTTGCATTGAATTAACTTGTACATAATGCAAGCAACTAGCTTTAAAGTTGCTTCTGGGCTATCCTATTACATTACTCTGCAAGAAAAAACTAATCACAGTATTATACTATGAGCATTACCTTACTTTATCTCTAGCAGTGAGAATAATATTAGGATCATTGATAAGTGTGAGAAGTGTGTGAGGTGCACAAAGCTCATTCACCACCCAAGCCCATTCTATGGCTCCATTGCAATCTTGATTCTCATGAAAGGATGTGGCATCTTCGATTGGTAAACCGAAAAGTGATGACACACTCTTCAAAGGCACAATGTCTTCCTGCAAAAGGAATATACTATATATGTACTACTTGTATAGAAAGTGAGCAAATAGTGGTCCAGTTAAGTATATCTTAGTTTTACCAGATCACTGAGCTGATTAATAGCTCTTCCTAGGGCTGGCCCGAAGGATTAGATATTTTTATGTGACTAAGAACAAATTGGTTACCTAGCAACGGGACCTACAGCTTATTGTGGGATCTGAACCACATTGTATCGAGAAATTAATTTCTATCACCAGAAATAAATTCCTCTGGTTCCGCGTTGGCCGAGCCGAGAATCGAACTTCGGACCACCAGGTTCGTAACTGAGCGCGAAATGCACTCGGCCAACGTGGAACTAATAGTGGTCCAAAACATGTTTGTCAATACAGGCAGTCTTGGGTTATTGGAGGGTGTTCCGTTTCTGATGGCTTGATAAGCGAAAATCACCAATATCGGTGATTTTCAGCTATTTTGGGGCTTATAGCACCAATAACTGGTTAATGGCACTTCTGTTCAATATGCATAGGCATCAATAACCAGAAATCAGCGCATTATGGTGCCAAAAATTGCCGGTTTACAGATCTAGACAAGTGCCATGGAACCACATTGCCAATAACCAAGTCCGCCGATAACTGGGGACTGCCTGTATTGTATTAATTATCCATTTTCTATGGTATTTGGAGTTGAACTCTGAAGTGCGAAATGTAAGCTCCATATGAATAATCGTTTAAATACTAACTATTGACTAAGTCTTTCACTCAAGGATACATTGTTTTGTTAGCATTGTTTGAAATTTAAGACATGCCTGTGCATAAAAGCTTAACCAAGGATTTAAATACTGAACCTCATAAAAAAACCTCTTTGACTAAGGCATAATACCCTATGCTTGATAATCATACTATTTGAAAAGTAAAAGAACACTGGACTTAAAATTAATAATGCCTCTTTGGGCATAACATTTTCCAATGTGGAGGAGTGCTTGTAGTACATTAATTTTCTGCTAATCCTAATTACTGCACACTAAACCAACAATGAAAAAAGGAAAACATATCTGGTTTCTAAATTCATACATGGTCAAAACAGATACATCAGCATATAAATTTTTAAGGAACAAGTTGGCACTTTCATGAAACAGTAAGAATGTATGTACAACCTTTAAAAATACTGATCAAATCAATCATACAATACAGTTAGTAGTACCTCTTCTGCATGCAAAATACTTTAATAATGAAAAAAAGTCTGATCAACAATTTCAAGTAACACACCTCAGAACTCTCAATAATTCTGGACCAAAAGATATTAGCAAAACCCTTTGAAGCAGATGATGTTACGACAGCATAGGTAGAATTTATATGAGCTTGTGGCCGGATCTTCAAAAGCAGTGCTTCTTTCACTGCCGACTGTGCTGATCGCTTTCCTTTAAGTACTTTTACAGCTACACACTTTCCTTGAATCAAAACACCACTAACATTAAAGAATGCAAACTACGATATGCAGTGAATCATTACGAAAAACAAAACTAAATCATACCTTTAAAATGTCCAAGTTTAACGACTCCAAACCCACCTCGGTTGATAACACTTCCTACTGGCTTCAAAATTAGATTCCTGTAACCTAAAGTTGCTTCCCTTTTTAGTATATTGTTGCTAAAAGTATTACTGTTACCATAAAGTTCTGATCCACTGAGTCTTTTATGATGATGAAAGGAATGGCCATGCAGCTGCCATGACTGTGGGGTCAACGGCTGAGAGACAAAGCTACCAAGCTTGTCTTTTTTAAGTACTCTGCTGGGTTGCACTTCAAGAGAAAATCGTCGTCTGTAAAACAGACACCAATTCATGCATTAAAACTCTGCGCATAAAGACTCTGAATAACTAATAATTAGTGCTAATTTTTATATAAACATACTTATTGCTGAAAAATCAAAGCAGAGGAGCTAAAAGACTAAATATCAAGATAAATCAACAAGATATTCAGTTAAAACTGATCATAAAAATAATAATAATTTTCAAGATAAAATTAATCATACTTAGATCCTTACCTATTGTTAAAGTTAGCTTTATCTGCACACCATTAGGTGGGATCACAATTTAAAAAAATTAAAACACAATAGGCTAACCCACTGGGATTGTCTCAGTTTTGTAATCACCTGTTCCCATCAGATGGTGCTGGAACGTTTACCGCCAGTTCAGATTTCTTCATGACCATCATACAATGTGGGGAGGCTGGGTGGATTTTCACTAACAGTAGATTAGTATCCCAAAAAATTATTTCTGGGCTCAGCCGTGTCGCTCCCGTGAAATATGTCTGCTTTAGCACTATTTCTAGTAAAATATTGCTATAATACCAGAGAACTGCTAAATTGGACATGTCAGAAGCCTCTGACTCGCTCACCTATATAAAAGGTGTCGGTATAAAACTGGGGCGAGTGTTAAACACTACCACAGCAACCCCTCCAATTAGCCTTTTCCTCATCAAAAGACCCTAAATACGGGGAGCCGACCCATAGGTCACACCTAGCTACCCCGTTGAAGGCGGCTGTGACGACATACTTTTCGATAGCCATTCCGTGTTTCAAACGACGTTTCGAATATTACTATTTGTTCTTTTATTTTTTTATTCTGGTTACGGATCGTCATCTACCTCTTCACCCAAGTTAAGTACTGGTTCCGCCCTTTTTCAATATTTAGGGAGTGAATTTTATTGCCTATCGTTTTGGCCTTTATTTAGGATTTTTATTAGGCGTCACTTTTAAATAGGGGGCGGGCGGCAAGTCGCCTTTACGGCTTAAAACCCTTGAATTGTATCCGATTTACGCTTGAATTGTACCGACTTCGAGTAGTCTTCCTCTCTGCTTGTAATATGTGATATTTCAGTACATGTGTATGTATATATGTATATATATGTATATATAGTATTATATTATATATATGTATGTATATATTTATTTTTATTTATTCTTGGGTGGCAGTTTTAGTCGATCCGATTTCCATTTATGTTTTGTTACTTTTCATTATTTTCACGTTTTTCACGGGGGTCTTCTTTCGAGCACGTTTCTTTGTTTCGTGCTTCGCCGTTTATCCACCGTCCTATTTCATTCAAGAATTTTCCCTTTTTTCTTTTCGTCAGCTTGCCGTTTCTTATCGTTTTGTCAGTAAGCAAGTAGTTTTTTCCCCTTTTGCGCCCACTGTTTATCGAGTGGCCTTCATTGCGGTTTTATATTTTACGACAGTTTATTTCATTTCCCCCGTGTTAAAGCATGATTTCTTTTAGCTTTAAGTAATTGATTTTATTTTGTCTATGTATATTTTTGGATGTTAGGTCGGTTAGCCTACATAGGCTATGCCTGCGTTTTCCTCGTAATCTTTTATTTGCGAGGATACGCTGATCACCGTTGATCGTCACCCCTCCGTCAGCCCTCCTTCCCTCCCCCTCCCTCACGTGGGGCCCCAGTAGTTGGGTGGCTCCTCTCGCCTCGGTTGTCGCTGACAGCCGTTCCCATCAGCAGAGGGGGGGTGTAGAGGGTCCGTCCAGGAAAAAAAAAAAAAACCCCCCTTTTAAAGGGGTTTGGTGGGTGTCGCTTCTCAGCCGACGCCGCCTCCGGAGTTTGTTGAATTGCTTTGCGTATTCAGCCTCGGCTTCCGTGGAGTTGTTGCGCTCTGCTTCTTTCAGCTTCCGGAGCTTACATCCATCCGCCTAAAACATTTCCCTCTCCGCATAAGGCGGATTTAGATTCAGGCCTCTCCGGTAGTCGTTGAGGGCTATGTTTACGGAAGTTTCTCTCGTAGGCGGAGATATTATATTTGTTATTTTATTTCTCCCTTTTATTTTCTTTTCTTTTTTGCCACGGAACTTGCGAGTTCATGTGGCCGTCCCGGGTTACTTCGTGTACCCCCACTCCGGGTCATACAGCTCCGGGTGGTTTTAATTATTTATAGTCCCCGGGACGTAAATATATGAATATATATACATATATATATTTTTTTTATTATATATTATTTTCCTTTCTTTTGCCACGGAACTTGCGAGTTCATGTGGCCGTCCCGGGTTACTTCGTGTACCCCCACTCCGGGTCATACAGCTCCGGTGTTTTAATTATTATAGTCCCCGGGACATAAATATATGAATATATATATACAAAAAAAATATATATTTTTTATATATATATTATTTCAGTTCGGCATGCTCCGGCATATGACATTATTATCATAATTAATCCTATAAGTTTGTGCAATTGTTCTCATATATTATTGCACTTACAGGCCACTCAGTGTCTGGTTTTGCCGATCTACAGGATCTGTGCAACCATGATGTTTGCCGGAACCATGCCCCCGTGCGCAGTATTGCTTTACCGGTTCCGTATATTGGCATCACGTAAACGGCTTTGCCTGCTACGACTTGTACATACAGGTTACCTGTTCGATAAGTTACCGCACTGCTTGTTCTATACATATTGTGATGGAATTATATTACACTACTTGGATTAGTGTTAAAAAAAAATGAAATAAAATAAAAAATAAATAAATAAATAAAACAATAAATAATTAATAATAATAAATAAATAAATAGATAACTAAATAAACAATTAAAATAAAATAAATAACTAAATAATAATCAAATAAATTACTATATAAATAAATAAATAAATTAAAATTTCTGTAAATTAAATTACATTAATTAATCAACATATGTAAGCATAATGTTCAAAGATTTTACTCGAAATTGACACATTCCTTGCATTACAGACAGAGCAGTCTGTTAAGCATGCTGCACTCTCCACCCTCAAGGTCTGGGTTGGAGGTTTTGGACAGAAAGTAGGGGTAGCTAAGCCTTTTTATGCTACCTCAAGATATGGCAGCCTCCCCAGCCGGGGAAAGCTGCCGGATACGTTGACCCAAAAGTCGCAGCACCAATTATCAAATAAATTCAAGATTCAGTTATGGAACAGCAAGAGGCAGAATTGCCAGACCTTGGTTTGGAAGAAGGTCTCACTTGAACTAGTGAGGATTTGCCCATTACACTAGATATGGTT
Source organism: Macrobrachium nipponense (assembly GCF_015104395.2). Lineage (NCBI taxonomy): Eukaryota > Metazoa > Arthropoda > Malacostraca > Decapoda > Palaemonidae > Macrobrachium > Macrobrachium nipponense. Next base: position 182,111,694 of record NC_087200.1, on the reverse strand, counting down.
ACAGGTAACAGTGTTAATGAGGCTAGCCTAGTTGGTCACCGGGGTCTTTCCTCGAGTGACTCTGATTCTTCCTCTCCCTTTACTCCAAATTCCTTCATGGGTTTCACAGGAGGTTTGCCCCCTCCCAGGTCGCATTCTTCTCTGTGATTCCTAAGATTAAACGAGAAAACCTTCGGGTAAAACCTTGCTTTAAAAAGCCAATCAAGTACAGCCAAAGCCAAGGCCTGGGCAGGTTGCCAGAGGTTCATAAACACATATTAAACCTAGGATGAGATCCAAGGCCTCAAGGAGAGAACTCTTCCCATTGCCCCTCAAGTCCCATCCCTGCAACGTCTAGAGGTCGGATACCTCATAAGGTACCGTAGGGAGCGCTGGAAGGTTCCCCTTTAGTCGGCAAAGACCTGTTCAACACGAATATTTTAAATCAGGCCAGTAGTCTTGCTAGCTTAGTCAGTTCAGTCGCAGCAAGGTTTGAAAGGGTGTTTTTTAAACGTTTACGTGCACAGGACTCCCTGATTGCAGGTCTCAGACAGGAGTCGGCAGTTTCCGGCGGCACCTTCCTAGTTAATTTGGTGCAAGGTCAGAGCATGCCTGACGGGTCCACGTTCCCTCCGTTCCACCCTGGTGATTTTTGGAGGGTAGTGAACTTCGCTCCGTTTGTCAGCGGGATGTTGACTGTAGAAGGTTGTGGTACACATAGACTCGAGGATTTCTAGTTATTTCCCGAAAGGTTATGGCCACCATTTATAGCTTATGTTAGGCTTATGGAGCAGCTTCGATTAGAAAGGACAAGGTCTCCAAGGGGACTGTTATCCTTTCTAGCAATCAGGCTCATCAAGTATAGATATGGAGCCTAGAAGTGGATCTGCTCAAATACTAAGGTAACAACATGACGGGAACTCCTTACCTTTTACATCAAAGGTAGATTTACCCTTCAGGCAGTGACTCGGGAAGAGCCCCAGCTTAGCGAGCAGATTCCACATCATTGCTACCCCCAAGGTAGAGAGAGTTTGTGGGAAGTTTGCTGGCTACATTCTCGGCAGGCAAGGCTTAAGCCAAAACTGTGCAATCAACTTGTTTAGTGAGCGCCTCTGTCAGACGCACTGATCCAAGCCGGATTTGATGCTAGGACACGTCTTGCAAGGTCTCTTAACTCTCTAGTGATGAACGGAGATGGCGGTTCTGGAGTATGCTCATGACCGCTGTATAAGGTCATTGCGGAGTATGTTACTTTTAAGCATGCAATGTGCCTCGTACGGCTTTGCGGTTACTAAGAGAAATGGCAAGAAGCATGTTCTATCCGAGGCTACGATCAGGCACGAACCCAACAGCTTCTGGCCTCAATCTAGGGTGCAGATCTCTTCCAGCTTCGGCAGTAAACGAGGTTCAGAATGAGGCATCACATTTTAATCAGCATCAGATTGCGTTGGGGCATCCCTTTCAAAAGGATATTAAGAGTCTTCTTCCTCCAGTTTTAGGACTAGGAAAAGTCAAAGAAGGTACCAACCTTTCCAAGTTCCGCAACAGCACCCTGTGCTATAAGCTGTACTAATTCAGCAAGTTCCCCAACCTTCATCTTCTAAGACTCAGCCTCGGCAACAGCCTCAATTTGTCTCCCTTTCGCCGCGGCTAGCCAACAGGTTCCCCCTTTCGTCAGAGTGGAGGAAACCGGAGCCCAAGGGCGAGCTAGAGGTGTATGGTCAGGAAAGGAACCCGACCCTCATCATCTCAATGAAGTTCCTCAAATAATAGGCAGGCTGTATCTCTTTTAACATCGTTGGGAGTTCAGCAGCTGGGCGGAAAACATAGTATCTATCTATCAGCATCCAACCCAAGGTTGATGGATTACCCCAGGGACCTTCTCCAGAAGGGAGCAGTCTCCAGACAAAGAACTTAAAATTTCAAAGTCGTCTATTCAGTGTCCCAAGAAAGGGACCGACCAAAGGAGGGTGATCTTAGACTTGTCCCGTTTAAACTTGTACATTCCTTGCGACAAGTTCTAAAGGCTGACCATCTCCTCAGGTTAAGGGCCTTTACTTCCCCGTGGGGGCGTCAGCCAACCTCTATAGGTCTTACAGACGCCTATTATCATGTCCCGACGGCTCAGCACTCCCATCCATTCCTGGGCTTCAAACTAGTAAAAGAAGCTTATTCCTTCAAGGTGATGCCCTTTGGGCTGAATATAGCCCCCCAAGGGTTTTCAACCGGAACTGGCGGAGGTAGTGGTGCAGGAGCTAAGGTCTCAGGTTTTATTGGTAGTGGCGTACCTAAACGACTGGCTAATCTGGGAGATGGTCCAAAGACAGTTTAGGAAAGCCATGGACGGGGTCATATCTTTCCTGGAATATATAGGGTTCAAGATCAACAGGACCAAGTCCCGATTGGCCCCAGAATCCAAGTTTCCAGTGGCTAGGTTTCCATTGGGGCTTGGATTCACACAACCTTTCCATTCCATCAGGGAAGGGGATGCCCAAGGTAACAAGCCAATTCTTAAAATGCAAAAAAGGCTTCGAGAAGGAATCAGGAGACGATCCTAGGCTCGCTCCAATTTGCGTCAGTCACAGACGTTCTGTTGAAAGCCAAGCTCAAGGACATCAATCGAGTTTGACGTTCAAGGCCAAGGAGCCAAGTCGTGACAAGTTCGGCCGGGTACCTCTGATTCCCAAGGAACGTCTACGTCCATGGGCAATAGCCAAGAGTTACAGTTGGCAGTTCCCTCCCCCGTCCTACTGATGCATACAGTCGCATCACTATCAGGTTGGGGAGGTTATTCACAGCACGACAAGGTTGAGGGAACTTGGTCACCTCAGTTCCAAAAGCTTCACATCAACATCCTGGAAGCTATGGCAGTGTTTCTGACCTTAAAGAAGCTCCGTCCTCCGGAGGAGACTCATATCAGATTGGCTCTCGACAGTGCAGTAGTGATACATGGTATAACAGAGGTAGTCCAAGTCAAGTCATGTGAACCACAGGGTGATAGCAATTTTTTCTCTAACTGACAAGAACACCTGGCATCTATCGGCTACCCATCTGGCAGGAGTCCACAATATAGTAGCAGACGCATTGTCCCGGTCAGTCCCCCTGGAGCCAGAATGGTCACTGGACCAGGAACCCCTTTCGAGAGGGTTTGTAGGAGAGTACCGGGTCTGAAAGTAGATATGTTACGCTACAGGGGCAAACCACAAGCTGCCTTGTTACGTAGCCCAAAGTATGGACCCTCTAGCATACGCTACGGACGCCCTGAGTATAGATTGGAACCAGTGGAGGGAGGTTTATTTATTCCCTCCAGTGAACCCTCTCCTGAAGGTGTTGCACAAGTTGAAATCCTTCAAAGGTCAGGTGGCTCTCATAGCTCCTTACTGGCCCAAGAACAATTGGTCTCCTTCTCCTAGAACTAGGTCTTCATCCTCACCCTCCCCCGGGCTTGAGGCTGACGCAACAAGTTCAAACGGTGACTGTGTTCGATTCCTCAGGTCTTCACAAAACCCTATCTTTATGGATTTCATGAAGTTTGCAGGTAGGAGGGTAGGGGACATTGATCCACAGAACATTCTGTTCTTGGAGTCAGACAAAAGAGAATCTACACTTCGCCAGTATGATTCAGCAGTTAAACAATTGCCTACATTTCTCAGGAAATCAATGTCAAAGTAATGACAATGAACGTGACTATAACATTCTTCAGGCCTTTATTCGAACAAGGCTTGGCAGTTGCCACAATAACAACCACTAAGTCAGCTCCGAAAAAGATTTTCTTCTCGGGTTTGGTATAAATCTAACTGAGTCCTTATTTCACCTCAATCCCAAGGGCTTGTGCACGCCTGCGGCCCATTCAAAGGCCGTCGTCAGTGTCATGGTTCTTAACGATGGTCTCAGGTTAGACTCTAAAACAGACAACTTCAAATGTGATTGCCAAACCCTTTTGCGTAAGGCACTGTTTTTTATTAAGTCTGGCTTCAGGTGCCAGAACATCGGAGATGTCATCTTTATCTAGTGGCCAAGGGCATATAGGAATTCCTTCCCTCGGGTTGGTTTAACGTGTTGCTTTCACCAAATAATTATTTTTTTTATGGCTAAGAATGAGAACCCTTTGGTAAGCGATCCCCTGGAAGGTTGTTCCGCTTCCGCAACATCCATCTTTATGTACTGTTAAAACCCCTAAGGACTATTTATCTAGCACATCTACCTTTTCCGAAGGCCCCCCCCCTCCTTTTCATGTGGGGCGGTGGTGGTACCATATCCCTAAAGGGCATTACGCAGCAGTTTTTTGTATTTTACCAAGGAAGTCCAGCCCATGGGTCCTTTCCCAAAGCGCGTGCTATTCGGGCGCTATAACAACTTCTGTAAATTTCTTCAAATATATGAACTTTGATGATGCTGAAGAAATATACTGGTCGGCAGTCGCACTGGGTTTTCCAAAGCTTTACCTTAAGTCCTTGGAGGATCTTAAATATCAGGCAATAGCTGTAGGGAGGTCAGTGTCTCCTTGCAAACATCAATATAGTATTGTCCTTGTGTCATATGAATATTTTCCATTATGCCAGTTTTATTAACATCCTACCTATCGCAGCAAATCTCTTTGCTATTTCACTTGGTCTATGGTGTTAGTTTATACAATTTAATATTCTGTTTTCATTTCAGAGTGATGTAGCTTGGTGTTTCTCTGGTACAATTTCACGGGAGCGACACGGCTGAGCCCAGAAAAGGGATTTTGACGTAGGAAAAAATCTATTTCGGTGGGCGAGGAAGCCGTGGTCGCCCAGTGAAATCCCCCCCTGGTTTTTTTCCCTCCCCTTGCAGTGCACCAAGCTTCATTGCTATCGATTAAGTATGACGTCACAGCCGCCTTCAAACGGGGTAGCTAGGTGTGACCTATGGGTCGGCTCCCCGTATTTAGGGTCCTTTTGATGAGGAAAGGCTAATTGGAGGGGTTGCTGTGGTAGTGTTTAACACTAGCCCCAGTTTTATAACCGACACCTTTTATATAGGTGAGCGAGTCAGAGGCTTCTGACATGTTCCAATTTTACTGCAGTTCTCTGGTATTATAGCAATATTTTACTAGAAATAGTGCTAAAGCAGACATATTTCACTGGCGACACAGCTTCCCGTCGCCCAGAATGATTTTTCCTACGTCAAATCCCCTTTTTTTTTGTTTGTGGAAATGTCAGGTTTTTAACAGTAGTACATAACTTGGATTTTTCTAACTATACAAACCTGAGGTCTTTACATAGGAATATGCTCAGCACAGCTGGAAATGGTTGTTTAATTTTTAAACAAGGTGGTTAGGGAGTTAACTCCTGGATACCAGGTGGGAGTCCTGCCCATCCAATCAGAAAGCATTCACTTTGCCTTTTGGCCCAGACTAAGGGGTGGCATGAGGTGGGCCTAAAACTGTAAAGACCTCAGAGGTTTGCTCACCTACTATTTGTGGATTTTTCCATGACATATACAGCACACACATTATTAATGGGAAATTAGCCTATTAGCAGTATTTTTCATAGAGAAATTAACTAATTGCCATACTTTCATAATTTTCATGACTAAAGCATTTTTTGTTATAAGACTATCAAAATACTCAGCTATAAGCATTTTTAGTGACTCTTTTTGGTGCTTGAACTATCAAAATGGGCAGTTATAAGCGATTTTAAAAGGGTTCCAAGTATTCGCAGATTTTAGTTATTTGTGGGGGGTCATGGTTGACATCCCCATGAATACTGGGGTCAACTGTATTTACGATAAATACAAATTACAGTAGTACCTCGAGATACGAAATTAATCCGTTCCGAGGCGCCCTTCGTATCGAGTTTTTCGTATCTTGGACCACATTTTACATGTAAAATGGCTAATCCGTTCCAAGCCCTCCAAAAACACCCCAGTAAATTTCATAATAAAGCTAAATTGACCTATAAACAATGAAATTCTACAACAATTTGGACCATTCAATACGTAACTTAATAATTAAAATGCAAAACCTCTAAATAAAGTGTATATTAGTGTACAAGAAATATTATTACTGTAACGTAAAATGTCGAAGCTTACCTTTCGAGTGAGGCTATCTCCGAAAGTGGCGGGAGAGGAGGAGGAGGACAAACGGCAGATACGTACACTTAACTTTATGAAACACATAAAAAAATGTCAGAAAAACAAACTAAACTTTACAAAACACATTAACAAAACTGTAACACTTTACAAAAAACTTAAAATAAAATTTATTTTGTCTTTTTTTTATTTTTAAATTTCTTTTTACTTTTTTATACTTTACGTAATTTCAATTTCTTCACCACCGAATGGATGCCAGTCCGTTTACGGAATTTTTCGAATCACCCATGAGAAGCCTTGAACTCTGGGGTTGCCGTTGATGTCCCCTCTCCGCCGTCGTCTTCGGTTTGGGCAATCAAATCGCCGAAAATAGCGCTGGCCTTCTGGCAGATTGCCGTCTCGGTTATCATATCGCCATCGATTTCTTTGTCCTCGATCCATACAAGAAGCAGCCTTTCCATTTCATTATGCACATGGCTCCTCTTGTTGGACAAAATAGTCACGCCCTTGGAAGGTGTAGCTGCTTTGATGGCTTCCTTCTGCTTAAGGATGGTGCCTATCGTCGACGGATTTCGGCCGTATTCCTTAGCGATCACACTCAACCGCAAGCCAGCTTCATATTTTTTTTATTATCTCCATTTTTGTCTCCATAGAAAGCATTCTCTTCTTTCTGTGAACTTCAGCAACTTTCTTTGGACCCATGACTAATATGTATGTACTGTACGTAATTACGTTACGTATGTAGTACGTATACTAATTAGGTTCTCACAACACGATAAAGTAGCACAACGAAATCACTAACGAATTTACGATACTAAACGAAATCGTTGGACCGAACGAATGCCGCATGCGTAGGATAAAGCTTCGGGTGCAAAGTGGCCGAGCGAAGGTACGCCAGCACGTAAGATGCATGATGGGAGGGATGCCGTCTAATAGGAGAGGATCTCATGGCTTGGCTAGCATCAGGAACCAATGGGAGAGCAAGAGGATGGTGGCGAGTCTACTAGAACTAAGATGGCGGTGCGCGGCGCGAGTTTCAAAATTGTTATCGGGCGAATCTCGGACTTTCAGAAGCCTTTCGTATCTTGAAAACTTTTCGTATGTAGAGCAGTAAAATTTTTCGTGTCAGCTTTCGTATCTCGAGTTTTTCGTAAGTTGAGCCTTTCGTATCTCGAGGTACCACTGTACTTAAAAAATTTGTCATTTGTTTCTATGCAATATACAAACCATCAGTCTTTACATAGGAAGACTTACTTCTTGGTGGAATGGATCCGAGTAAGCTTTTGAACTGACTGGTAGTTTGCTGCGCCTGGGTCTTCTTCCCAGCCAAGTAGATCAAGGAAGAGAAGCATGCCTCTGACATGCTGAACGGAGTATGGGAACTGCATCTTCAGCAGTCAGACCTCTGGGCCTTTTCAAATGAATGGATGTAAAACAACATTAGTATTAAAAAAGGGGCTAGGTTGAACCTTGAATGTCAGAAACAGTAAAGCAATGTAGTATAAGGTTTCATTTATTGTCAGGTACTCTCTCCCCTTGTCAGAGAGAGGATTGCTTCAATACATATACCTAAAATTAGTATCTATAGAATAGAATGGGTATTCAATGTGACATTCACCTGCATTGACGCCAGTTCCAGCATGTGACGGCCTGGTAACTTATCCTCTGCCTGCAGGGAGAGGAAGGTTGAGGAAAGAGAAGGGAGTCAGGAAGGGGAGTCCAGTCACTCACATATGTACACTCTCTTCCACAACCATACACCCTGGGTGAGATGCTCTTTGTCCTCTTAGAGGAGCCAAGTAAGTCTTGCTACTCAACTTGTTGAGCAACCACCAAAGGACCCAATGAAAAAGTGTCCTGGACTTGTGGGCAATGTCCCGAAGGTGGAGGGAGTTGAAGGTGGTCTGGTGCGACCACACCCTTGCCTTCAGTACCTGAGAAAACAACAGACTCTTCCTAAATTCGAGGGACAGAGCAATACCTCTGACTTCGTGGGCCTTTGCCTGGAATGGACTGGTGTTCTCCTCGCTTGAAGCAGAGCAAGCTAGTTTGATCCCCTCACAAAGCCAGAAAGAGAACAGTGTTCTTTGACACCTCTTTCTTGGTTGAGCCAATACTAAGAAAGATTCATCCACTCTCGGGCCTGGGATGTCTAGTCCTCTTGACGCAGTACTACAGCACCCTAACTGAACAGAGTAGCATCTTGTCTGGATCATTGGCAATAAAGTCCTCTAGTATGGGGATCATGATGGACTCGAATTGGGCAACAGGAACTGACGGATTCTGAGTCTTTGCTATGAAATCTAGGATGAAATTGAGTATAACTGATCCTCATCTCCTGTGTTTCGCATCAAAAGGAAAGACCATCAAGTTTACCTACTCTCTTCGCTGATGCCAGAGCAAGCAAGAAGATGTCTAGATGGTCAGATCCCTGTCTGAAGACTATCGTAGAGGCTCATATGGTACATGAGTCAGGCTCCCTCCTCAGAACAAGAGTCACATCCCACTCAGGAGGGCCCAAGTTCCCTGGAAGGGCAAGGCCTTTTGAAGCTCTTCATCAGGGAAATCTCCAGTGATGAGATATCTACACCTTTCAAGTGTAAGACTAGGCTAGCCCGAGGTAGCCATAAGCCATTTACAGCTCATACGAGAGGAGCTTCTCTCAGCAAAGAAAAGACGAGGAAGTCTGCTACCTGATGAAAAGTAGCTCTGACCAGAGGGAGACCCCATCTACAACAACAATAACAGAAGACGTCCCATTCCCCTGGTACACAGCTGCAGAGGACTGTTGCAGGTATCCAGACATCCCTGCTGCTGTGCGGCAAGAAAATACTCTCGCTTGCAAGAGATGCTGGATAGTCTCCAGCCGTGCAGTGAAAGACACTTCACTGACTGGTGGTAGCATCCTACATGTATTTAAATCAGAAGGCTGTGCCGGGGAGGGGGGGAGGGGACTCTAAGTGCCTTGTGGCATACACCTTGAGCATATCAGGACAGGTGGTGGGAATGGAGTGGTCATTACTCAATTTGAGTGGCCAACAGACCTCAGGTTGCGGCTGGAGCCTACATTTGATCTGTTTGCGACATCAAGGAACTAAAGTTTACCCCTTTATTGCTCTCCAGTCCCAGATAAAAATGCTGTCATGTAGGATACCTTCCAACATCATTGTGACAATCTAGACATTTATGTATTCCCTCCTTTCAGCCAAATCAGGAGAGTGATCAACAGGTGCTTCACTCCACAAAGGGCTTCGGGTAATATTAGTAGGCCCCAATGTGGCCTCAAGCAGAATGGTACACGGATCTACTACATCTTCTCATAGACATCCCAAGACTTCTACCGGTAACTCTAGGGTCACTTCAACTTCACGGCTGGAGGCTATCAAGTAACTCCTTGGAAAGAAGGGCTTTTCTATAAAAGTTGCAACAGTTATCGCCAGCTCAGTTTGAGAACAATCCCTCAATCTTTACAAAGGAAAATGGTGAGTCTTCCTGGGTTGGTGCAGTAAGCGGATTTTACATCCCCTCAAGACTAGTACTGTCAAGAACGTAGCAGAATTTCTTCTCTTTCTAAGAAATGAGAAAAACCTATTAGTTACAGCTGTGAAAGGTTATGGGTCTGCTCTTTCAAAGGTTTTTAGAGCAAGATATATAGACCTCTTATTGTCTTGGGAGATTTCAGATAAGATGAAGAATTTTGAGAAACATTGCCTTCCTCGAAGTTTGAAACCTCCTGATTGGGAAATCACCAAGATGTTAACATCTTTAACTAAATGTCCTTATGAGCCCATTAGAACTGCCTCAGATTCTATTCCCTCTCTTAAGGACTTCGTGGATGATGACCAAGAGATGCTCCTATGTCTGGTGCATGCTGTAAGGACCTACTTAAAGTGTATGGCTATCCTTAGACCTACACAATGCAGACTTTTCATAAGCACAGGTCATGCTAAAGAGGAGGATTTCAAGGAACACAAATCTCTTTCTGGCTAAGGGGAGTCATTAGAAGAGTTTACTTCTCTTACGAGAATGTTTCTACAACCCCTGTATAGATTACAGCTCATGACGTCTGGTGTATTGGCCCTTCGGTGGCATTTAAGAAGAATTATGTGGTTCACTAAATCCTACGAACTGGGGTTTGGAACAGACAAACCACATTCATTTCCTTTTGTTTGAAAGATGTCACCCATAAATCCCTCAACACTTTCAATTTCCATTTGTTGAACAAACTAGCTCTCAAGATTCCTTGCTTGATTGGAATTCAATGGAATAAATATGACTGCCAGGTACATTCCCATGAAGAAAAACATCGTGGCAGACACCTTGAGCTGGTTAGGACAGGTGGTGGGAACGGAGTGGTCATTAATCCAACTGGTGGCGAATGGACTTCTCCAGTTGTGGCCAGGCCCCACACTGGATCTATTTGCGACATCAAAGACCACACTTAACCCCATTTACTACTTTTCAGTTCCAGACAAAAATACTGTCATGTAGGACACCTTCCAACATCAGTGGGACAATCTCGACATTTAAGTATTCCCTTCTTTCAGCCAAACCAGGAGAGTGATCGACAGGTGTTTCATTTCACGAGGGCTTTGCATGACATTAATAGCTCCTAAAGAGATGAAATTCTCTTCTGTCAGTAGCTCAGAAAAATGCGTGTTCTGATATTTAGTCCTCTTTATGGAATAGCCCTTTGTCAGATATTTCAGCCAAGACTTGCTTGAACAGGCGATCTCTGACAGGAGAGGGAATGCTGATTTTTTTGTACCATCCTCCCCAACTAGACCTCCTCCAAAAAGACAACCCTTCCCTTTCAGTAGAAGGAACAGTCCTAGAGCCGCCGCTCAATTCTTTCGCCATTTTTTTTTCGTGAGATGAGCCCTCAATCCAAGATCAGACAAAGAAAAGAAGGACATCAACAATTCCATTTCCCCGCACCATCTTGGTTTGGGAAGCTCAGGCCAGGACCCCAAAAAGGTTCCACCAGATTAGGAAAACAAGCAGGAGAAAATTAGCTACAAATTATCAAAATATTACTAATGCCAATTTACCATCTGTATAAGAACATGGCATGAAGAAATCTGACCGGAACGTAAACATTCCAGCACTATCTGGTGGGACACAGGTGATTACAGAGACAGTCTTAGAAGGTCAGCCAATTGTATTTTGATTTTTTAAAATGCCGATCGCACATAACAGAGCGAAGATAAACCTAACTTTAAAAGTTTGTAAGATTAATTAAAAAAAAAAAAAAAATTTATACACTTGAAGCAAAAATTGAATTACATAATATTGTTTGGTCCCATAGGACCATAAGATATAAAAAATATTGTCTCATATAAGCCTTTTAAAACCTACTAACGTGTTATTTAAATGAAATTTAAAAGAAAAACTAAATACTTTCAGTGATTTATGTCAATGTCATTAACCTCTCCTTAGCAAATCCAAACTTTAAACCTTTGTATTCCTTAAATGTTTGTACCGTGTACTGTACTGCTTTTAATTTTTTGTAAAACAGTCTTTTTGTAATTCTGTTTTCTTTTCTACGTAATTTGTTTAAGAACGCCTCAGAGTAAAGGCAAAAGATCTTGCTTCACTTTCATCATGGCCATAAGCACTTTGCTGAAGTGTCTTATGTTTTCAACCAAATATCCAAAAAATTATACATCATCTACAATAAAAATAAGTACTAGAACTTGTTGAAAATTTATCATTTCAACGCTACATAACCTAAAACATTACATATAAATAATGATACTGTACTTGTCATCAATTCAAACACATGAATGACATACCTGCAACACTGCATACAAGATACCAAACTTGGATTTTCACAAGCTGTATCAGTGAAGAGATTTGATGACACTTGAGCATATTCTTCATTACCCTCTGGAAAGTCACCATTACCTGTGGTAAGATTAGTAGAAAGTAGATTCAATCAGGTAAAAATATCTTTATCATAAAACAAGATTTTATATATACTTGCCCAGTAGTAACTACTTATAAGCTACGTGTTTCTACTCGACAGCAGCTTAAATTTTGAAAACTAATGGTAGCGATAGTCTTTTGTTTATGTAAGTGATTAGCCCTCCCACTTTTGGGGTAAGAGAGGAACAACTACAAACCAGAGACCAATTATGTTTATGCCCTAAGCCCTAATACATGTGAGGGGAGGCAGGTGGAATTTGTTCATAATCACTGGGTAAGATATAAAATCTCATTTTATTACAAAAATATCATTCTTATAAAAGTAACTTATCCAGTAATTACTTAGCTGGATCCATATTAACTGGAGGAGGGATTCAAGGACGAAAAATATCTCAAACCAATGAAGTAATTTAATGTAGTAATTTTAATATGTAAGAGAACTGGAAAAATGGGCTAGCATTTACACAAATGCTTGTTGTTCCTTACCTGTTGAGAGAGCAGCTGCAGGTAGATACTGCCTTTGGATGGCACTCATCTCAACATAGTAGCAGCACAGTGGTATAGCCAGGATCTCCTCTACTGTAGTGGGTGCTATGCAGCAAAGGAGAGCTCCGAACACTAACAAAGTACAGTGGTCCCCCTGTATTCGTGAGGAATGCGTTCCAGACAACCCCCCCCCCCCCCCCCCCCCCCCCCGTAAAGAGTTAGAACCCGCAAATAGTTGGAATATCTATAAAAATGCTTAAAACCTCCTATTTTGTTAGTTAAAATTCAAGAAAAACCCACTAAAAATTTTGATACCTGGTTTTTTTAAGTTTTATCACAAAAAGTGCATTTTATGATGAAACTGATTAAAAAAAAAAAGGAATTTGGAGATATTTCTCAAGGAAAAATACAGCCAACAGGTGAATTTTCCGGGAATAATGCGAGGAAATGTTCCAGAGAGAAATCCGTGAATGCATGAGTTGGCGAATATGGGGTCTGCTGTATTCATGTTCTTGTGACAATGGAATTAACCAACCTTTAACAACATATACAAGATTGCCCCTGCCCAGGGCACAGTACAAACACAAAATCAGATGCAAACTATTCACCTACACTAACATTAAATTAAGACAAAAAATATACTACTACCACTAACACTAAGATCTGGTGGGCACCCCTAGTAAATTGTAGCCCCCAGGCTCCTCAAGGACTCAACACCCTAGACAAGGCAAAGAGAAAAATTCAAGAAGGAATGCTTTCTACACTTCCTCACGAAACACCTCACCAGCAATGGACAATGATCCTAGTGTACTGCACGTTTCATAAACAGTCTCTACATCACGTAAATAATGCATTGCAATTATCGATCTGCATTTCCAGTACGTGCCCTGTAAAATAGACGCAAGGTAGAGATTACATTTGAATGCTACCGATGTAGTGACTAATGTCATGCAGTCAGACCCTTAATATCAACATGACATCCTCCCCAATCTAAGAGTGAACCTCTATTAAATCTCTCAAAACGAATAAAATTGCATTCTTGGATAAAGCTCTTGAAGGGTTTTATACAAAGCATCATAAATTACTTGTCGGACCTCTTATCTTGTCTGTTCTATTAACCCTCTTACGGCGATTGGACGTATTAAACGTCAAAATAAATTGTCTCCCGGGTGCCGATTGGACGTATTAAACGTCGACATAAAAAAGTTTATTAAAATTTTTGCGGAAAAATACTTATAGGCCTACAAGGCAAAAACTTTTGAATCACGCGCCTTGGGGGATGCTGGGAGCTCACGGATCAAGGCGTTGTTTTGTTTACAGTCGTTACGCAGGCATGCAAGCGCGAATTTCTTTCTTATCATACTAAAAAGTATCAGTGACACATCTCAGAAATTATTTCATCACTTTGACATAATTTTTGCACCATTTTAAATTAGCCGTAACATGGAGTATTATATATGAAAATGTGCGCAATTTCATGTAGATTACAACAACAAAAAAATACTCATGATTGTAGCTTTTATTAGTTTTGAAATATTTTCATATAAATAACGATAAGTGCCAAAATTTCAAACTTCGATCAACTTTGACTCTACCGAAATGGTCAAAAAATGCAATTGTAAGCTAAAACTCTTATATCCTAGTAATATTCAATCATTTACCTTCATTTTGCAACTAATTGGAAGTCTCTAGCACAATATTTTGATTTATGGTGAGTTTATTAAAAAAAAAAAAAAAAACATTTTCCTTACGTCCGTGCGGTAACTCTTACGAAAAAATCAGAAATTTTTTTGTGCGATTGTCGTAATGTTTGCACCATTCTAAATTAGCTGTTACATAAATTTTTATATATGAGAATGTGCGCAATTTCATGTAAAATACAACAAAAAATGATTGAAGGTTCTAGCTTTTCTCATTTTCGAAATATTTGCATATAAATCACAATAAATAGAAAAAAAAACCACGTTCAGTCAACTTTGACTACCGAAATAGTTGAAAAACGCAATTGTAAGCTAAAACTCTTACAGTATAGTAATATTCAGTCATTTATCTTCATTTTGAAATAAATTCGAAGTCTCTAGCACAATATTTATATTTATGGTAAATTTTTAAAAATAACTTTCCTTCCCTCTGCATGCGAATTCTCCGCCGCAAATCTCCGAAATGTGTACGTCGCATTCTCGTTATATTTGCTCAGTTTCATATTAGGTGTTTCATAGAGTTTTATATATAAAAATGTGAGCAATTTCATGTAGAATACAACAAAAAATAATTGAAGGTTGTAGCTTTTCTCATTTTCGAAATATTCGCATATAAAAAAATTTATATAAAAATTTTGACATTCGGTCAACTTTAACTCGTCCGAAATGGTCAAAATCTGCAATTGTAAGCTAAAACACTTACAGTATAGTAACATTCAATCATTTATCTTAATTTTGAAACAAATTGGAAGTCTCTAGAACAATATTTAGATTTATGGTGAATTTTTGAAAAAAAAAAAAATTTTAACATCCGCGCGTTACGAATTCATGCATCATTTTGTGATAATATTTTCTCTTGTGTTGCTTTGATCGTCTTACAATGTGTTACATACCAAAATGATCGCAATTTAGTGTACAAAACAACGAAAAAAATTAACCGTTTTGCTCACAGCGCGATTTGAATACAATTATATATGAAATTTTGTTTTCATGCTATCATATATTGCATTATTTATATATGATAATGATATTTTTTTATTTCTGATGGTTGCATATTAAACTTCACGCAATGACGAAAAAAGGGGCCAAAAATGAACTCTTAATCTTGAAAACTAAGCGAGCTGTGATTTTTTGAACAAAATATTTTTTCCGCTTCGGCGCTCACTCCGAGACCCCCTCGGCATACGGGAGACGATTTTTATTATACCCCTTCGGCGTAAGAGGGTTAAGATAATATCTGAGAGCTCTCACTGGGCATAGAGCTCTCTCATCATCTTCTGTCTACAGAATGTCTGTAAAACTTTTAATGGTAAACAACCAAGGCCAGGGGCATATTGGGTTTTCATTTTTAGCTAAAAAGTCAAGATAAAGAGAGCAAACTGCATCTCTGTTAGATAAACCAATCCTTTTATCCATTGTGTGGAGCTCACTCACTCTCTTAGCCATAGCCAGAGCCACTAAAAACGTTCATCTAGTATTGTCTCTCAGCGAAGATGAGTGGATTGGTTCAAAGTGCGCACTCTCTATCCACTTTAGCCACTTAAGCACTACATCTAAGTTCTAAGGGCATGAGTCTTTCTTGATAACTTTAAAATTCTTGAAAGATTTTACTACGTCAGAGATATCACAATCTTCAGAAATGTTACACCTCTATGTCTAAACACTGACCGGAGCATTGCCCTATAGCCCTTAATAGTAGATATTGCAAGGCCTTTTGACAATCTTAAATATAACAAAAAATGCACAACTTTCACTGAAGTCGTTTTAGAAGAGATGTGTCGTTTACGCCAGTCTAAAAACAGACCATTTTGGCTGGTAGACTCTGTCCTTTGAATTATGTCTGCATTTAGTGATGACATTCACTGCTTCTCTAGAGAACCCTTTTGCTCGGACAAGTTTGACAATAGTTAAAACCCTGTCAGGGCCAAAGTGAATAACCCTTGATGGAATCTCCTGTAGTGGGGTTGTCTGAGCAGACTTAGAATCATAGGAAGGAGTCTTGGAAAGTCCACTAACAGACTGAGAAGCTCCGGGAACCATTCCTTTTTTGGCCAGAATGGTGCCACCAGGGTCATCCTGATATTTTGATGGGACTGGAATTTCCATAAGACTTCACTTATCATCCCGAACGGGGGAAATGCATAGAGATCCAGGTTGGCCCAATTCACCATCATCGCATCTATCTCCCTAAGCCAGTGGATCTTGAACTGGGAAACATTATAGAGGCAGACGATTGTTCCTGGATGTTCCAAACAGGTCCAAAATCAGTCTTCCCCACAAGTTCTACAGTTTGGAGTATACCCGACTGTCCAGTGTCCATTCTGGGGGAAGAACTTGATTTTGATAACTAAAATTGTCTGCTATCACGTCATGTTTCCCCTGAATGAAGAGAGTCATCAACATGGTATTGCTTCTGTCTACCCAAAGAAGCAGTTCCCTTGTTGGTTTGTACAGTGAAAATGAATGAGTTCCCCCTTGAAGTCTGAAATAAGTCAAAGCCGTAGTGTTGTCCTAGAAAATCACTACGTTTTTGTTGCGGACTTCATTCGAGAAGTGCTGTAAGCCCAGACAAATTGCTCTCAATTCCTCTATGTTGATGCAACCACACACCCACCACTTCTCTTCCCTCCAGAAGAGTTCCCCAACCTAGATCTGATACATCTGAAAAGAACTCTTAGGTCAGGGTTCACAACAAAGAGCGATTTTCCTTCCAGAAGTATGTCAACAGAGTTCCACCTCCTCAGGTCTTCTTTTATCTTCTCTGTTATAAAAAAAATACAGAGACCTTGGTTTGTTTTCTGATCCCAATTGATTCTTAGGAAGAATTGCAGTGATCTCAAGTGCAACCTTCCCAACCTCACAAACTAATCTAGAGAGGCTAGCATCCCCAGCAGACTCATCTACTGAGTGGCTGAGCAGGTTGGGAGAGACAAATAAATTCACTTTCTTTAAGCCATCCTACACTCTTCTGGGGAATGGAAAAACCTGAAAAAATGAAAAAGTTTTAAAAATAATTTGTATTTTTCATAGCTAACAAACCTGAGGTCTTAACAATAGGATAATTTTCAAGGGCCTAACTGGAACCGGTTAAACAATCAGAGATTGTAAAGCAAGGAATCTGTGAAATCTCGCAATGCGTGTGCATATTGGGTGAAAGCCATTCAAAGACCGCGTACCCCACGCCATCACATTAATCCTTCCCAACCCAGGATGTCATAAGATGACAGAGGGGCAGCTAGAGTTGGGCAGTAAAACATTAATATCTCAGGTTTGTTAGCTACGAAAAATACAAAATGTTTTAAAACGTTTGTCATTTGTTCATACGCAAAACAAACCTTTGGTCTTAACAATAGGATAGACTTATACTTGGTGGGAGGTACAGGCATTCTAAACTGGCTAAGGGATAACCCACCAGCCCACCTCCAAGAAGAAATATATACAGGAGGTGGACCAATGCCCATGAGAAGATAGATAAACCAATATCCAACAAGTCAGCCAACTGGGTTTTACACAATGATTTATGAGCAGATTCATTGCATTAGGGAACCAAAGAAAAATTCTTACTGTTCGATAACAAACCAAATAAACCAAAGATTCATTATCACTCCTCACTCCCCCATGCTAGGGAGCAGTGTATTTGCTACTGAATAGAGGGTTTGATTACAGTAGTGCCTCAGGATACGAAATTAATCTGTTCCGAAGCGGCCTTCGTAACGTGATTTTTTCGTATCTTGAACTATGTTTTACAAGTAAATTGCCTAATTCGTTCCAAGCCCTACAAAAACACCAAAGTAAATTTTATAATAAAGCTAAATTGACCAATAAACAATGAGATACAACAATTTGGACCATTCAATACCTAACATAACCTTTATTGTAGTACGTACCTGTAAATAAAGTGTATTAGTGTACATGGTACAAGAAATAATTTACGTAAGTACATATGTAGTAAAATGTGGAACCTTACCTTTTGAGTGAGGCGATCTCCGAAAGTGGAGACAGAGGAGGAGGACAAATGGCAGAAAACATGAACACTTAACTTTGCGAAACATTAAAAAATGGCAGAAAACATTAACACTAAACTTAACGAAATACACTAACAAATGGCAGAAAACATTAACACTTGATTATCTCCATCTTTGTTCTCCATACAAAGCATCCTCTTCTTTCCGTGAACTTAGGCAACATCCTTGGGACCCATGGCTACTAAAGTAAGTAATTAAGTTCACACACAACACGATAAAGTAACTTACAGTACAATGAAAGCGAAATCACCAACACGAATTTACTTTAACAAACAAAATACGTATATGTGAACGAACGAATTCCAGTGTTTACGATAACGCTGCAGCAAAAAATAGTCAAGGAACGCCTTTACATAGAGGCAGGATGCTGGCCAATAAGAGAGCAGGATCTTATGGTAGTGACTAGCATCAGGAACCAACGGGAGAGCGGGAGGATGGTGGCAAGTCTACTCAGTTGGTGGCGCGCGAGTTTTAAAATTGTTCTCGGTGGTCCGGGCGAATCTCGGACTTTACCCTTTCGCAACCTGAATTATTTTCGTATACAGACGCAAAAAAATCTTTGTCTTTGCTTTCGTAACTTGGATTTTCCGTGGGTAGAATCTTTCGTATGTCGAGGTTCCACTGCATTTGATAACACAGAGCAAACAAAACTACCAGTATGACTACCTTACTCACCTGTATCAGACCAGTCCAGTGAATGACGTGTCTATTCCTTAACCCGCCCATAGGAAGAGGAAAGGAATAAGAGAAAGAAAAAGACCAGCCAACTCACTCATTCTCTCTTCCACACAACCATCTTAGGTAAGATACACATTTGCCAGGTGAGAGGCAACGATGAGTTACACAATCTGTTGGGCAGCCACCACAGGACCTAAGGAAAAGGAGTCCATAGACCTGTGGACAACATCCTTAGGATAAAAAGAGGTGAACGTTGACTGACATAACCAAGTACCAGCATTCAGAACTATGAACAGCAAAATTTTTCTTGAATGCCAGCAAGGAGCTAATACCTCTGATGTCATGTGTTCTAGCTGCACAGACTCGGTGACAGAACCATTAAGAGACAAATACGCCTGCCTGATAGCCTCACGTATCCAGAAAGAGATTGTATTCCTGGAAACCTCTTTCTTAGAATGCCCTGTGCTAACAAAAAGTCTATGACACCCTGGTCTGAGATGTCGCGTCCTCTTAAGATAGCAATGCAGGGCCCTGACAGGACTTATAAGAGCTCCTGAGAATCACCGCCCACAAAGTCATCCAAAGATGGAATGGATAAGGAAGCAAATCTGTCATCTTGTACCAAGGGATTCTGGGTCTTAGCCACGAATTTCGGGACAAATTCGAAGTTCACTGATCCCCAACACCTGGTGTGTTCCACATTATAGCTCAGGCCAAGTAGCTCCCCTACTCTCTTTGAAGGAGCCAAGACCAGGAGGAAAACCATCTTGAGCGTCAAGTTCCTGTCTGATGAACGACGTAAAGGCTCATAGGGAGCTTTAGTGAAACTCCGTAGGACCAAGAAAACATAAAAAGTTGGAGGTCTAAGCTCTCTTGGGGAACAGGACTGCTCAAAGCCTTCGAACAACAGGGAGAGTTCCCAGGATGAAGAGATGTCAACACTTCTAAGATGTAACACTAAACTCAGGGCTGCTCTGTAGCCCATAATAGCAGAGATGGATAAGCCTTTCTCATCCCTGAGGAAGACTAAAAAGTCTGCTGTGCGCTGAACAGAGGTTTTGAGTAGAGAGAAACCCTGTCTACGACACCAATCAAAGTAGATTCCCTATTTACCTTGGTAAACTGCATAGGGAGATTTCGTGCGATTGCTAGGCATATGCCCTGCTGATTTTTGAGAAAAGCCTCTCGCTTGGAGGAGATACTTGATAGTCTCCATACCGTGAAGAGGCAGGGATTCTACTGACTGGTGAAATCTCTCTATGTGTGGCTGGCAAAGAAGATGCCGCCAAGGGGGAATCTCCCTCAGAACCTCCGACGACAACGACAGCAGATCCGGAAACCATTCCGCCTGCAGCCACAGGAGAGCCACCAATGTCATCTTGAGATTTTGCGAACTCATCATCCTGTTCAGCACTAGCAGATCAAACAAAACAAGAGGAAGGCATACACTTCCAGATTGTTCCACGGATGTTGAAAAGAGTCCTCTGCTAACGCCAGAGGATCCGGAACCACTTAACAATAAGCTCCCAACCTCTTGTTGAACTGGGTTGTAAAGAGATCCAGCATAGGCCTCTCCCAACCTGGAAAAGCCTGTCTGCTATGACCTGATGTAGGGACCACTCTGTGCCTAGAACTTGGTCCGATGACTTAGGTTGTCTGTGATCACATTCCTTTTGCCTAGGATATACCTGGCTGAGAGCTCCACCGAACTGTTAACCGCCCATTGGTGAATCAACTGTCAAAGCATGGAGTTGACGTGAAACCAGACCCCTTGCTTGTTCACATAAGCGACCATCATGGTGTTGTCCGACATGAGAACTACAGAATGACCCTCTACCTTCTGGAATCCCTTCAGACCAAGAAAGGCTTCCTTCAACTCCAACACGTTAAAGTGTGGCAGCTTGTCCTCCAGACCCCAAACACCTGAAGTAATGAGGCCACCTAAATGAGTGCCCCAACCTGCGAGGGAGGTATCTGAAAACAGAAGAAAGTCCAGAGGCAGAGAATGCAGAGAAACATCTTCCAGAAGATTCTCATCATCTAACCACCAACAAAGATCTTCCCTCACCTCTAGGGACAGGTGAACCCTTAGCAGAGGGGAGTCCCCCACCAGAGACCAGAAGTCCCTCAGTTTCTACTGCAGAGACCGAAGATGAAGTAGCCCACAAGGGACCAGCTTCTACAGAGAAGATACAATCCCCAGAACAACCTGCCACTGATGAGCTGACTGATCTGGCTGTGACAGGAAAGTGCAAACCACTTTCTGCAACTTCTCCAACCTCTGGTCCAACGGAAAAACCCTTGGCACTACTGTATCGATGACCATACCTCGATAAAGAATTCTCTGACCAGGGATAAGATTCGATTTCTCCAGGTTCACCATAATGCCAAGTCCCAGACAAGACTGAAGTAGACGATCCCTGTCTTGCAGCAGTTTCTCCTTGGAACCCGCTAAGACCAATCAGTTGTCGAGGTACCTCAGCAGACGGATCCCTTGAGAATGAGCCCAAGTCGAGAAGAGGGAGAGGACTCTTGTGAACACCTGAGGGGACGTGGTCAACCTGAAGCATAAGACCTTGAACGGGAACACTTTCTCTCCAAGAGAGAAGTGGAGGAACTTCCTGGACAATGGATGCATAGGGATTTGGAATTATGTGTCCTTTAGATCTATCGACAGTATGAAGTCGTTGTCCCTCACTGCAGCCAACACCAATCGTAGGGTCTCCATCTTGAGCCTCATCTTCCTGACAAAATGATTCACGGTGGATAGATCAATCACTGGTCTCTAACTCCTGATGCTTTCAGCACCAAGAAGATGTGACTGTAAAACCCTGGAGACGGACACACGACTTCCTCTATTGCACCCCTGTCCAGCATTTTCTGCACCTCCCGGAGAGCTAACAACTTCGGAGAATTGGGGGCATAAATTTGCCTGAACAAAGGTCTGGCCGAGAGTGGGGAGAGAAGTCGAACAGTAGTAGATATCCCACCCGAAGAACATCTACTACCCACTTCTCTACGCCGTAACTCTGCCACTTGGCCCACTGGCCAGCCAGGCAACCCCCTAACCATAGCAAATGACAGGGAGAGGCGCCCAACCTATCGATGACCTCCCCTGCCTCTACCTCTTGAGCCCCTCCTTGGCTTGTAAATGGGGCTGAAAGGGATGATGTTTGTCAGACTTAGTCTGAGAAGATTGAGAGGGCCTAACCAAAGCCAAACTCCTAGCCAACTTATTACAGGATGTTCCTTGCATTTGTTGTTGTGCTGGAGGGGGAAGAGGAGGTCAACAAGAACGAGACTCCAACTTGGAGACAGCTTGATGCACCAACTTGTCCTTCGTGTCAGCCTGGCGGTGGTATATCGCGTCCTCCAGCTCAGTCCGTGGAAACAGGAACTGAGAATCCAACAAATCCCCATTCCTGAGTGCCAACAAGGACTAAGGGTCAATTGATCTCACCATTTTGGACAGTGCTGCGTCTCTTCTGATCAGCAGAAGATTAACCCACAAAATGACACTAAGATGAACTACATACGAAAACGCCTTGCCCGTAGGCTGCAAAAAAACTGGCAAGGGAAGATGCACTCACCAACCCTCCTGCAGATCTGTCAGAAGCAATCTTGGCTATGGCCGTCGACCACAAGTCCAACCATGACACTCTGAAACATGGAGGCTGCTGTAGACTTCATAGCCAAAGCATCCTGCGGTGACAAGGACGGGGCCACCGACCTAACTAGCTCCAATGTCAACCCTGGCTTGAGACGTATGACGTCTGGGTTAAGATGTCGAGGTATCAAACAGACAGAGTTGGTAGCACAATATTTCCTGTGCCTCATGAGAGGAGGAGGAAGCAACTAGGAAGAACCCCTTGACCAAAGAGATCCGTCCCGGTCTGACACCAAGGCATTCATCTTCTGCAAGACCGACTGAACATGTTCCGAAAGGGGAAGCTGAAAAGAGGACTTAGGATCTCGAGTAGCCCCAAGTAAGGCTTCCAAGTAAGTAGGAGTAATAGCAGACCGAGCTTGAGCCCTACACTCCAGGTTGTTGAACCCACAAATGACCTCAACAACCTCAGCAAAGTAAGACAAAAACTCCTGCGTTTCTCCCTCCTGCTCTGGCAATGGAGACCAATGACGTGAAGAAGAGGCAGGCTTATCCAGATCACCTTCATCCTGCAACAACACCAAAGAAGATCCTCAAGAAATACCAGCTTTCTGCAATCCAACTGTAGGCGACAAATCATCAACCAAAGACTCAGCAACCAAGGGACCGGTGCACCAACCAGTAAAGACACCAGAGACCTGTCCTGACTGGAGCCGTGCACCGACTTCCGTGATGAACCAAGCACAACACCAGGAACACCAGCCTGAACACACAACAGAAGGCTCACGTACATGTTCACGGATGTGTTCACGTACACAGCGGTGTGAAGCAGACACATGTCTGTGCAATGGAGATGTATTTTGAACTCTAGATAAAGAGCAAGAACCTCTGGAGGTGAATCACGAACAGCAATATCGGGAGATGAAGAAAAACGCCTCCGAATCTGGAACAAAAGAAACAGATCAAACAGCCTCCTCCCTCCCGGGAAGCAAATTAATACCTAAGGAAGAGGGGACAACATCACTCAATAAATCAGCCTGAGGACCTCCCAATATTTCCAACGATGAATCAATGGAAGAAAAGGAAGGAGACACAGGTACACAAACACTAGCATCTACTACATGAATCCACAAGGCCAGAGAAGTCCCCCTGGGAGGAGGCAGAAACTTCCAAGGAAGGAGCTTCCCTGGTTACATAGAAATGACTGACAACGCTTCTTTATGAGGAAAGAAGGAAGGAAGGCAAAAGATGCTTCACCTTGTTCCCTCTTAGCAGAAAGCCACTCATCCATGCATCGAAGAACCTTCCTAGCTGCAGAGAAGAGGACTAACTTACGAAACGGTCCGGAAAATAATCCAAAAGAAACCTCATTAAAGAAGTGCACGCTGACGGAGGTTGAGATGAGTCCTGCTCTAAATCCTGCTCATGCTCTTCATTCTCTTAAGACACAGGTGACAGAGCCAGCTCTTCCTTCTTTGACGACAGCTTCTTACCCTTAAAGAAGGCTAAAAACTCTTCAAAGTGCTATTGAAAAGGAGCCAAAGTAGGATCCTCCTGCTGGGATTGATCCGAGCAAACAGTTGATGAAGACTTACATTGTGATGTAGAAGCAGGCTCCAAACTCACTGTCGATTCGACTGAAAATGGACTGACCATTTTAGTCTACACCAACACCAGTTGCTCCTCAGTTGAGTCGCGAGTCAAAACAGTATGATTACAAGGCATGTGAGGACTGGAAACTGTATCTCTAGATCTCTTGACAGAAATAGGGGACTCATCTACTGTCGATGACATTTTAAAAGGGCGAGAGGCCATGGAACCACCCCAGCGACACGAATCCGGAGAAGACGAACCACTGGAGTCCAACAACAACTGCACACTAAAAGACGCCTTTCCAGCTGTGTTCAGTCGAAACCTGATACGACACATCAGGATCTACGGAGGGAGCGACTGCCTGTGGGCAAGCCCCGCCAGTCTCCCATGTCTTCTCTCCGAGGTGGGGGAGCAGGACAGTTACCTTTGTCTAGGAGAACTGGAAGGATGGACAGCCACTCCCTCAGATTGCACAGCATTAGCACTATCGCCAGGTACTTTCACTTCATTTTCCTCTATTAACGATTTCATAGAGGAAACCTAACTCCATCATGGTATTGGCCAAATACTCTAACTTCCTCTCGAAACTTTGATTTGAGGCTGGTAATGGTATCGGATATAGCAACACGGGAAGCTGACAAAGTAGTAGGATGTGAAGGGGTCAGAGGACTGAGAATAGGGGTGATTTCCAAGACTAGGAGAAGAAGCAAAAGTAGAGGTCTCCGCCAATACAGGGGAGGGCAAAGGAGCTACATTAGCCTTACTATCAGCTCTAAGGGCTGCCTTCCTCTTCCTTTCTTGAATCACTTTCTTTCTTATTATGGGAAATACCCAGTTTCCACTTTCCACTTCTACTCATCCCAATCCTGACATACAGAGCATCTAGTTCCCTCAAACACTCCTGACCCCTACAATTAATACATCTAGAGTGAGGATCATATACTCCCTTTACTAACCTAGTTTAGCAGTCATCTGCACAAAATCTAATTCCAGATGTGCTTGAATCAGACATATTCAGGCAAAAAAGGCAGCAAAATAAACAAAACAAAAAAAGGAAACAAAAAGAAACTAAGCTAATTTGAAAAAACAGCAACCACAACAAAATTGTGTGTCAGCAATATCCAGTAAAGCCAAAAATAACAATTAAATGATGACGAACAACTACCGATGTTACCCGGGAGCCGGCAGACATCCAATTGAGGGGTGCAATGTCGTCATAACTGTTTACTGGAAGTGGTCGGTAACTGGTTACCTACATTAGTGAAAGTTTGAATTTTGGTCTGCTGCGGCAGGAATCCTACAGATGAATAATTGCCTGGTAAAAGCCTGAATAAATTATTATTATCAATAGGGGTTAGTTTTTCCAGACCTCTGAGTCTCAAGTAGACTCTTCTCGGGCTGGTTCTCAGGGATCAATCCTGAGAACGGGAAAAAAAAAAAAAAAAAAAAAAAAAATTAAGACTTTATTTGAGAAACCCATCTTATTAAAAAAATTTATGATTTTATTAATTGAAAAATCCCTGCTTTCAGCAAGAATATTTTTCATTTCCAAACTCCGCAGATAAATAGATCTTTGCTGGGTCCAATTTGGGCACTCATCAAGCAAATGCTGTACTGTCATGGGTGTTTGACATCTGTTACATTTCACTGGGTCAGCATGTGGTGTTGACATCAAGTGACCATGTGAGAATCTTGTGTGTCCTATACGTGGCCTTGCTAGGATCACCTCTTTTGATCTTTCCTCCTGTGAGGATGTCCTCCATGCATAGACTTCAGTTTTTATGTTTTTAAGTTTATTTGTTGTTGGCACCGAGGCCCATTCTTCTTTCCAATCCTGGTAAATCAATGTTTTAACAGATTTTACCCAGTCCGACACTGGGGCATATGAAATTGTTGGAGGGATAGTGCAGGCTAATTTGGCAGCAGAGTCTGCATATTCATTTCCTTTTATTCCCACGTGTGCTGGGATCCAACATATTTCCATTGATATTCCTGATTGGAGGAGTTGATGAATTTTTATTTGAATTTCCTGTACTATTTGGTTTCCTGGTTTATACTGTCTTATTGCATCTATAGCGCTACGTGAGTCACTGAAAATAACAGAGACACTTGCTTTTGCCTCAGATATCATATCTAGAGCCATCTGTATGGCTGTGACTTCAGCAGTAAATACTGATGATATTGAAGGTAGGCTTTTTTTAATTAACATATTTTTCGAATATGCAGATGCTCCTACTCCAACATTATTTTTGGAGCCGTCTGTATATACCATAAATTTGTTGCCTTTTCTTCTAATGTGCTCCAAAGCATGTTGGCGGTACATTTCCGTACTTGTCATTTGCTTTTTGATTAGGTAAGACAGGGAGGTACATATCTTTACTCGATTTAAAATCCATGGTGGTGGCAATTCCATTGGTGGGTGAAAAATTGGATCCATATTATGTATGTTCATTATGTATCTAGCTCTTTTTGGGAAAGAGCTAGTACTATTAACTGCTGTTACTTGATTACAGTTTTGGAAGCAGTAAGCTGCAGGAGACTATCCCGCTTGCATTGAAAGACCTTTTTGTATTGTTATTAAATTACAGTGATGTTTTAAGGGCAAAATACCTGCCTCCACCAAAAGTGAGTTTGTTGGGGACGATCGGAATGCTCCTGTGCACAATCGCACGCCTTCATGGTGCACTGCATCGAGAGATTTTAATGCAGATTCTGAGGCGGATGAATATATTGGACAGCAGTAATCTATTATGGATAAGACTGTTGCCTTATATATCATTAATAAAATGTCTCATTTTGCTCCTCAATTAGTGTGTGATAACTTTTTTAATATGGCAAGGGCTTTGATGCCCTTGGCTTTAATGTATTTGATGTGCTCTTTCCAATTTAAATGTTGATCAAATATCACTCCTAGATACTTGATTTTTGTACAAAATTGTATTTCAGTGCTATAAAGATGCAGTTTGATTGTTTGGTTCTTCATCCACCTTTTGTCTTTGTAGAAGACGATTGCTTTTGTTTTATCAGTTGAAAATTTAAATCCAACTGAATTTGTCCAACTACATATATTTGAAATGGCAGTACTGAGAACTCTCTGTGCATGTCTCAAATTACTACTCGTATAGTAAATGACAAAGTCATCAACATATAAACTGTTTTTTACACCACTTGGTAAATTTATAGTAATGTCATTGATTGCTAAAGCAAACAATGTACAGCTCAAGACACTACCTTGAGGTATTCCTTCTTCCAGTTTATAGGTTACTGAGTAGGAATTTTCTACTCTTACTTGAAAAGTCCTGTTTGTTAAGAAGTTCTTAATAAATATTGGTAAGTGGCCTCTTAGTCCCTTGGAGTGGAGTTTTTGCATGATGTTATGTTTTCATGTTGTATCGTATGCTTTTTCTATATCAAAAAATATAGCTACTGTTAATTTCTTTTGTTCAAAGCCTTTTTTGATATGATCTTCTAAATGTGTTAAGGGATCTAGGGTTGATCTGCCAGCTATTGAACCAGATTGTGTTGGTGTTAAAATGGATTCTTTGGTTATTACATACGTTAATCGTGCATTAACCATTTTTTCTAAGATTTTGCATAGGCAACTCGTTAGAGATATCGGTCTATAATTGGATGGATTAATTGCATCCTTTCCTGGTTTGTTTATTGGAATAATTATGGCATGTTTCCATTTATCAGGAAAGACACGTTTTAGCCAGATACTATTGTAAAATTTTAATAAATATGATTTAGCTATTGGAGCTAATTTTTCTATCATTTCAAATGATATTTTATCATATCCTGGTGCAGAGGGATGACAAGAGTTGATGGCATTATCTAGTTCATCCATGTTAAAAATATAGTTATATACCAGGTCTTCAAGAGTTTCAAAATTGAGTATTATATTTTTTTTTTTTTCTGATATTTTGAAAGTGTGTATCTAGGCTGGAGTAAGCACTGATGTTTTCAAAATGTTTCCCAATTATGTTTGATATTTCATAAGTATCATGGTATATTTTTCCATTTAAATGTATTGCACTTCTTGGAGGTCTTATATGTTTTCCATTGATTTTCCTTATCTTTTGCCAGACATCCCTTGTGGATGTGTTTGAAGATATGTTTGAGACATATTCCTTCCATGATGCCATTTTTTCAGCTATTACCGTTTTTTTAAATTTGGCTGTATATTTGTTATATAGTGGTTTAATGTGGTTAATTGTTATGTTTGTTATAACTATTTTGTTTAATATGTTTATACTATAGGGCATTTTGTTGAGTGATTTAAGGCGAGTTTTGAGTCTGTTGAGATTGCGACTCAATATATGTTTTATTTTACTTAATGTTGTTAATGTTGGATTCCACCATGGGACAGGGGATTTTGTGGAATGTGATTTGGTTTTTGGAATACTTTTATCTGCAGCATTTATTATGAAGTTTGAGAAGGATTCACATGTAGTATTGTGATCTTCATTAAGTGGGAATGGTGGTATGTTTCGTGTGTATAGGAAATATTTATCCCAGTTAGCTTTTTGGATATTATATCTTGTAGGTGGCAATATTTTGACATTACTTAAGTAGTTCAGAATGACTGGGAAATGGTCACTTGTGTATGAATCGTCTAGGACGTTCCATTCAAATTTCTCCGCTACATCATTTGAACATAATGAAATGTCAATTGAAGAAAAGGTTAGGTGTGTATTTGAAAAATATGTTGGAAATTCACTTTCATTGAGCAAAATACAGGTTGTGTTTCATTATAGTATTCTCTATGTTGATTCCGGATGTGTCAGTGGGTTATTAATATCCCATAATGGATTATGTGCATTAAACAAAATCTCCTACTATAAGTATGGTTCCTGTATACTTTTGCTAATAAGTTCAGAAAAAATCACTGAAATTTGCATTGAAATTTGGTTGGTTATATAAATTACAAATAGTGATTTTACTTTTATCAGGCATATACAGTTTAATTGATGTTATTTGATATGTCATAGATGGTATGTCAACAGGTTCATATGTAATGCTATTATGAACGTATATGGCTGTGCCTAATTTTCCACCGTCAGTTGGTGAATAACAGGCAATTTTATAGTGTTGGATATTTGTAGGGTTACTTCCTATATGTTGTAGACATATGCACATTGGGTTGTGGTCTCGTATGATTCTTTGTAATTCACCCAGACGTAGTCGGGTTAGGAGACCATTTATATTCCATTGAATGATTTTATATTCCATTATTGGGAGGAATTGGTGTTAAATTCTGTAAATTGATTGCTGATTTTACTTTATCTCGTAGTTTATATGCATTTGAATTTATTTGTGGTTTTTTAATCGTTGTATTTGTATGTTGGTTATTAGATTCTGCAGTTGTTTGTTTTTCATAGTTGGATATTAATAAGTCTATTTTTGATTTTATAATTTCCTTTTTGTATTTTAAGGATTCAGAACATAATTCGTTCTCATGTTGGTGTGTTAAAGGGCACTTCCTTAATTTGGTAAAATTGTCAATACAATTTCGTACTGTGTCCTCTGTCTTGGTAGTTAGTTGGTTATATGTACTTACAAAGCATTCATTACAACCACAAGATGAAGCATGTTTGGTAATGTTAATTATTGGTTCAGAAGTTTTTGGTCTAGCTTTAGAATTTCTGGTTTTGTAATTCTATTGTTCCTTTTCTGTAGTGATAAGGACTGTTGGTTTGAGGGGTTATTTGTTTTGTTGTTGTTAATGGGATATTTGGGTCTTGTGGATGGTTGGGGGGTGATAGTTATATTTTGGTTTGGTTTAATGGTATGATTTTCATTAGTATTATTTGATGGAAATTGTAAAGAGTGATCTTTACTGTCCAGATGTTGGCTGTTTGATTGAGATTGAGGGTAATTGTGTATTTTCCACTTGTGATGAGGTTTAGTTTAATATCTTTTTTAAAATGTTCTTATCCTGGTGTAGTTGGAGTCTCTCTGGATTTGATTGTAATTTTCAATATTTACTTTTTTTCCCTTAGGTGGGGTTCTTTCTAGAATTATTTTCTTTTTGCCAGTTCGATTATCGTCATTATTTAATTCTTCTTCTATTGGAAGTTCTTTTCCATGGATAACTGAATCATCTATGTTAGTGGTGGTATTGGTTGTTGTAATATCACTTTATTTTGGTTTCAGTATTATTGGTATGAAATCCAGTTTTCCATGTTTTATAACTATCTTGTTTGTCATTGTGCTGTTTGATGTCTTGATTTAAGTCACATTTGAAAAGGTGGGGGTTTTGGATGGATTGTTAACGCCTCTTACTTTTAGCTCAAGTCTGGCTTCCATGACTGACATTCCTGTTCTATTTATTAACAACTGAAGTTCTGTGTTATATTGGTAAAATGAACACTCCTTAGATTTTGCGTGATGGGCTAGTCCACAATCAATACATTTTGATTGATTACAGTTCCAATTAGTGGTATGGTCATCTGATGCACAGACTGCACATATACCCTTATTACGGCATCTTTTGTATGTGCGTCCATACCTTGAGCACTGTGTACATTGTAGTGGTTTAGGAACAAAAGGACGAACTTCTCTATTTTGTCCAAGAATTTTTATTTTAAATGGTAAGTCTTGGCCTGTAAATTTTATTTTGGCAATGTTGATATTTTTACTTTTATCTTTCCTACTTGAAATAGAGTATATTTCTAAATCGTGGATATTGTTATATCTCAATTTTAGGGAGTCTAGCAATAGTTGTTTTGAAGGAAGCTCCTGCTCGCTATTGGGTAGGATGACTGTACCCTGTACATAATTCAATGTTGTTCGTTGGCTTTGTAATTATTACCTTTATATTATTTATTTCTGTTATACTTAAAAAGGCAGTGGACTGCTTTTTATTGGTTACTTGGATAAGCCATTCATTGTCCTTGATGTGTCTGCATTCCATGTCTTGTGTTGGATATATGTTAAGTAATTTGTTTTCTAGCATCGCTGCTGAGATTTTGTTGTCAGCTTTGAGGACTAGAAATCTTGACCAATTATCTGGTCCAAAGAGGTCATCAAAATGTACCAGTGTGGGATTAAGCAGTCTCTTCAGAGTAAGAAATACTGCCATTGCTTCCAACACGTTTATGTGGAGCTGGCGAAATTGAACTGACCAAGTCCCCTGAACCTGTTTGAACTGAGAGTATCCCCCCCACCCGGACAGGGATGCGTCCGTGTGAATGGTTAGCACTGGGAGGGGATATTGAAGGGGTACTTTCTTGGCTAAGTTCTTTACTTTTGACCAAGGCCGTAGTTGGTTGCGAAGGATCTGTCCATCGTAGATATTACGAGTTAAATCCAAAAAGATGCACAAGCACAAGAAATGGCGACTTGTCGCAAGCGCTAAAATTTAAGGATGTCCGCTAGGGGCGCTGCTGTCCGTGGCGTCCTCTAGTAGTAGTAGTAGAGGTTGCATCGCCCGTTGGTATCAGCTCTCTCTTGGGGGGATTCTGACAGGAAGTTCTAATTGGTGTTTTGGCTCGTGGTAGTGTTTCCACACTCGCCCCTTTATCATACCGACACTTCTTTTTAGAGTGAGCGAGTCATATTTTACTGACATTTTCTTAATTTTGTTTTTCTCTGGTAATTTTAGGCTAATTTTACCTAGAAAGAATGATATTAAGGATACTTTCATAGGGCGACACGAGCCAATCACCCAGAAATAGATTTTTCCTTCGTCAAAATCCCTTTTTTGTTTCTTTTTGGTCCTTGTTTTATGTATGTTGCTTGTCTATTATGATTTTTATATTTTTCTGTATTGCTGGGAGGATTATTTGTCTCTAATTCAGGAATTATTGTTCATCCATATAATGGTTTCCAATTGTTACGATATTGGAGTTTACCAATTTATTTTTGTTTGTTTCTTTTTTATTTATGCACTCTATTTGGTTTTCTGGCTCTGCTGCTTTACTTGGAACAGGGTGTTCCTTTGTATCTTTTATAGTACTTTCACTACTTGTGGCAGTACCTAGGAAATTCGGGAGTGACGTGCCAATGGTCATCAACTGTGCCGTAGTTTTTCCATCATGGGGCCCAGGGGTACTCAAATCATTTATTTCACAGTTCATAAATTTTGAGTTTTTACAAAAAAAAAAAAAAAAAAAATTCTTGAAAGGATATCATTGGCCCTTCGCGAAGTTAAATCTTCTGCCAAAGGCACAAGTGAGAAAGGACTCCCAAATGTCCGCATCCCTACCCTACCCTACCCCAAAAGGGAATGGCATAACATGATTAGTATGGCCCAAGTGTAAGCAGGACCCACTTGCTAGGACTAAGAGTATTATGTTAATACAATTATCCCCATCCTAATCACATTATGGGCAAACTGGATAGAATGCCGAGAGTTCTATTCCTAGAACCAGGCACCCCCTGGAATCCGTGGTCCAGCTCCACAGAATAGTTCCGCCTGAAAAACAGGTCCGAACATTGTCGGGTAGATGATGGATCTACCACAGTTCTCACTATTTAGCTTCGGATTTAACCCCACGTTAAGCCATGATATGTTTTCTCATTTATTTGCTTTCAAAAATTTTGGCAAAAAATGGAAAAGTCCACATAAGTTTACTCAAAAATATATAATGTCATATGGGACTCTTGGGTTCGAACCTGGGAAGAGATTCCCGAGGTTCGAGAGCCCCCTCACCACGTCAAGGTGGTCCCAAAATGAGGGGGAGCCTGAATAAAAACAAAGATTTTGACTAAATGGAACTTTCAGCTTTTTTCCAATAAACATTTAATACTCGTGAAATACTGCACTAATTATCCACAATTTCCAAGATACTAACTTTCCAAATACTACTGTACTACAAAATAACTACAAAATACACATTTGGTTAAAATGATACATCATCTATCTCCATTGTTAGTATGGCAAAAGAATATTACTTATATTACTTGTGCACATAAACAGTTACACAAGAAAATAACAATAAATATGACATTTTTGAAAGTAAAATGTATTTTTCCCTAACCATACAAACCTGGAGTCCTTTACTTAGGATAAATTGCAGCTCAGCTGAAACTACCGGCTAATACATTCTTTTATATACAGGCAGTCCCCGAGTTACGACGGGGGTTCCGTTCTCGAGACATGTCGTAAACCAGAACATCGTAACAAATCCTAAGAAAATGTTATTGTTATAATACAATTAAGTTTGTTCATACTTACCTGGCAGATATATATATAGCTGTATTCTCCGAAGTCCGACAGAATTTCAAAATTCACGGCACACGCAGTGGGCGGCCAGGTGGTAGTACCCATTCCCGCCGCTGGGAGGCGGATATCAGGAACCATTCCCATTTTCTATTCATATTTTATCAGTGCCACTGTCTCCTGAGGGGAGGTGGGTGGGCACTTTAATTATATATATCTGCCAGGTAAGTATGAACAAACTTAATTGTATTATAACAATAAAATTTTGTTCATGAAACTTACCTGACAGATATATATATAGCTGAATCCCACCTTCGGATGGTGGGAAGAGACAGAATAGGATTTTTAGGAAACTAAATTAAGTAGATGATGTACATCTTGGTTCCTCACCTGTTAGCATAGCCGACTTCGTGATTACTGTCACCAAAGTCTGCTTCTGCGTTACTAGAGTTGCCAAGCGAGGTAGAGAACCTGTAATGCTGGTGCACTCTAGATGATTCTGTCAAACGGGGGGCGTGACCACAATGTGACTAGACCATACGACCATTACTTCTGAGGGCAACGAAGCTAAAACCACCACCTGACCTAACCTATCAAAGTTAGTTCCATAACTTCTAGGCTAAAGAAAAGGAACGCGGCTCAAGCGACCAATCCTTCAAATTTAAAAGCACACCTATCCCTTTTCTATAGGATAGGATTCGTGTTGCTTCCTGCCCCCAATAATATATCTACAGATATGTATGGTCCTAGCGACTACAGATCTCAAATGTCGTCTTCACATCCGTCGGGAGTGTGAAGCGAACACAGAGTTGCTTCGCTAAAGCGTGGCACTCAGGATGTTACTGAGTGTCATGCTCTGTTGAAATGCTTCCGAGGCCGCGCCCTCACCTCTTGAGCATTCATATTAAGAAAAAATCTCAAATCTTCATGCAAACATAATGAATGAGACCTCTTAAAAGAACTCCTTGGCTATAATGCCAGGGTGTTCTTGGACATGAACCAGTCTGGTCTTTTTACGGAACACCGCAGATTGTCCGTTGACCTTGACTTTCTATAGTTTTATCAAGATAAAACTTGAGAGACCCTACAGGGCACAGGACTCTCTAATGCCCTTGCCCAATAATTTGTGCCATACCCTTGGTCTCCAAGCCTTTCGGGTCAAGGGTTAGACAGGTTTACGTTCTTATCAAGAACGGAAGGCTTAGAGGACAGGCCGCATTATGTCCTTTAAAGCCAAAACCTCTGATGATGGCTAAAACCTCCCTAACCCTCTTTGCCGTGGCTAGAGCGGTTAGAATGTTACCCTTTCTGGTCACGTGTATTAAGTTCGCAGAAAGGATAGGTTCGAAATGCTTTTGGCATCAGAAACTCAGACTACGTCTAGTTCCATGCCGGAAACCTTCAAATCCAGAGAATTTTCAAGATCTCCACAGACCTCAAAGATCGTGAAGCTTTGTTGTTTGACAGAACCGAATCTCTGAGCCTAGAGGCCGTCAACAACATATTTGCATATTCTACCATAGTTAGGACTTCTAGCTTATCTCATACTTCAGACGGAAAGATAGAACCATAAGGAAATTCACAGAGGTCGAGGTGGAGGAACAGTCATTTTCCCTTCACTATCTCCAGAAACGGCCTCCTCCGATTGAACACTGAAAATAGGCAGCATTGCTTTGCCTTGGCCAAGAGACTAACATTAATCTTGAAGATCTTATCGCTATGTACCGTTGAAGACGAAGGTAGATATTGAATGCAACCTACGTCTTCACAGACGAATTCGAGATAAGGAACTTCTCAAGAGTTCTGAACCTGTGCTTACAAATGACTGAAAAACGCTAACCGCTATTTCATTGCTGTCCGGTGAGAAGTCATAGTTGCAATGAAAGCGGGGCGTTCTTCAGTAATGAAAACACAGGGGAAAGCCGCCTGAAGAACTGCTTCTCATGGGCTGAACATTTGGAAGTAGAGCTGTCAGGTCGGAGAGTAGGCGATGTCTTTTGACATATCTGTTAATTCGGGTTGAACAATGAACAATTGTACACCTACGAATATGAGATATTTTGAAGACAAACTCAGATGTCTGCAAAATCATTCGCATTATCGCAGTGCGATGCAGCGGGAGACTTGTACAGACTTCTGTTACCGTGCGGTAAACAGAAAGATGAAAGAGTCTAAGAGATATCTGTTGAAAATTCTCGCAATGTCGAAGGCGATGGAATCTATCGTCACAGCAGTAGATGGTCCTTTCATTATTGCGAGAATCCCCGTTAATCAAGAGACCTAAGTCCATGATTGTTGGGCAGAGATACGGTTGTTCGGTAGTCAATCAAAGCAGGGAGAGAGAGACATAACTGACCCTGCATCTCGGAGGCCCAGCTGATACTGAGCTGCTATCAGGCAGTTCAATACGCAGTAGCTGAGCCTGAGCTCTCGCTGACTCGTCATCCTGAGTTGCCAGGTAATCCATATTCCACGAAGGAATGCGTTCGGCTAGAACCACCGAGCATAAAAGATATGCTCGAGCAATTATATTTAGGCGAAACGAATTTCGGTAAATATAAAAGTTGAAATGGTGTTGTCGTGACAAAACCATAGGTATATAAAATTGAAACAAACTCCTGGGAGGTTGCAGCAACCCCGAGTTGCAGTTCAATTAGAATACTTCGTCGTCTAAGTCGCAATCCGTAGAATAACTAGGATATGCGCCTACCCCTCGGACAATTCAACTGCTTAGTAGAATCATGTCGCGAGGTTAATATACGTAGTATATTTATAGGATTCTGAACAACGATCTCCATCCTAAATTCTTTCCTTCAAGAAAACAAAATAAGGATTGGATCGACCACCTTCGATCTCTATCAAAGAGAGTGAAGGAGAAGTCTTCCTCGAAGGAAAGCTTCAATGGTGAACAGAATACTATCTGCCTGAGTTGCCAGCTACTCCCTTTACGAAGGCATAGGTATGATATTATCGAGCAAAAGGAAACTCTCAAGCAGGCCTATTTAAACGAAAACAAGAATTCGCTAATACAGAAGCTGAGTTGGTGTTGTCGTAACAATACCTGAAGAGTTGTTCTTACTCCGAAAACTCTTGGAATTTGGTTGGAAGGGAGTGTCAAATAAATACATTTAGAAAAAACAGTTCTTTCGGCTTCTATCCGCAGAGGTAAATACGATATGCGTATATGACTTGACCCCATGCGTTAGCAAAAATGAAGCAAGATAAACTACGTAAGTATTGTAGTAATTTTGAACATCAAATTCTCTACTACATCTTTCCTCGACGAGGGGGAGAGAAAGAAAAGAAAGGAAAACGACTGTCCACGTTCTAATGAATGAGACTTTTTTAAAAGAACTCCTTGACTCTTTGCCAAGACTCTTTGCCAAGAGAAGGGAGTAATATTCGAATAGAGATCATCAAGTGAGAACCGAGGATCGAAAAGGACCGTTCAATGTTCTTATGATATTGGACATAAGACTTCCTGGATCTAGTCTACAAGTCTTTTTCTTACTCCCCGGATGAGCCTCTGAAATGATGAGACGCTCTTCCGAAATTTGTTTAATGAGTTTATCCGCTTAACGATAAAAAACGTTAAAATCTATGTTAAAGAGAACTACCCCATCTATAGTGGGAGGGGGTTCCCCACTTAAAATGACAAAACCGTTTAGTATCTTGACAATGGGGAAAACGTCCCTTAACTTGACGAAAAAAACAATTGGCACTTTGCTAATAGGGGAAAACCCTTTAACATGACCGAAAGTCACCCAGGAATCCGAGTATATAATCTTCCCGCATTCTCAGAGAAATCGATGAAGAGGCAAGAGGGATCGAAGAAAAAATTCGGGTATGTCTCTCCGCTAACTCCGAATCCTTCTTTAAAAATTTCTGTAAAGGAATGTCCTGTGGAGAGTCCTGAAAAAACCTCCTCTTGAACGAGCGTTTAGAAAGCGTCAAGCGTCCTAAGAAACGTCCTGAACAGCAAATAAGACGCCGTCTACAAGTCTTTTTTCTCTCGCAAAGCGTCCTGTCGAGCTTCCACCGAAGCGTCCTGGCGAATGTTCCACAAAAGCGTCCTCATAAGCGTCCTGCTGAGCGTCCTGAAAGCGTCCTGCTAGCGTCCTGGAAAGCGTCCTGCTGAGCGTCCTCAAAAAACGTCCTGCTTAGCTGCGAGCGTGTCTGAGCAGAGAACACCAACGTCTTCTTGAACGACATTTCAGAGAGGATCTCGTTGAGCGCCCTGAGCATGCAATGAAGGCCCGCCAAGAGGCTCCTGGCGAGCGACCTTGCCTTCCAACCTCTCAATTGTTATGACGAACCGCGTTTTGCGGATGACGTTGAATATTTTCAAGGGACGTTCTCATGCGAGTCTCCATGGAGAGCCGCACGCTGCTCCTGAAGTGTGTGAACACTAAAGGAAGACGTACGGCTTTCGTCTTCAAGACGGGCCTTAAAGACCTTCATACCTTCTTACAAAGACAGTGGCCGCCTGTGCGACAACTTGCGTCTTAGTAATGCAAAAGAAACATCTCCAGAAACGCACTCAGCAAGGAACGCCGAGCGTCCGAAAGACACCCTCGCCAGGTGCTTGCCGAGCGTCCTGGAGAATGTCATCTACTTATAGGACGTCGAGCACCTCCAAAAGCTTCCTCACGTCTAAATTGCCCTTCTTATGCCGAAACCAGAGACATAAAGTTGTTTGACTGTGCAAAGCAGCTTGCCGGACGTCAAAACTTATCAGCTTGCTTTTTCGAAGTAAAGCGACGTTACATAACGTATACGGAAGCGCCATGAGGAGGAGGACGACGAATACTGAGTTGCTCCTCCATAAGGTGGAATCAAGAATGTCCTTGATTACCATATTCTTTTGGAATGCTAGCGAGGTTTGAAACAGCTCTAACTTCATAGAGCGTTCACTCGCAGGAGGCTTAAATCACTCTTCTGGCAAGATTAATGAGCCTCCTTAATATGTCCCTTAGGAAAAGAGCCAGTGCATTCTTCGAAAAGGGTAAATGTGGTCTCTTCCTGAGCACCATAAATTACCCGAAGGACCTCTTACTTCCTTCGTTTATGTAAATAAAATTTGAGAGCCCTGACAGGGCACAGGACTCTTTCATCCTCTCGTGACGAGAGAGAGGACGTGAAGCGTCCTCTTCTCTAAAGCTTCTTAAGGGGGCGTGAGTCCTTCGTGGAGAGCTCCAACCCCTGTGTGGGGAGGACGCCTCGGAGGACGAGAAGCCATCCTTCAAGATTCGTGCACGTGCTCGATCTTCGGCAGCCTGGGAAGCGACAACAGGACCTGCCGAAAGGAAGCCAGATCAGCGTGAAAAAACCCGTAACTCTCCTTCGGCTTTTGACATGCCCTCTCCCTGGTTTCCTGGGAGTCGACAAAGGTCTAGGCCTAGAGGCTTATTAGGGTGGGGCCGATCTGACGTTCCCTCCTGACGAGAGAGAGGACGTGAAGCGTCCTCTTCTCTAAAGCTTCTTAGAGGGCGCGAGTCCTTCCGAGAGCTCCAACCCTTGCGCGGGGAGGACGCCTCGGAGGACGAGAAGCAATCCTTCAAGATTCGTGCACGTGCACGATCTTTAGCAGCCTGGGAATCGTCAACAGGACCTGCCGAAGGGACGCCAGATCGGTGGGGAGCCCCCGTAACCCTCTTGCGGCTTTCGACATGCCCTCTCCCTGAGTCCTGGGAGTCCGACAGAGGTCCAGGCCTAGAGGCATTATGGGGCCGATCTGACGCCCCCTCCACAAACACAAGGGCACTACACTTCACAACACTGATTGGAGAGCGAGCACTTTAGTCTAAGATTACTTGATGTAATCCTCTAGCAGACACTTCTTCTAGGCCCGTAAGCCATACCACAGGGTTAGGCAAAAAGAAATCTACAGGACGTTTAGAAGGTTCATTATTCTAACTTCTGTTTACTGTGGAGGAAAACCCCTGATTCTAACACGCTCTAAAATGCGTACATGAATCCTACTTCTTCCGTAATCAGTCACACATTACACTAATTACATTGCTTTATGCAAAGAAAACATGTAAACGTCATATATACTAAGCGAGTGTCTACCGAAAGTTCCGGTAGCCTCACCTTACCCCATGCAGACAACAAAGTCTGAAACTAGGCTAACTAGCTTCAGACAACATATGCAATGAAAAAATTTAACTTATGATAGCGTATGCCTAGCCACAAATCCAAGTCAATAATCGAAAGAATAATTAGGATACTTAAGCGGCTAATGAAGTTTCAAAATCCTAGGCGGAGGTCTGTAAACAGTTGTTTACCGACCGGCGACAGAAAAAATATGAATAGAAAATGGGAATGGTTCCTGATATCCGCCTCCCAGCGGCGGGAATGGGTACTACCACCTGGCCGCCCACTGCGTGTGCCGCGAATTTTGAAATTCTGTCGGACTTCGGAGAATACAGCTATATATATATCTGTCAGGTAAGTTTCATGAACAAACCTTACTTTTAATGCTTTGGGTGCATTGAAAACTATGTAAACTGCATTCTTGTTGCATTTTTCATAAAAAAACCTTCAAATATTGATTATTTTGCATTTTTGGTGTCATATTTCATCTGCCAGATGAGCATTGTAGGCATCATAACCCTGGAAATAATGTCTGATGAATATAATTGAGAAGCGCCTTAACCTCGGAACGTCGTAACCTGAACCCGTCGTAAACTGGGGACTGCCTGTACCGAGGTAGTAACTACCAGGCCGGTAGTTACCTGCCCAGCGGTGGGGAACCGCCTCCCCACCAGCTCACTGAGTCGTCACTTTGATTAGAGCCAGGACTTTGCTGATGACCCCTGAATCAAGGGGGTGGGTGTTTGGCAGGACCATACAAGTAATGGACTCCAGGTTTGTATAGCTCGGGGTCATGGATCCTTCACCCCGCGAGCCATGGTAAATGCGACCTGATGGCTGACGGCCTGGGTATCAAAGGCATGAGCGTAGAACTCTCTCTGGCAACCAAAACCAGGCTATATAATTATAATGGGTTTGTTGGGTTGCAGCACACTCCCCCTCGGAAAGGACTGTGGAGACTGACTTCTGTGTGTCTACAGAAA
Source organism: Macrobrachium nipponense (assembly GCF_015104395.2). Taxonomy (NCBI): domain Eukaryota; kingdom Metazoa; phylum Arthropoda; class Malacostraca; order Decapoda; family Palaemonidae; genus Macrobrachium; species Macrobrachium nipponense. The sequence continues at coordinate 182,071,396 of NC_087200.1, read as the reverse complement.
AACCACTAGTCGGACATGGAATGGTTACCAGTATCGAAATCGGTGCCGGAGAACAGGTTTCAATGCTGTGGCCCCAAGTGAGGGGAAAAGGTGAAAAGAAAATAGGCCAGTCATACTCTCACATTCACCCCCAGCCTGATACAGAACCTTGATCCTCGATTCGATACTTCCGACCTCTGAGGACACGGAGGAAGCTAAACCACTTGCTGAGCGGCTACCACAGGACCAAGGTCAGTTGTGTTGAGGTAGCTGTGGGTACAGTCTCTAAGGTAGAACCTGGTGAAGGTGGAAGGGCGAGAACATGTGCCAGCTTCCATCACCTGGGTAACAGAGAGGTTCTTCTTGAAGGCAAGAGATGTGCTCATTCCACGCACATCATGAGCCTTCACTCAACTGGTACCAGCAAGTGGAGAAGAGGGAGGGGAGAAGGTATGGCAAATCCCCTCTCGAATCCAATGTGATATGGTATTCCTCATAACCCTCTTCTTTGATGGGCCCATACTTACAAAAAGATGTTGTAAGGTGGGTCGAGTAGAGCTGGTCTGTTAGAGATAGTGCCTCAATGTTCTCAGAGGACAGAGAAGTAGCTCATCTGGGTCTTCAGTTACTGTGCTTAGGCTCATAACCTGGAACGAAGAAAACTGAGAATCAACCTGGGCCAGATTCTGGGTTTTCGCAACAAAATCAGAGACGAAGCTGAAGCAGGCATTGGTCCAGAGCTCAGTATGAGTGAGAGTATAAGCTAGGCCATGAAGCTCGCTGCCTCGCTTGGAGGAAGTAAGGGCGAGAAGAAAAACTGTTTTCAGGGTGAGATCCCTATCAGATGCCAGGGATAACAGTTCATACGGAGCTCAGGCTCTCTTCAAAGACCTGAGGACAGCAACGATGTCCTTCAGTCTGAGGACTTGGCTCAAGGCTAAGCGATAGCCTTTTACCGCCAAGACCGAAAGGAGCTTCTCTCTCCTGAGGTAGAGTAAGAAGTCGGCAATCAAGGGGATAGAGGCTCCAAGAGGAGAACAGCCTCTCCGACAACACCAACCACAGAAGATGACAAACGTTGAGGACTTCCTGAGGTATTCTGACATTGCTGTCGCAGCCTCTCGCATAAAGCCTTTCGCTGTGAGGAGCTGCTGGAATACCTCCACGTGTGAAGATATAAATAGCTCACCGCGTTGTGGAAGATCCTCACATGTGGTTGGCATGGGAGGTTGGGGAGTGGCGGAGGCACTCTCGGAGTCTCTACCAGCAGAAGTAGAAGGTCCGGGTACCATTCTGCGTGAGGCCATTTCGGCGCTACTAGTGTCATGGACAAAGAAGGTGTGGATCGCACTCGATTCAACACCTGCCTGATTAGGCAAAATGGCAGAAAAGCATAGACGTCTAGGCTGTCCCAGGGGTGCTGGAACGCATCCTCGAATGCCGCCGCCGGATCTGGAACTGGAGAGCAGTAAATCGGTAACTTCCGATTTAGAGCGGTAGCAAACAGGTCTATCGTTGGGGAACCCCACAAAGCCAAGACTTGGTTCCCTATCCAAGGAGCCAAAGGCCATTCAGAGCCAACGATCTGTGTCCTCCTGCCCAGATTGTCAGCCATGATGTTCTGTTTGCCTGGAATGAACCAAGCTGTCAACCCTACAGAGTTGAGAGCTGCCCATTCTTGAATCTGCACTGCTAGTTGGCATAGCTGCAGAGACACAGTACCGCCTTGACGGTTCACGTATGCCACTACGATGGTGTTGTCGCTCATCAGCTTGACCTATCAGAAGAGAGCTGAAGTGCTGGAGTGCTAGGAAGGCAGCTCGAAGTTCCGGCACGTTGATATGATCTTGACATTCCTGGTCGGACCATAGGCCCAAAGCCAGGTGTTGCAGTAGGTGCGCCCCCCCCATAATTCCTTGGATGCGTCCGTAAACAGGAGCAGATCGGGTGGACGAGACTAGAGAGGGGAGCCCCTCAGCAGGTTTGCGTCATCCAGCCACCACTCGAGATCGGAGCGCATGTTCTCCTCCACTGGGACTAGTTTGTTAGGAGAATCGTGACTTTGCGACCAACGATTCTTCAGACCCCACTGAAAGGATCGAAGGTGCATCCGACTGTTTGGAACAAGGCGTTCCAGCGAGGCAAGATGTCCCAGCAACTGTTGCCACTGATGTGCTGGCAGCTGGGACTGTCGAAGGAAGGACAGAGCAACAGTTTGGAAGCGTTCCAGTCTTTCCGGTGTCGGAAAGGCTTTCCCTGCAACAGTTTCGAGGATCATCCCGAGATACACCAGTTGTTGAGAGGACTCTAGAGAGGATTTCTTGCGGTTCACCATGATCCCCAGATCGTGACAAAATGCCGGAACCCTGTCTTGGTGAAGACGAAGCAGTTCCATCGAGGCCGCCAGTATCAGCCAATCGTCTAGGTAATGCAATAGACGAATGCCCTGGCGATGAGCCCATGTCGACACTACGGTGAACACCCAAGTGAAGACTTGCGGAGCTGTGGAGAGACTAAAACATGACCTTAAATTGGAACACTGACTGCTACAACAAGATGAAGATACTTCCTGGACAATGGATGGATTGGGATCTGGAAGTATGCGTCTTTTAGGTTGATCGTCACCATGTGATCCAGAGGACGAATGTCCTGTCTGACCGTGCTGGGGGTCTCCATCCTGAATGGGGTTTGCTGAATGAACTCGTTCAGGGCTGAGAGGTCGATGACCGGTCTCCAGCCTCCAGACGCCTTCTTTACAAGAAAGAGTCGACTGAAGAAGCTTAGGGACTCATTGAAGACCTACTCGAGAGCATCCTTCCCCAGCATGTCCTGCACTTCCACCTGAAGGGCGAGATCCTTCGTTGATCCTTGATGATAGAATGATGATGTCTTCGGGGGTCGAATCAGAGGAGGGGGAGAGTTGATGAATGAGACGCGATATCCGTGTCGGAGGAGGGTCAGCATCCAATTCTAGGCCTCGTGGTACTGCCACCTCATCCATCTGACTTGCAGGCATCCCCCCCACAGGTGGCAGAGCGGGGGGAGTGCCCTCCTCGCTGGTTGCGGCGGACTCTCTTCCTCTTGCCGCGTTTGCCTCGCCCTCGACCACCCCTGGTCAAAAAGGGCTGCTGACCTCTCGGCTGTTGAGTGGTGGAGGCAGTGGGAAAGGGATCAGCCCTGGCAGAAGGGTGAGAAACCCTCCTAGATGAAGAGCCAGAGCGACGTCGAGCAGAAACAACAGGAGGCTGGGGCCGATGGAAGGATGCTGCGCGGTGCAGCAAAGAATCCTGGCTCGCTCTCCTAAAGTTTCCTATCACCTCGTTTACAGCCAAAGATGGAAAGAGGGTGGATCCCTAAAGCGAGGCATTCCTCAGGTTGGTCACATCCTGAGGGTCCACAGGTCGATCAAGCCTTGATGAGACGGCGTCCCTGCGCTTCAGCACCAGGTTGGCAAGCTGGTGGACTAAGAACTCCATAGCCTTACCTCCCGACAAAACAAGGTCATGAAGCTGACGGGCCATATCCACTTACTTGTCAGGCTGCTGCGGAGTCTCAGAGGTGGCAAGAAAGCCCACCATGCCGCCCCAAAAGTCCAACCATGAATCTGCTTGTAACAGCGCCATCATGATTTGTTCGAGCTGTGACATCTTCCGGGAAGAGAGTGTCGAGGTTCTGTGTTGCAGTGTCTGGAGTGAAACTCCAGGTGCCAATGATGTTATCGTCGGGTTTATGGGCAAGGGTGAAGACTCAGCCTCCTGGGCCACATAGTACTTCCTCTGCTTCTGGAAAGCACTCGTGGCAGCTTAGGGATAGTAAATCCCCTTAACTGCTCTCCCAACTTCAAAGAGGAATCGGAAGGGGGGCTGGAAGGTCATATGAAGGAGAAGGGGCCCGCTTGCAGCCTTGTTCTCAAGGATGTCGGGGAACGACAACCTCTGACCAAATGTGAAAGCCTATAAGGCTGCCTTCTGGAAGGCTGGGTTGCAGTTTTACGAGGATCCCGAGGTGGAGATGGGACCTCCGGAGGAGGAGCAGACAATGGAAGTTCTGGGGACGGGTACTCAAACTCAGACATCTCTGTTTTCCGTGTTGAAACCTTACAAAAAAACAGAGGAAAAAGGTTTTATAGGTATGTGTGTATCTGCAAGAGCACGTGTCAGCGCGGATGCGCACACAGGTCCTGAATGCTCATAAGCACGTGCAGGCGAATGGCGCGCAAATTTGCGTATGGGGGAACGCCTAGAGCTGCATGCGTTAGAACGCGCTGACGCTCTGCAGGTGAAATTGCACATCTTGTTGTGTGTGTAGATGAAGAAGAGCGTTCCAAAGAAGGAGCGCATCTGGGGTGTGATACTGGAGACCGAGAGTGCCTGCTGGAGTGTTTAGAAAAAAGCTCAGGTGACACATGTTGGCGCGCACATGCAGTAGCGCATCTCGGTGAGCACTTACTCTGTTGCTGAGGCAGCGGTGAAGCAGCGTGTTGGGTAATGCGCATTATAGGGGAGCGCTGTCTAAAGGACACATGCGCAATCACGCGTGCTGTTGGAGCGCGCTGTCCAGGAGCAACACAGCGCGCAAATGAATGGTGCGCATTAGGAAATAGTTCTTGCTGCAGTGTAGAAGGTGGGGGCTAGTTGGCGTGTTGTCCCCGAGAGGGAGAGACGGTTTCTCTGCGACCTCTCTCTAATGAAGGCTCCTGTGCGCGTGCCGAAGCATCACGCATTGCAGGAGAGCATTCAATTAGTGAAGCCTCCTGTGCACGTACCGTAGCATTGCCCATTGCGGAGGAGAGTAAATCCAAAGAATGCTCCTTTGTGCGTGCCGTAGCATCGTGCATTGCAGAGGAGATTAAATCCAACAAATGCTCCTTTGTGCATGCCGTAGCATCGCACAAAGCCGAGGAGCTTAAGCATGAAGGTCTGGTAGTTCTCGAAGGAGAGCGCGCGTCAGCACATCTCTGAGAAGTCTTTACTACTTCTCTGAGAGTCACTGCTGGCTCTTGAAGAAGGCGTGTCAGGAGGAGTCCAAGGACCACGTCCAGGGACAAGGCAAAGCTGCAGGGCCCACATCCCAGAAGGTGGGCAGACAGGACGGACCTGGTCAGCGTCGAAAAGAGCCTCCGCAGGGGAGGGCTCTTGAAGCTGCGCAGCAGAGGGAAGAGCGTCCTCCTTAACATCACTGGAGGATGAGGCTGACTCCTCCAAGAAGACTAAGAAGGAAGACTCAGCCCCAGAGGAGAGTGCTGACAAAAGTCTCTCCTTCGACGGCAAGCCAGGAAGTCCCAACGAAGGCCACAAAACACGAAGGGCATCGTCAACATGTACTGAAAAAGAAGGCTCATCCTTAGAAGGGCCAGGCCTTCCCATTTCACCAGGGGAAACGAGTGGGTTTCGCTCTTTCAAAGGCTGGCCAGGAGTTAAATTGTCGCTCTTATGAGCTTCACTCCTGGAGGAGTGAGACGCTGAAGGTCCCGAAGGACAAGTCCCCAACGAGGAAGCAGAAAGGAATGGCCCCCTGCAAGAAGAACAAAGAGAGTGAGGGTCTCTATCAATCCTGCTCATGAAAGTCCCACACCTACGGCCCAAGACACCAGGGCAGGAACGCATAACCATATAGTCAGATATACTCGCATTCAGCTAGAAAGAGAAAAAGAATGTTATGAAAAATTTCAGCAAGCCAGTGAGAGTGAAAGAGAGAGGTCTTTCCTCGCTGCCGGCTGTAATCAAAGTGACGACTCAGAGAGCTGGTGGGGAGGCGGTGCTTCCCCACCACAGGGCAGGTAACTACCGGCCCGGTACTTACTACCTCGGTATGTAAAATGATATTGTTATGATACAATAAAGTTTCATACATACTTACCTGGCAGATATATACATAGCTAAGACTCCGTCGTCCCCGACAGAAATTCAAATTTCGCGGCACACGCTGCAAGTAGGTCAGGTGATCTACCGTCCTGCCTGTGGTCAGGATTAGCACCATTCCTGTTTTCTATCATATTTTCTCTCTTCCACCTGTCTCCTGCGGGGAGGCTGGGTGGGCCATTAATCGTATATATCTGCCAGGTAGGTATGTATGAAACTTTATTGTATCATAACAATATCATTTTCATACAATCAACTTACCTGTCAGATATATACATAGCTGATTGACACCCTTTGGTGGAGGGTAAGAGACAGCTAACATGGAATAGACAGGTAAACAACATATGTTGTAGGTATAAATAAACCTTGTTCCTATCTGATAGGTGGTAGACTTCAGTATGACTGTTGCCAGGAGTCTGCATCACCTCAAGAAACTTTAGCGAGATATGTGATCTGTGGCCAAGAGTTTTCTTGTGGGTCTGCCGATGGGGTTATGATCCGCTACTCGGCAGAGCCTGAAAGGTGACTTTGTCAATTGGGTTACTGAACCCAACTTCTATGACAATACACCTTATGAAGGGAAGCGCACACCGATCCCGATCACCTGATCCTAACACGAGGGTTTCGCGCTCAAATTGAAAAGAGTTATCCCCAAACTCTTTCAAAAACCCCAATAATTTCACTAAGTTAAATAACTTTAACTCAAAGTTAAGGATCAGTGTCGGCTCCTTATCCCAATAACGTATCCGCAGAAACGTATAAACAAAAAGAGAAGGATCTCTCGTAGGTTAACTTGACATCCTTTGTGTAATGAGAAGTCAACACAGAGTTGCCTCTACCCGTAAACAACACAGCTAATATGTCATATATGACCATATTGTTATGTAAAGAAACAAGAATTTTGCAAAGCGCGCACTTCCTGCGCTTTTAATTCTCAGCTGTTTTGAAGGAATCAAGTCACTTATGAAGTGCTTAGGAGATCTCCATGTTTCAAAGAAGACCAGGGCTTTCTTGAAATGGACTCTCGTCCCGTTCGAAGCCTGAAGCCTGAGCCTGGCAGGAACCTCGCGCCTGGCTGGCATCTCGCGCCAGGTTGGCGCTTTGTGCCTGCCTGGCGCCTCGCGCCTGGCTGGCGCCTTGCGCCTGCCTGGAGCTTCGCGCTGGCGGGTACCTCGCGCCTACCTCGCTCGCGCCTGCCTGGCGCCTCGCGCCTGCTGGCGCCTCGCGCCTGGCTGGCGCCTCGCGCCTGGCTGGCGCCTCGCGCCTGGCTGGCGCCTCGCGCCTGGCTGGCGCCTCGCGCCTGGCTGGCGCCTCGCGCCTGGCTGGCGCCTTGCGCCTGGTTGGCTCCTCCCCACTTGCCGGAGCTTCGAGCTTGGTAGAGTCTCGAGGATGTCTGGCAATGTCCACATCGGACACTCTTATCTGTCCGATATGTTGGCATCTAGCGCATCTGTGTCAGGTTGTAGGCCCGGTCTTTCTCCTCATCAGACAATGACAGTGTTCTTGGGGCTGTCTACCTCTGGCGTTTATTACGCCTTTTGTTCATGCCACTTACCTGACAGATATATATATAGCTGTATTTTCTGACGTCCGACAGAATTTTCAAAACTCGCGGCACACGCAGTGGCGGCCAGGTGGTAGTACCCATTCCCGCCGCTGGGAGAGGGCGGATATCAGGAACCACCTTCCCATTTTCTATTCATATTTTTTTCTGTCGCCGGTCGGTAAACAACTGTTTACAGACCTCTGCTCAGGATTTTTTGGAATTTGACTCGCTTTTAAGTATCTGATTGATTTTTTTGGTATTGAATTGGATTGTTGAATTGGCATGCGCGATAGTGGACCGTTTTTTCCGTTTGATTTTGGATTGACTTTTTCTATATAAGATATGTCTGGATTCAAGTGCTGTGAGTTTCAGAGTGTGTTGTGAGGGCTGATTGTAAGGTGAGGCTACCGAAAGCATCGGTAGACCCCCACACAGTATGTATGAGTTGTAGGGGGCTTAATTGTTTGATTGATAATCGGTGCAATGAATGTGAGAAATTGACCGATGATGATTGGAGAGTATATGAGTCCTATCGCCTTAAATTGGAGCGCGATAGGATCAGGAGGTCTTCCTCCAGGAGTGGTTCTACCAAAGGTAAGGCTAACATCTCTCCTACATTAACACCTGTAGTGTTTACAAACCCCTAAACCTGTGTTGCCTTCGGGCTCTGATTCTGTGTCGGGAGAAGCGAATGCTCTCTCTCTGATTTTGGAGTCTCTTCGCACTCTGGAGACCAAAGTGAAAGCCTTAGACTGGCTCGGTGCAAGTGTGATCGTGCCCCCAGTGTTGTGGAGGGGGCGTCAGATCGGCCCCATAATGCCTCTAGGCCTAGACCTCTATCAGACTCCCAAGACCCAGGGCAGTAGGTATGTCGAAAGCCGCAAGAGGGTTACGGGGGCTTCCCACCGACTGGCGTCCCTTCGGCAGGGCCTTGTAGCAAAGTCCCAGGCTGCCAAGGAGCGCGCACGAGCGCGCGTCCTGAAAGAGTGCTTTTTCGTCCTCCGAAGCGTCCTCCCCGCGCAAGGGGTGGAGCGCTCGGAGAGACTCTCGTCCTTTGAAAAGGACGTTTCGTGCGGAGGACGCTTCACGTCCTCTTTCGCCACTTTCGTCGGAGACGCGTATGACGCTTTTTCCGCCTCAGAAAAGAGGTAAGATCTCCTCCGATGAGGACGCTGGTTGGCGTGCACAGGCGCGTATACCTGAGAAGCAGGTAGCTGTACCTGTGAGAAGGAAGGAGGCGTCCCCTCACCCCTCGTCTTCTCACAGATCAGTCCTGCTTCCTCTGTTCATTCTTCCCCGACGAAGAACATTCTTTTGTCCCTTTCAGACCAGCTATCCTCGCTTATGGCTCAGAGGACTCGCCCAGCAGCAGTCGAGCCTAAGCGGAGGAAGGACCTTAAGACTGCCTGTCAAGAGGACTAAGCAGTCTCCTTCTCCTTCACCTACTTCGCTCGTCGTTCGCCGATCGCTTCTCCTTCGGCGATTCGCCGATCTCGTTCGTCCTCTAGAAGGACGTTACGTCAGGACGCTTTTGAGGAGGACGCTCTGTACGACGTTCGACAGGACGCTCGTCAGGACGCTAGGCAGGACGCTAGGCGGGACGCTTGGCAGGACGTTCGGCAGGACGTTCGGCAGGACGCTCGTCAGGACGCTTGTCAGACGCTCGTCAGGACGCTTGGCAGGACGCTAGGCAGGATGTTCGTCAGGACGCTCGCCAGGACGCTAGTACAGTACGCTCGGCAGGACTCTCGGCAGAAGCTCGCCAGGAACGTTCAGGGCTCCTTTCAAGACGTTTTTTGGGGATTCGACCCAAGAAGTCGTACCCCAGACGCTAGTTTACGCGCACAGGCACGTATTCCAGCGAAAAGGTCTTCCCTTTCGTTTGAGAAACGTAAGGACGCTTCTCTGGCAAGTGAGACTGCTGCGGATGGCGCTAAGGACGCTCGTCCTCGTCAGGACGCTCTACCTTCATCGAGTAGTAAGCGTCATAGAGAAGACAGCCGAAATAAGGCTGCCTCTAGCAAGGATAGGGGTCCTTTGATCAAGCCAAGACCCCGACCTTAGGACGCCCGCCCTCTCCGGACAGACGGTCTCCTCTTCCGTTTAGAGAAGGAAGGAGAGCTAAGTAGTTCGGCTGAATCGGTTGAAGAGGAACCTTCTCGCGGTCCGTCAATCTCGACTATAAGTCCTCGTGCGACTCTTGCGTTCTTCTTTCGAAGACAATTTGTTCAGCCCGCAGCTCCCAAGTCTCCTCTTCGCAGCTTTTGTTTTCTTCATCTAAAACTGGAAAAACCCCGGAGTTTGAGAGATGAAAACTTCTCTCTCCACGAAACGTGCCTTTGTAAGAAACTCCAAGATTGGATGGTACGAAGGAGAGATCAAGGCAAGACGACCTTTCGCCTTGCCTCCAGCTAGACTTAGCGGAAAAGGGGGCATTTTGGTATAGAACCAAAGATGAAGTAGGAGTTCGTATCCCTTCTTCGGCTCAAGGAGATTTTCTCCAGCCTAGTGGATTTGCAGAGGAGGTCGCTTATACCCTCTGCTAAGGTAACCTGGACCTCTTCGGAGACTGACCATCATTTGAAGGGTCTGCTCAGGACGCTGGAAGTGTTCAACTTCCTTGACTGGTGTTTGGGAGTTGTTCTGGATCTGCAAGCGAGAAGCCCAGAATCTCTCAGTCTGGGGGGAGCTGTCCAGCGTGTTAGCATGTATGGACAAAGCCGTCAGGGATGGTTCGGAGGAGATCGTATCTCATTTTGGAACGGCTTTATTAAAAAAGAGAGCTTTGCTGTGCAACTTCACAGCTCGTTCGGTGACTCCAGCTCAGAAAGCGGATTTGCTGTTTTTCGCCTCTTTCGAACCATCTCTTCCCCCCCAGACTTTAGTAAAGGACCTGACGAACAGCTTGCAAGAGAAGGCAAACTCAGGACCTTTGCCCAGTCTACAAGACGGTCAAGCCGTACCTCAACCTCTTCAGCTGCGGTTCGACCGCCGAAGAAGTTAAGCCCTTTCGTGGGGCTCCCCCCTCGAGAGCAGCTTCCTCGAGGGAGAGGGTTTTCACGAGGAAGAGCTTCCTTTTAAGCCAAAGCCTTCCAAGTGAGAAGCATGTCCTTCAGACACCAGTCGGAGCCAGACTGAAGTTTTTTGCGGGAGCGTGGAGAGAGAGAGACACGGACTCTTGGTCCCTCAAGATCGTGGAGCAGGGGTACTAGATCCCCTTTTTAGATCTTCTCCTCTTCTACGACTCCAGAGACCTTTCTCCATCCTATCAGGGAGAAAAAGAAGAAAGTATTGTTCGATCTCCTTCAGCAGATGATCGACAAAAGAGCGGTGGAACAAGTCGCGGACCTGGGGTCTCCAGTTTTTTACAACAGAATCTTCCTAGTACCGAAGCAGTCGTCAGGTTGGCGTTCCAGTTCTAGATGTAAGCAGGCTCAATCTTTTCGTGGAAAGACCAAATTCCACGATGGAGACGCCTCATTCTGTTCTGGGAGCCTTGAGACCGGGGCGCAACTGGATGTGGTCCTTAGACTTGCAGGACGCGTACTTGTTTCCACATCCCGATCCACCCTCTTTCAAGAAAAAAAAAGTATCTAACGGTTTGTGCTTAGACAAAAAAGTATGGCAGTTTCATAGCTATGTGTTTTCGGACTGACCACGGCTTCCGATGGTGTTTCACAGTAGTGAATGAAGAACGTAGCGAGGTGGCTACACTCTTCGGGAATAAGAGTTTCCCTGTACCTCGACGACTGGCTTGATCAGAGCGTCGTCGAGAGAGAAGTGTCTGAAGGACTTGCAGTTCACTTTGGCCCTAGCGAAGTCCCTGGACTTCTGGTCAACCTCGAAAGTCGCATCTGACCCCAACACAGTCCATCGTGTATCTGGGGATTCAGATGGATTCAGTGGCTTTTCGAGCGTTTCCGTCCCAGGAACGTCAGCGGCTAGGCTTAGAAAAGATCTCAGCCTTTCTAAGGAAAGAGACTTGCTCGCGAGGGAATGGATGAGTCTGCTGGGGACCATTTCCTCGCTAGAAAGGTTTGTTTCCTTGGGAAGACTGCACATCAGGCCTCTCCAATTTTTTCCTTGTGGACGAGTGGAAGGCCAAGGACGATCTCAATGCCATATTGAGAATATCGCTTCCGATCAAGAACCATCTAAGATGGTGGTTGGACCCTCAGAAGCTTCAGGAGGGCGTGTCCCTAAGTCTTCTGAGCCCCGACCTAGTGTTGTTTTCAGACGCTTCCATCACGGGATGGGGAGCAACACTAGGAGGGAAGGAAGTGTCAGGCTCCTGGAGAGGGGGAACAGGTAGCCTGGCATATAAATGTCAAAGAATAACTGGCAGCAGTATTTCTGTCCCTGCAGTTCTTCGAAAGGAGTTTGGAGAACAAGATTGTTCAAATAAACTCGGACAATACCACAGCACTCGCTTATTTAAAAAACCAGGAGGAACACACTCCAGAACGTTTTTTTTCCCTAGCGAGAGAGATTCTGCTGTGGGCAAAGAGAAGAAATGTGACTATCCTGACGAGATTCATTGCAGGAGTGCAAAACGTCAGGGCAGACCTTCTCAGTCGTCGGGAACAAGTCCTATCCGACGGAATGGACCTTGAACGAAGACGTTTTGTTCGAGACCTGTGGACGTTGTGGGGACGTCCACTGGTCGACTTATTCTTCGACGTCAAGGACCAAGAGACTTCCTCTTTACTGCTCCCCGGTCCTGGATCCAGAAGCAATCGCAGTAGTACGCTTTGCTTTGGAATTGGACGGCCTAGACTTGTACGCCTTCCCACCATTCAAGATTCTGGGGGAAGTCAGGAGGAAGTTTGCGGCCTCGGAAGGGACGAGGTTAACCTGATCGCTCCGATGTGGCCAGCGAGAGAATGGTTCACAGAGGTCATGTCTTTCCTTGTAGACTTTCAAGGACATTACCCTAGGAGGAAAGATCTACTCAAACAGCCTCACTTCGAAAGGTTTCACCAAAACCTCTCCGCTCTGGGTCTGACTGCGTTCAGACTATCGAAAAGTTGGCCAGAGCGAGAGGTTTTTCGAAAGCAGCTGCGAGAGCAATCGCACATGCGAGACGTGCTTCCACAAGAGCTGTTTACAAATCGAAGTGGGCTTCCTTCAGGCTTGGTGTAAAAAGGAAGGAGTTTCCCTCTTCCTCGACCTCTGTGAACCAAATAGCTGATTTGCTGCTCTTTCTCAGGAAATGTGCAGAAATTAGCGGTCCCTACCATCAAGGGATATAAAAGCATGTTGTCAGCGGTTTTTAGGCCACAGAGGCCTCGACCTGTCTGACAACAAGGACATTCATGACCTTTTTAAAGTCTTTCAGACCTCGAAGGTTCCTCAAATGAGACCTCCATCATGGAACCTGGACGTATGTCCTTAAATTCCTTATGTCAAGCCCTTTCGAACCGCTTCAGGCAGCGTCTCTTCGAACTGACAAGGAAGGCTCTTTTTCCTAACTTCTCTTGCGACGGCTAAGAGAGTTTAGTGAAATTCAAGCGTTTTAGCAAGTTAATGGGATTCAAGGGGACAATGCTGTCTGCTCGTTGAACCCAACTTTCTTGGCGAAGAATGAAAATCCTTCGAACCCACCTTGGCCGAAGACTTTCGAGATCAAGGGTATGTCAAGTCTGGTGGGCCAAGAACCAGAGAGAGTCCTGTGCCCGTCAGGGCTCTCAAGTTCTACGTGCATAGAACGAAAGAGGTAAGAGGTCCCTCGGGTAATCTCTGGTGCTCTGTGAAGAGACCAGAGTTACCTTTATCGAAGAATGCTGTTGCTTTCTTTCTAAGGGACATCATTCGGGAGGCTCATTCATCTTTCCAGAAGACTGATTTGAGCCTCTTCCGAGTAAAAGCGCACGAAGTTCGAGCCGTCGCTACCTCTCTTGCCTTCCAAAAGAATATGTCAATCAAGGACATCCTTGATTGCACCTTTTGGAGGATAACTCCGTCTTCGCCTCACATTACTTAAGGGATGTGAGAACGATTTATGACGATTGTAATGCACTGGGCCATACGTTTTCTGCGGACACAGTATTGGGGTCCGGAGTAGCTCTTTCCCTATCCCTTAGTTAGGGATTAGGTTAGGTTGTTGTGTTTTTAGGTTGTGGTGAGTCTTATGTGAAGATCTCCCATCCTTTAGTTAGTTTTAAGGGTTTTTTTGTGAATAGTTGGTCAGGTGGTGGTCAGTTGCTTCGTTGCCCTCATTTGTATGGCCCTCGATGGTCTTGTCACGTTGAGGTCTCGCACCCGTTGACAGATCATCCAGAGCGCAACCAGCACTACAGGTCTCCACCTGCTGCAACTCTGTTTTAAGCAAAAGCAGCCCTTACGTGACAGTAATCACATAGTCTACTTTGCAAACAGGTAAGGAACCAAGATGTATATCATCTACGTAATTTAAGTTTCCTAAAAAATCCTATTCTGGTTCTCTTCCCACCATCCGAAGGTGGATTCAGCTATATATATATCTGTCAGGTAAGTGGCATGAACAAATGTTGTTATTGTTATTATACAATTAAGTTTTTGTTGTTCATACTTACCTGGCATATATATATTTTAATTTTAAAGTGGCCTGCCCTCCATCCCCTCAGGAGACAGAGGCATTAATAAAAAAAAAAATATGAATAGAAAATGGGAATGGTTTTCCTGATATCCGCCTCCCAGCGGCGGGAATGGGTACTACCACCTGGCCCGCCCACTGCGTGTGCCGCGAGTTGAATTTCTGTCGGACGGTCAGAAAATACAGCTATATATATATCTGCCAGGTAAGTATGAACAAACTTAATTGTATAATAACAATAACATGTTTTGGCATAAGGCTCCTGGTTGGCGCTACATTGTCCGAAAGTCCTGAACATCCACAATAGTAAATCACAAGACTGGAGAAGGGTGGAAGAAATTCTTCCACTTTGTGAGCTTTGGCTCTCCGGCAAGGGGGTGGAGGTGATTGTAGTCAGCTACATCCAGTATACGATAGGAATACCTAACAGTACGAGAGATAGAGTCTTCCTCCGAGGAGGATCCTTCTTGAGTACTTCCCTTGCTCCCACCAGTGATCTCTTCTTACCTGTTGAAAGGGGGTTTTTTTTCTCGTTGCAGAATCTTCCCTATCCTTGTCCGAAGGAAGGGAAGAAGCCTGGAAGTCGAAGGAGGGGACTCCGAGCTGAAATTGGGTGGGAGGACTCCTGATTTTCTAGCTCTTTATTGTATCGCTTGAACACCTTCTGGGAAGCATTTCGAGCCGTCATCGCATTCCAAAGACTCTGTAGGCAAACGTTTGAACCATTCTACTGTAGATGAAAACGTAAGTACCCTGCCTGGACAGCGAAACCTCTACCCTGCCTGGACAACGAAACCTCTACCCTGCCTGGACAACGAAACCTCTATCTGAAAACATTGAATCAGGAATAGGGGGTTTTAGTTCTTTTGCCAGACATACTATGCTGGCAAGAACCCATTGCCTAGTCTCCATAGAATCTGATACGAGATTCCAATGCAAAAAAAATTTTACTTGTCTTCTTGGTCGTTTAGGACCAAGAGAAACAAAGAATTCCCTCTTAAAAATTTCTCAAAGAAGTTTGATGAGGAGCAGTTCCATCTAGTCGGAACATGGAATCTGTGGCCACAAAAAAGATCCCGTACATGATATCCTACTCTTGTCATATTGAGGTATCATATAAGAGCCCGAAGATCTTAATCCTCTGCTATCTCCAATTCCCTTTGTAGAGACAGAGTATAGCCTTTTACTGCATTCTTTGATAGCAGACATATACAAAGGTGATTCTTCCCTCTGAAAGGGAAGAAAAAACTGCTCTGTGGTTCACAGAGGTATCGGAAGAGGACAGCTTCCTCATTCCCTCTAGCACGATCTGCAGCAATTCTATGTTTTGGCCATGACTATTGTCATTTACCTTAAAAAATCCTCTCATTCATGTCCAATTCTGGTCAGTCTGCACGCAGACAGACTCAGAGTGGAGAGGTTGTTAAGGTCCATTTATAATAGATGCTGATAGAATATCCAGACTCTCTTGGAAAAAACTTCCAAAACATGTTGTGAGAAGAACGTGACCTCTGTGAATCCAACCTCTCTAAGGCCAAAATGAAGCATAAAGTATTATCCTCTCTTTGACGCCCTTTATCTTAAATTCTGCAAAGAATTTATATTTAGGGGAAAAAAGACTAAAGTTTATTCCCCTTTCTAAAAAAAATAAAGATGGCGTATATTGCTACCTCTCTTGGTTCGAGATAAAGGAAGCAGTCTATAGGAAGCCTGTTCGTCTTCTACCTTGCTAAGAGATCTATGAAGACGACTTTCCGCAGGTTCTCACAACTCTTTCCAATAAATGTTAGACATGTTAACAGTTATTATCGTCGATCGAGAAGGTTCTCTTTGTTAACGCGAACAGGAGCGAAAAAGAGATTCTCGATTGCTCTTTGCGATATGAGAGAGTCGTGGAATTGGCCTAAGTGATTAATGGGTAACGAAATCAGGAACGAATCTTCCCGTTACCGAGCCTGGTGTCCGAGAGGCTACTGGACTCTTAGGTTAATAACTCGCTAAAACGAGAAAATCTTGGATGGTGCTCTTGGCTCACTGCGCCAGGCTGGCGCATTGCGCCAGGTTGGCGCTTCTAGCGCTTTGTGCCAGGCTGGCGCTTCCTTCTAATTCTTTTTAGGTTATGTGCCAGAACACCTGTGCCTTTATGGTACCCGACATCCTTTCACATGTTAATTCCCTTCTTAGTAGGAAAAAACTTTATATACGTAGTACAGTCCATTCACGGAAACAAGTTCTGCCACAAAGAGAATGTTTCCCATCCGACTCATCCATCTTCTTCTGAGCAGTACTAATAAAGCCATGCTTTCGTAAGCATGAGAGCATTATATAATATAATGTTCTGCTGCGATAGAATCCTTTAATAATGTTACCGACGGTAAACAGCATTGAAAGGTTGTATTATCTCTCTTATTGAAAGTTTCTTAGCAAAAGGCATACAATATTTTATTTATGTTAGCTTAACTATCCCCTCAATCCGAGGCTAAGACCGCGATTGTAGGGGAGAGATACGGATAGTTATTCCATCCCGCAGGAGAGAGAGATGAACCCGACCGCTCATGACTGACACCTACATGGTACTGCGTTGGTCTCAGGCTCTCAGCGATAGCAGTCTCCGTTAGCCGTCTGGCCTTACTCTTCCTGAGTTGCCAGCTACTCCATTTAATAAAGGAATCTTATAAAATTATTATCGAACTTCAGGAAGTTCTTATTAAAGCATATTTAAGCGAAACAAGACTTCGATAAATCTAGAAGCTAAGTAGGTGTTGTCTTAACAATCCCTTTAAGCGTAGTTCTTCCTAGGAAAGTCGTAGAAGGATACTGGTAATTGAGTTGCACACCAAAGAAGTAACTACGGTATGTGTTTAAGATTTGACCGTATCGTATTCTCATACAGCAGATACTCTACTACCTTCTACTATCTTTGTTCTTTTCGTAAATAGAACGATAGAAAGAGTATATATATATCCTTAAGGAAGGAAGTTAATCCAGGAACTCTTTAAATCTTTGTGATTTCCTCATAAATCGCGGAAGAGACAGAATTCCTGTTCATCACTAGGGTTTACGGAAGGAAGTAGATATTTCCTATCCGCCATCATACCCAAACGTCGATGAGATTCTTATTAAGAAAAAATCCCAAAGCTCTTGCCTCCTCAAAATGAGGGAAGAGCATGGATGAAGGAGAGAGTCCGCATTGAGAGGAACTGCCTAACACAAGAGTCTTCTGAATAATGAAAAGGGGCTTCTCTTAGTATCAGAATCCTTCTGACAAAAGCAACGGCTGCCTGTGCGACATCTTGCACATTTGCCAGGGGAAAGTTGTTCAAGTTAAAAAACTCAAAAGGAGCCTCGCGACTGACCTCTCTCTCAAATGCAGATTTTGGAATATTCTGGCGCCTGGCGCCTGGATCCTTGCCCCTAGCGTCTGGATAGTTCCGCGCACCTGGAATGTTCCGCAACGCTAGAAAGGAGACTCGCTCCTGGAACGTTCCGCTTGCGTGGAAGGTCCCGTGCGCCCTGATAGTTCCGAGAGCCTCTAGTCTTCTTTTACGAGCCTCTTGCTAGTAAACGTTCAATGGAAGCATCCTTCTGTCTACTATAAGGTTCCTCAGTCTAGCCGTCTGTTTTCTCTTTGAAGGAGCCTTGCGCCAAGAAAATGTTCTGGAACGCGGCTCGCGCTCAGTTGCTGGAACGCGGCTCGCGTTCAACTGTATGAACGAGGCTCGCGCTAGTCTGTTGGAACGCGGCTCGCGCTAGTCTGTTGGAACGCGGCTCGCTGCTGGCTGTTGGAACGTGGCTCGCGCTAGCTTGCTGGCTGGCTCTCAGCCTCTCGCTCAGTGTTCTCTTACTTTTCAGAGAACGCGCCGATCGTCCGAACTCCAAACATGTACATTCTTCGTCTTTTCGGATGTAAAATGAAGAAACGGAAGAAGAGACGCACTTTTTAAAGGATGCCTTTCCAATGGCTATCCCTGGCAGTCTGGGACGTTCTACAGATCCTGCCAAGGGAACGCCCGATCGGTGGGGATTCTCCATAACCTCCGTAAGGCTTTTGACTTTCCTTCTCCTCTGGGCTTGTGAGCTTGGAAGAGGTCTAGGCCTGAGAGCGAGACAGAGCAGATCGGATGCAACCTCTACTATTTTAGGACGCCTTTCCAATGGCGAACTTGGCAGTCTGGGACGTTCTACAGATCCTGCCGAGGGGACGCCTGATCGGTGGGGATTCTCCATAACCTCCGTAAGGCTTTCGACTTTCCTTCTCCTCTGGGTATGTGAGCTTGGAAGAGGTCTAGGCCTGGGAGCGAAACAGAGCCGATCAGAACGCACCCTCCACTGCACTGGGAACACTAAAATCACTTATTACCTTTCAATAGCTCGTATTTTGAGCTACATTCCTTTGTCTTCAAATTGCAATATGAACTTGAAGATTCTGTGAAGCAAGAAGGAGATGAGGATACAACACTACTAGTATTGTTAATGCTCTAACTGCTCGTTAGTACGAGAGCTATAAAAACTTCTAAAGGAAGCGTAACTAATTTTATTCCCGACTTCCTCAAGAAGGAAGTTAGCTCAATCAATTCTAACATTTACTACACGTTATTATGAATAAATATTAAAATTTCCCTTCTTGCAAACTATGTGAGTGTCTACCGAAAAGTTCGGTATTACACGTAACAATTCTTCGAAATTTTCGAAGCCAAAGTTGTTATTAAAACAAATTAATATGCGTATGCCGAACCAAAGATCCAGTACTTCCCTGCAAAAGAATAGCCAGAAGATCGATGGCGATGAAATCCAAAATCAAGTCAGGAGGAACTGCAAACGTTTGTTTACATTCCAAGCGACAGAGAAAATATGATAAAAAACAGGAATGGTTCCTAATCCTGCCACCCAGGGCAGGACGGTAGATCACCTGACCTACCTGCAGCGTGTGCCGCGAAATTTGAATTTCTGTCGGGGACGACGGAGTCTTAGCTATGTATATATCTGACAGGTAAGTTGATTGTTATGAAAACAAAGAATGTATTAGCCGGTAGTTTCAGCTGAGCTGCAATCTATCCTAAGTAAAGGACTCCAGGTTTGTATACAGTGTAGGAACAAACTGTAATATGCTTACCAGAATATACTGTTTCAATGTAAATCTTTGGTATGCTCGATACTTCAGCATCTACAGTCAGCTTCTGCTCTCTTACAGATTCTTCTTGGATTTCTTCAGTATGTATTAACTGGTCATTTCCTTGTTCTTGACGGTTTTCAAAACTGAAGTGGTCTGCTTTGGTTTTCGTCTCAATGCATGGTGATAATGACGGGAAGACTATAAATGGAAAACTGCGTTTTCGGTGCCCATTCCTCACCTGAAAAGCATCATTTTAAAATTAGTCACTTACAACAACAAACCGTACTTAGTTAAAAATTGTTCCACCATGACTGAAGAGCTGCTATAATTAAAAAGGAATTAGTGATTAAAAGGTCTTGACTATGAAAACATCGTGTTGGATTCCTAATCAGTTGTACATTAGTATTACTCAACCTAGAGGAGAGAAAACTTTTTTAGCGCAACAGCCCTCTTCTATCAACTTTCTCAGAAGTTTTATAACCAGAAATCTAAAGTAATAAACTTTGTCCCCAACTAAAATAACTCATCACATAACTAAGAAGTGAATTTACATGAATATTCTGGTGGATAAATTTAATTTATTACACTTATACATCATAATATAATTTTGTGCATTTATGATTTGCAAAACACATCAATACAAACAAACCTTTGGGGAACATATTTCAGCCTCTCCACATAATGCTGCTCTACTACAAGAATGATGATGGTGATCTTGATATGATGGAGAACTCTCATTTATATGCCCAGGCCTCAAACAGTTATAGCTTAAATTTTTCCCCAGGTGCTTTGGAGTTCTACAAATTGATGGCAGATGATGAAAGAAATCGTTATCAGTGACAGGATCCTGGTGGCTCTTCGAAAGCCCAAATCTTGAAGTACTGGGAGAGAGACAACAACTTATTTGACCTACAGAATCACAAGGATTATCATTGATTTGGCATAATGGTGCTTGAAATGTCGTAACTCCTGGAGAAGTTTGAGGTTTGGTACAATTAGGTGACAAATGTGATGGTGAATGGTTAAAAACACTTGAGAAACTTGCATTGCTTGACACATCTGAAGAAATACAAAGACTTGAATCATTACCAGCCACGAAGACGGGCGAAACTAAAGATGGAATCTTATGCTGATCACAATCACTTTGGCAACGATCATAACCAGGCTTTTTCTTTGGAATCTCAACAGCTCTATCCAATTCAGTCTGATTTCTGTGAAAAAAATACAAATGAACTTCTCAAGTGCAAATGGCACCATTGTTTCAATCATAACCCACACTAGTATCACTAATTCCCTGTAAATAAGCCAGTTTCTTAGCGTCTCCCTTAAAAGCTTATCTTACCTCCACTTCTTTATCCACTATGTCTAACCCTCAAACCAGACCTACTAAAAATCTTGATACATACAATTAAAGTTATAACACTGTGTATATATATATATATTATATATATCTATATATATATATATATATATATATATATATATATATATATATATATATATATATTATATATATATATATATATATATATATATATATATATATATTATATATATATATATATATATATATATATATATATATATATATATATATATATTGTATATTATGTCTCACTAGAGAATGTGAGATGGTGATACATACTTACTTAAAGACACCACTTTGTGTCATCCATTCTGTCAAAAATATGTTGTCCAATGAGGCTCTCTTTCTACTGAGAAAAGCAACAGGAGGTTGTCCACTGTCATAATTAGGTACACACAGAGAGGCTCTTGTATTAGGTTTTCCATTGAAAGCTCCTATGGAAGCTCTACGCTTCTCAGAAATCTCAGGTTTTACCTCTAAGTAACATGTAGGTACCACTAAGTTAAGTGTATCACAAGATGCCCTCCTTTGGACTACAGTTTCTGTGGTTATAGAGCTAAGTCGTCTTACTACTGCAGCCATTTTTCCTTGTTGTATTTTAAAGATATTGAAAAAGGTTATTCCACATTCCTGAAGGTCTGGAAAATGGGAAAATTTATTACTAGCAAAAATTAAGCTTATGAGCAAACTTGTAAACACAAATTAGCATTTACAAATATGATAATAATTCTTGAATAAATAAAGATTTTCATAGCTGGGATAAACTAAATAATTCATTCCAACTTCATCACCCAAAATAAACATATAAAATTCATCTGATAATATGTACATCTCAACAAAAAAGCTGGAATTAAAATCAAACAACTGCCTATTCACTTGCATTTTTCATTTACATGAAGGCAGTGGAGAGTCAACTAAATGCCATTACCCAGCCCAAGGATATATGAGAGGACAAAGTTTTAAAAATGATATTGTTATTGTACAATAAAGTTTCATACATACTTACCTGGCAGATATATACTTAGCTATAGACCTCCGTCGTCCCCGACAGAAATTCCAAATTTCGTTCGGCACACACTACAGGTAGGGTCAGGTGATCCCGCCGCCTGCCGCTGGGTGGCAGGAATAGGAACTATTACCGTTTTAAGCCAGATTTTTCTCTTCCACCTGTCCTCCTGAGGGAGGTTGGGTGTCCATACAATCGTATATATCTGCCAGGTAAGTCATGTATTGAAACTTTATTGACAATAACAAATAATCATTTTCATACATTCAACTTCCCTGTCAGATATATACTTAGCTGATTGGCACCTTTGGCGGAGGGCAAGAGACAGCTAATTACTGACCGCTAATAGGTAAACAACATATGTTTGTAGTAATACAAGTTAATTAATAATACCCCCCTAGTTTCCTACCTGTTTAGGCGGAAGATTTCTTAGCTTTGTGCTGAGAAGTCTGCTTCGCCTCAAAAGCTTCAGCGAGGGTGTGCCCCTATGGCTGAGAACTCTTGAAAAGGACTGTCAATGGGGTCTATCCACTTACTCAACAGAACCTAATGCAATTGTCACTAGAGTCTTATTCACTTACATGACAATATACCTATGCCTCTTGGCATATAAAGGAGTAAATACTGATCCCGATCACCTGATCCTAACCGTGGATTAGTAAATATGATTGAAAGGCGTTATCCCCAAACACTTTCAAACAACCTAAAAAACTCAACTCAATAATTTTTAAATCACAATATAAAATATAAGGACAAAAAATTAATATTAAGGATCAGTCTTCTCTCCTTTCCCCAGCACTGTATCCGCTGATTACATAGGGCCCTAGAGAGAAGCATTTCTCATATGTCACTCTCACATCTTTTCAAGTAATGTGAGGCGAAACACTGAGTTACATCTCCCAATACGTGGCCGCTAAGATGTTCTTCACTGACATGTTCTTGTTTGAACGACAATGATGTAGCGACTGCAGTACTCGTGTGCTTTTTACCCTTAAGGTCTTATATGCCTCACTATCACAGCTCATGTGGGCTTCAGTTATGATGTTCCTAACAAAAAATGCTAAGCATACCATAACTTTGATTGCAACCCTGCAACTGCTTCTTTCTTCTGCAGGTAAAACTTCAAAGTTCTCACAGGCCATAACAAAGTTCTTTCCATTTCATTCCCAACTAACTTGAGAAAGGCCTTTTACTTTCAAAAGTCCTAGGGCCAAGGTCTCGAGGGGTTTTCATTTTTTAGCTAGAATAAAGGTTTAAAGGACAATACAGCTGAATCCTTCTTAAAACCACCTCTAGAGTCAAGCTCTTGCAGCTCACTCACTCTTTTCGCATTGGGCGAGAGCTATAAGAAAAAAAAAATGCATTTTCTAGTCAAGTCCGGAAAGTAGCTTTATCGGGAGGTTCAATCTCTCCGACATAAGATATTTTGAGAACCCACCTCCAGATTCCAACTAGGGGTGAGAGAAGTTCTTAATTTTGTAGTTTTTCAAATGATCTAATTAAATCATGCAGATCTTTGTTATTCTCTATGTTTTTTTCAGGCCCCTATTCCTGAACACAGCTGATAACATGCTCTTATAACCTTTAATGGTTGACACTGCCAGATGAGATTCTTCTCGTAAAAACAAAAGAAATCAGCAATTTCGGTCACAGAGGTATCGGAGGAGGACAGCTTCTTCGCCTTACACATCTACGAAAAACTTCCCACTTCGATTGGTATATCCGCATGGTTGAGGACCTTCTTGCTCCAGCAATTGCTTTTGCCGCTTTGCGAGAAAAGCCTCTCGCTCTGACCAGTCTTTCGATAGTCCGAAAGGCAGTCAGAGCGAGAGCGTGGATATTTTTGTGATACCTCTCGAAGTGGGGTTGTTTGAGCAATCTGTCCTTTCGGGAAGAGATCTGGGGAAGTCCACTATCCATTCCTGTACCTCTGTGAACCATTCTCTTGCAGGCCAATAAGGAGCGATCAATGTCATCCTCATTCCCTCCGAGGACACGAACTTTCTCATTACTTCCCCAGCATCTTGAATGGGGGAAACACATAAGCGTCTATGCCCTTCCAATCCATGAGCATGGCATCTATGGATAGGGCTCTGGGATCATCCCCCAACGAGCAAAAGTTTTCTCCATCTCCTGGATAGGAATGTTGCAAACAGATCCACTTGAGGCTTCCCCCAAAGAGACCATAGTTGCTGGCAGACTTGTGAATGAAGGGTCCACTCTGTTGGAAGGACCTGTTTTTCCTGCTCAATCTGTCTGCTCTTATATTCTTCCCTCCTTGAACAAACCTCGTCAGGAGTCGAATCCCTCTTTCTTCTGCCCATATCAACAGATCCCTTGCTAGTTGGTAAAGGGAGAAAGAGTGTGTCCCCCCTTGTTTTCTTATATAAGCCAGAGCCGTGGTGTTGTCCGGTTGACTTGGACACCACGCCTCTGACTTCGTTCTCGAAAAACAAACTGCAGTGCTAAGTGCACTGCTAAGAGTTCCTTTGCATTTATGTGCCAGGCCTTCTGTTCTTCTGTCCAACTGCCTGACACTTCCTGCGTCCCTAGTGTTGCTCCCCACCCCCGTGTCCGAAGCGTCTGAGAATAACACTAGGTGAGGGTTCTGAAGGGCCAAGGACACTCCTTCGTTTCTTCTCAGTGGTTTCTAAACCACCATCGTAAGTGGTTTTTGATACTCTCTCCTATAGGAAAGGTATCCAAAAGATCTCCTTTTCTTTTGTTCCAACTCCTTCTGAGATGGAACTGCGAAGGGTCTCAGATTCAGTCTCCCTAGAGAGATGAACTGCTCCAGCGAGGAAAGAGTGCCCAGAAGACTGAGCCATTCCCTCGCTGAGCTTCGTTCTTTCTCTAGGAGACCGAGATTTTTTCCAATCCTTTCGAGATTCTTTCCTGGGATGGATACGCTCGAAAACCCCGAGAATCCATCCGAATCCCCCAAAATAGACGATAGTCTGACTGGGGATTGTGTGAGACTTCTCGAGGTTTTTACGAGGCATCCGAGAGATCTGGTCAATTGAAGAGCTATCTCCAAGTCCTCCAAGCACTTTTTTGTCTGTCTGCGCTCTTATAAGCCAATCATCTAGGTAAAGAGATCTCCTCACCCCTTCAGATGTAGCCATCTTGCCACGTTTCTCATCAACGCTGTAAACCACCTGAGAGCCATCGAGAGGCCGAACACAAAGCCCTGAACTGATAAATCCTTCCCTGCACCATGAATCGAAGATATTTTTTCTTCGACGAATGATGCAGGGGACGTGAAAAGTATGCATCTTGCAGGTCGAGGGAGAACCATCCAATCTCCTGGACGGAGAGCAGAGAGAACCGAGTGGATGTCTCCATGGAGAACTTTGTCTTCTCCACGAAGCGTTCAATGCACTCACGTCCAGGACAGGCCTCCACCCCCCCGAGGCTTTCGGCACCAAAAATAGCGATTGTAAAAACCCAAAACCTCGGAGTGCGGATCCTGTACTACCTGATGGCCTCCTTTTCCAACATTTGCTGCACCAACCCAAGAAGGATCTCTCTCTTTACAGGGTCTTTGTATCTCGCTGACAGCTCCCTCGGAGTCGTCGTCAATGGAGGTCTGTTCTTGAAGGGATGAGGTATCCTTTCCTCAGCACTTGCAGGGACCAAGACACTGCTTTCATTGAAGCCCATGCTTCCGAGAATCCCAGAAGTCTGGCCCCTACTGGTGATTGGAGGACTGGAATCTCATTTTGCGTTCTTCTTTGGAACTCTAATGGAAGATCTTCCTCTTTTCTCTCCTCCTCTCTTCCTTGGGGCTCGGCTAAAAGCTCTACCTCGAAAGGCTGTGGGTGGGCAGGTCTTGGCTCCCTCTTCGAGACAGAAGCAGCTGGTCTAGGCTTCTTAGCAGAATGTACCAGCAAATCCTGTGTTGCCTTCTCAGTAAGCGTATGGGAAAATGTCCTTTACCAACTGAGAAGGAAATAAAACAGCTGTTTAGACAGAGGGGCGTATAAAAAGAGAAGCCCTCTGTACTGGAGAGACTGCTTTGGTAAGAAATGAAACCAAAGAACCAGCCCCCTTCTTTCTTTAATACTCCTGTCCCGAACAAGGATTGCCACTTCAGCCGATCCGTCCGCCTGCACTCTGCCTTTGTTCCATGCATGCCAAAACACTATGCAAGACTTCTGGTTCCAAAAATGACAATTTGTCCAAAATTGCATTTTTCCTAACTATACAAACCTGAGGTCCTTTTACAATAGGAAGGTACTAGCGGCAGCTGGATAGGTCGTAAGCTTTCGAACAAAAGGGTTCGGTAGTTGACTGCTTTGTCCGACAGGCGCGCGCAAACGCGCGACTGGGAGGTAAACAAATCACTTTTGCTTTTGGCCCAAGCAAAAACTGCAGAGTGAGGGGTGGCATGAGGTGGGACTATGTGTAAAAGGACCTCAGGTTTGTATAGTTAGGAAAAATGCAATTTTGGACAAATTGTCATTTGTTCCGACACGGTATACAAACCTTCGGTCCTTTTACAATAGGAAGACTCACTTCTTGGTGGGAAAAAGGTCTTGCAAAAGAAAAAAATGCATGGAAAGTTATAGAACTAAAAAGTAAGATAGAAAATGCAGAACAAAAGATTATACAATCAAAAGAAAATGAAAAACGGGACTTGGAAGAAAAAACCCTATTAAATATCAAGCAAACCCCAAGCTATTATACTCATATGCGAAGAAGATGAATAAAAGAATAAAATAGTGGCCCTCTGAGAATTGAAGGGAGATTAACGAATGAAAAAAGGAAATTTGCAACATACTGGCTAGAACGATATAAGAGAGAATTCACACCCTAGAATAGATAATGAAGATATATATAGAAGTAAGGGATGAAAATAGTGAATATTTAGCTGACATAGATATTAATGAAGCTGATATTGTGCAGGCTATTAATGAAATTAAAAATGGAGCTGCTGCAGGGCCTGATGGAATTCCTGCTATTTTGTTAAGAAAGTATTCATTCTATCGCAAAGCCACTTGCAATATTATTAAGACAAAGTGTAGATACAGGCAAGATTTATGATGAGCACAAATTAGCATATATTACCCCTACTTTCAAAAGTGGATCAAGACTAGAGGCAAGTAATTATAGGCCTGTGAGTCTAACATCACATATTATGAAAGTGTATGAAAGGGTAATGAAGAAAATATTATGAAACATTTAATAATAATTTGTTTAATAAAGGACAACATGGTTTCGTACCCGGAAAAAGTACACAAACCCAACTGTTAATCCACCGTGAGAACATATTCAAAAATATGAAAAGCGGAAATGAACAGATGTGGTTTATTTAGACTTTGCAAAGCTTTTGATAAAGTA